>NC_087520.1:9885752-10187313 GCF_963921805.1 Phalacrocorax carbo | reverse complement strand
TTACCACTAGCACAGCAACTGTAGCTAGGGGTTCAAGCCCTTCTGCTATTGATGCCTTCATATCCTTCACATTAGACTTTTTTTTTGCAGGTTGACTGCAGTGACTACCCTAAACCTGTCTGCTCGCTTGAGTACATGCCTCTCTGTGGCTCTGACAGCAAAACATACAGCAATAAGTGTAACTTCTGCAATGCAGTCGTGTATGTACAAACGTGATCACATTTGTGTTATCAGTTGCCTCCTACAGGCACAAATTTGCACAGTTGCTGCTCTCTTGTTTGCTCACCCGCATTGATTAAGGATTTGGGGCAGGAGACAATACCAACTGTCATGCCAATCATTCTTTTTTTTTCATCAGAGAATACAAAGATTGCTAGTGTGAGTGATGTGAAGACCTTTAAACTTAATGGAGTTTTTCTTGCATGTTGCAAACAAAATTGTATTTGAAGTTTCATTATCGTTCCCAAGAATATTTTCAGTTTCAGAAGGGGTTAAATAATTTCACTCGTCTCTTAATAATCAAATAGCTAACGGGGCTCTTAGTCTGCATGTTCTTTGGTTCTGGGGCAGGATCCTATCTCATGCCTTCTCTAGGAGACAAGCAAAAGGACAGATTATACCAGGCAGGACTCTGTGTCTAATCCATTTTTTCCTCTCCTCACTTTCAGGGACAGCAACGGGACTCTCACTTTAAGCCATTTTGGAAAATGCTGAGTATTGGTGCTGAGAGAATTCACCACAGGATCCCCACTGGCAAACCCCAGCTAAAGATCTCACCTCAGTTCATCTCACCCTCTGGGGAACTCAGCTCACTCCTGATTTTCTTTCTCAATAAACTAAATCAGCAACATTTCCTTGTCTTGTTTCATATGTTGTCTCATGAAACATTTTCTTTTGATTTGTTGAATGGCGATGCTCATAGCTCTGGGACATAACAAGAACAACATCCTGCTCCCCTCCCTCCCATAAAAGGCAGAAAATGAAATACAGATGCATAAACCTCAGAGCTGTGTGACTTTGCACATAAATGATAGTCAGCCTGCATTAGTGTTCGGACCCTTTTAGACATTTGGCATTGTAAAGGGCTGAAGTGATGACACTAGCGGATCTCTCCCAGGGTATTTCTGGTGCACTTTCCCTATGCAGGCATCGTCAGCAAAACCCATTCAGACTGTGGTGGTGTCTGCACCAAGAGCTGATCCCTGGCCTCCTGAGTGCAGTCCTCACATGAAGCATAGCACTCTGCAAGGGCAGTCTGTTAGCAAAGCCTATCTGTCTAGGTCCTCCAAAGGACTTATTTCTAGGCTTTTCTCATCTTGAAATTGTCCTTTAACAACCTCCAAGTGTTTTAAGATAAATGTCCTCATAGGGATGGCTCCCTCTTCTGCATACTTGTCTTCTCTCTTAGTTTTTAATAACATAATACTCTTTACCAGCCCAAGGAGTATTTCAGCAGTGTTTCACAATCCAAGGACAAAGAATCATCCTGGTTTTTGAGAGTGTGACCTGTCATTGGTGTATTGTCCATGCAATTTATTTTGCTTTTGTCCTCTGTTGGAGTATTGAACTGGTGGTTCACAAGAGAAACATAAATAAATTGGGCATATCCCTTCTAAAAAGTAATATCTCCCATATGCATTTTTTCTAGGAGCCAAAGGGAGGGGGTGCTTCTTTCTCTTGGTTGAATGAGGTCATCCAAAAAAGTGATGCTTTGGTGGTAAAACAAAGGATTTAAGTTGAGATGAGCAGATGGATGAAGAAGCAATTTCCAGATTGGATTCAACTTTTCTAGGGCCCAGGCTAGGGTCTCGTATCATTCTGTCATCATGAGACTATCAGTCCATTACTGTAAATCTAAGCTACAATGTTAATGGCTTTTAGGGGAAATGACAATTGTAAATTCTTTGCATATGCCCATAAAAGTTGCTCCACCTCTTGCCCAGTCTGGGGACTTCCTTCAGTGTCTGGGACACCTTCTTGCTTGCCTTCCTAGTTCACTGCTTTCCTGGTTTCACTATAACTTAATGATCCTTTACTGGGATGAAGCATGAAAGTAAAGGTAGAGACTTGCCACTTTGGTAGCAGTTCATTCAGTGTTTTGCTTGTGAAAAAGCACTGCACATAAATAGGCACTGATAGGTGCACACAGAGAAAATCTGGCAGCAGTTGCTGCTTAAGTTTGTACAGTTGCTCTTTCACCCACAGGAATTTTCTATGGTCCTTGAGAAGGAACCAGTCACATATTTCACTTGAAATAAAGACACAGAGGGTGTACCTAACATATCTAAACTTCCTGTTACTCCTGTTGATGAAGAAGCATTCTTCCTGGCTCTTGTGGTTTAACCCCAGACAGCAACTCAGCCCCACACAGCTGCTCACTCACTGCCCCCCAGTGGGATGGGGGAGAGAATCAGAAGGATAGAAGTGAGAAAATTCGTGGGTTGAGATAAAGACAGTTTAATAAGTAAAGCAAAAGCTGCACACACAAGCAAAGCAAAACAAGGAATTAATTCCCTCCTTCCCATGGGCAGGCAGGTGTTCAGCCATCTCCAGGAAAGCAGGGCTCCATCGTGTGTAACGGTTACTTGGGAAGACAAATGTCATTGCTCCAAACGTCCCCCCTTCCTCCTTCTTCCCCAGCTCTATATACTGAGCATGACATCAATCACACATGACATGGTATGGAATATCCCTTGGGTCAGTTGGAGTCCGCTGTCCCAGCTGTGCCCCCTCTCAGCTCCTTGTGCCCCCCCAGCCTACATGCTGGTGGGGTGGGGTAAGAAGCAGAAAAGGCCTTGGTTCTGTGTAAGCCCTGCTCAGCAGTAACTAAAACATCCTTGTGTTATTAGCACTGTTTTCAGCACAAATCCACAACACAGCCCCATGCTAGCTACGATGAAGAAAAGTAACTCTACCCCAGCCCAAACCAGTGCACTGGCTTACAGCACGGCTTACCTCTGTCAAAAGACCAGGAATGTTACTTCAGAAGAAGGGTGGAGAAGCCAAATATGAATGCACACAAACACACACACCACACACACACACAACACAAACAGGCAAGCGTACATATAAGCATGGTTACCACCCGAGGGCAGAATTAAGGCTACGTTTACTGAGCAAGGCACAGGCTCCTCCGCACGCAGACGCTTCAGCCACCATGAAGACAGCAGGCGTGTTGCTGCTCTTTGCTCTAGCCTTTTGCTGCATCCCAGGTGAGTAGCTTCACTGCCTCCTGCTCTGCCTTTGAGTAAGCACTGACTGTGTTTAAAACCACAAAAGCTTCCTCAGACTGGAAAGAGCTTCATTCTACAAGGACTTATTTACTCCTAGAAAGATAGTGTTGAAAAGACTTGACATCAAAGACTATCACTTATGGGGTAATATTTTAGCAACAGAACTGAGTGGGTAAGAACAACTGTGGGAACAGCTCTACTCTCAGCACTAGTTTATGCAAAATGAAAGAAGTGACATGTATGTGGTACAACCCAGAGACTCAGACATCCAATATTTAACCTCTGAAATGTTGCAGAAACACGAGTTATTTTACTGAATGGAAGTGAATATTTCTTGCAGTTAACCTGAACTGCGATGTAATTTGAGAGCCTGAACCATTGTAGAAGCTTTATAAAAGTCCCATTTCTCTTATTTATGAGCTATTGTGGCAATGCATATAAGACACTCCCTCCATGTCCTTGCAAGTTTTGTGAACCTGTTTGCTTCAGTAACTTGTTTACCTTTGAGTACATGTTGTGCTCTACCCTTGGAACCCTGCAAAATACCTTTCTCTTCTTTCATTTTGTACATCCTTTTCCATCTTGGCTGTAAGCCTCATTAAAAAAAAAAAAATTATAGTACAGAATCAATGTTGTAAACATACAATATGGCACAAAACTTTGCCTGAAAATCCTGTTGTCAAAGAAATAATTTGCTAACAAACAGTGAATTGAAAGTTGAGCATTCAGGGCATGCATTCACAGATTTTAACTCTAACTAAACCCATTTATATAATATTTCCTTTTTTATTATTATTTTCCAGATATTGATGCACTGCAGGTAAGGGACAGATCTTTCTATTCTTCCATAATTTCTTTCCTTAAAGCAGTTTCTGCATAAATCCCTATAATCACATTGTGATCGAGCATTTGAAACTCCTGAGTCATCCAGCTGCCTGAACAGTATTTGCCACAGATACTATTGGGTGAAATTCCCATTTTCATCTGACAATAGTTTCAACAAGTAGTGCAGTATTCAGTTCACGTCCAAGTTTTTGTCAAAGTTACTGCAGCAGCATTTACGATGGTTACACAGGCTCTACATTGCTGCAGGCAACGTACCACTGTACTCCTCTCCTGTCCCTGGGCTTTTTTCAGCATCTGTTTCTGGCCAGTACTGGGGGAGCTCAGGGGGTGTGTGGCGGCTCCTAATGTCACCTTTCTTACACATCTGTTGTTGAGAACTTTTTTCTGAACATAGATTGCATCTATTTACAGGGCTACTGCAGCAACTACATGAAACCCAGTCCTATCTGTACTCTGGAGTACAACCCACACTGTGGGTCCGATGGTGTAACATACGGCAATAAATGCTTATTCTGCAATGCATTCCTGTATGTATGAAAATAAATCTCTTCACTAACTAAATGGCAAACTAACTTAGCTTAAACTAACGAATTAGTCTTGGAGACTGGTTGGAGAAGCAAAGTTCTTTTATTTTGTGTTTACCTGCTCTCTTACTAGCAAGGATTAGGTTTTTACTGGGAGAATTTGCCAGGAATTCCTTTCTTTCAGGTATAAAAAGGTAACGTTTAGTAGAGGTCTTCACTTCCCTCTTAATTAATTTGCTGAAAAGCTCTCTTCCAGCAAAAAAAGTCTACTTCCTATGGACTATTTGTTCTTTCTGTAAATTAAATCTTTATCTTTTCTTTGAATGTTAGTAATACAAAGAAAGAGCTGGAACAGTGTTCAGAAGTTGTCTGTTTTGCTTAAGTTCCTCTATGATATAACCTTAACCAGAAGGAGAGACAGATAGTAAAAGCCCAGATATTCTGTCTCTGAAGTACTGATTTCTTTCTCCGCAGGAGAAGCCGTCAGACTCTTCAATTGCAGTATCTTCGAGAGTGTTAACTTCTCGACAGGCTTCAGCTCAGAAAGAGGAGTCCTCCCTGGCAATGTTCCCCATGGCTGATGTTCCCCTAAATCCCTGTCCTGAACCTTGAATGCTCATGATGAATCTTGAAACCTCTGCTTAATAAAAAAAGCCATTGGCATTTTTGTCTTGCTTTAATAATACGTCTCATTCTCTTTTAGCTAAGATGTTGCATGATTACATCACTGCAACAATCCTGGGGTGCGGGTATTAACAGGAAAATTACAGGGAGAGGGAATACATTGTTCTGATCTACAAAGAAATCAACCCCAACCTCAAAGGCAATGGGTAGATCCTGAGGGCATCTGCCTTCATCCAGCTTTCCAAAAGAAAACCGGGGCAGGCGATGCATCCTGGTGCAATTCTCCAATTGATTTATTCCACTAAGGGCGTCTTGGATAGTCACCCTGCTTTGGTGAGAGGAGCTGTCTGCCTCCCTAACCACTTCTGTCAAATACCTGCTGCCTCACGCCTACATTACTGTATGCTGCACTTTGGTGGCATGAAGGAGCCCCAAGCAAACCTGAACATACACATAATTAGAGACAGTCCCAAGACTGTTGCAGTTGGGTGTGTTTCGTGGCTGCTCTGCAAAAGCCATGGAGGCACCCAGGGTCTTGCTGGCACTGGGAGCTGCTCGTCACTCTGTTTCCAGAGTTAGCCCCAATTTCTTATGCCCATAAGAGAAGTAGTGAAGAAGGGCAGTTGCCAGCTGCATCTGTTCCCCTTGCAAGTGGGGATGGAAACACACCTTTAGGTGAGAGAAGTCCTTTTGCAATCTGCTTTGCCTCCCAAAGCAGCAGGACAGGGTGTTTCCTCTGGGCAGGCAGATACCTGGCTGCCCACGTTCATGTTTGCAATGTTCATTGGTGCCGAGTATTGCAGAAAACCAGTGGGCAGTCAGTCCTAACAGACCTGATGTTTGGAGGACCTCTAGCAATTGCTGCTGCAGCCCATTTCTGCACCTCACCCACCACTTAGCTGCCGCTTGCAGGTAATTACATCGACTGTTGCTTGTAGAGGATCCTTTGAGATTCTCCAGCCTCTGGAAATCTCGGCCGATGAAAGGAAGGACTCAGAGTCATAGCATTACTTTACTATTCATTAACAGCAAAGCGCTGGCAGTGTGGCATGCTGTACAGGCAACAGTCTCACAGTCAAATAGTTAATGACCTTAAGCGACAATGTGTCACTTTCCAGAGACTGGAGAGAGAAGCTCTCTGAAGGGAGACAATTTATTTCCAAAAGACATGACTCTCTGCAACCATTTAGTGCCAAGTCCCTTCCCGGGTCTGGAATGTCCCTCCTGTGGGAGGGAGGTCTGGGTGCAGGAAGGCGTTTCAGTGTCAGATGCAATTTCTTAGGACCAAGGCAAATTGAGGCTCTGGGACGTTGTGCCAGGGTTGTGTGGCTCAGGGGCTTCATGATGTTTCTTGTCCCCCTCCACTGCATGAGGGACTCAGGGGTAAGAGCTCCAGCACTTATTTTCTTTTCTGTGGAGCAGCAGAGACAATGAGGCTGGTCCCCAGGAACCATGATGCCTTGGAAACAAGCGGAGCTCCCGATCATGCTCAAGATCCCAGTGGTCCTCAGAGGGCATCTTCCAGGGGCCATGTCCACTAAACAGGAAAATCCACCAGGAAATTGAGGGGAAACTGTGAGCAGAAGTGAAAGGGGACAAATCCTCCACCCTGATGCAGAGTTATGCAGTATTACTCAGGAGTAACCGAGGGCAGAGCAGGACCCCAGTGGCACCCCAGACCCCTTGCCCTGGGGGAGCAGCTCCTTAGGATGGCGAGGAAGAGAGTCGTCTTTTATGGGCACTGCACTGGAAATAATTTTTTTGTTGCTGCTCAATAAAATCCTGTCACAACCACACAGAATCCTCTCACCATTACTAATCTAACTCTCCCTCCAGGAAATTCAAGGCAGGAAACATTGTCTGCCTGCCAAGGTATTTTATGGTACAATTCTTTAAGCAGTACCTCAGCACTTTATGTCATTATCTGATGTTTGTGAATTTAGGAAATGCCATTCAATTACCCCACACCTGATTAACACATTGCATGCAGTTATTTTGTTCTGCTCTATTTTATATCAATGTTTCTGTTTTAGTGCATTGTTCTACTTGTTGCTGGCCAAAATATACCTCAGGCCAGTCTAGACCTTTCTGTAATGCAGTTTCTCTCTGAGGCTTCATTCAGGATAAATGGTTTGTTACTATGTTCTTTCTTGATGCAGAGAAAAATAAAATGATGTTTTAAAAGAAAATTACTTGGAGATGTCATTTTGGAAGGCTGGCTGTGTCAGAGCTATTACAATGAGGCAGAGCTGAAACTCGCTGAGGGATTGGGATGTGCGAGGCCAGATCTTCAGGCTTTTGCTGTTAGTATGCAGCTCCCAGACAGTCAAATTATTCCAGATACCCTTGCCTGTGATATCATCTATGTTTAAATGACTGGAGATACGCAGGCAGCAATCAAATATCTGAACTGCAAGGGGAAATATTACATGAGTGCGGCTTAGAGCAGGGGTTTTGCTTGCTGTAAATTGAATTCACATTCTCATAGAAGATCCAGTTCTGCCCCCGTGTGCAGAGGTCTGGGAACAGCAACCTGCTTTGTGAGTTCTTGCAGTGTGCCACATTGCTAGTCAATGGCAAAGGAATGCATTTTGCATTTGTCTCTACAGTAGTATAGACTAGAGCGCAGTACCACTTTATTCTTGATTACAGTGTGGTGTGTGACAGCAGGATACAGGAGCAAGGACAATGATACTGCTGCTGGAGTAACAACACGTGGTCACCTTGCATGCACACATCCACCCACCTTTTCTATTTTCCAAAAAAATTAAAAAGTATAATTTCTCTTTGTAGCTAGATGAAGCCTGGCTTCAAACTGAAGCAGGGAAAATAAATGAAGTATTTTTTAGGTCGTAGTAGATTATGGACTTGTTTGAGCTGGAATCTCAAGACCAGAGGAAAAGATTTCCAGAAAAATATCACTGTTATGTAAAGAGATAATGCTGAGTTAGAAACTGGGTAGAATTTCCAGACTTATTGGAAATTTACCTTAATACAAGAGAATCCATCATATGAGTGCCAATGTTTATCCTACTCATGTGGCCATAACCTTTTGAAAGTTTGTCCTCCAAGAACTTGAAATAGCAGGAAGAGTTTTATTTAAACCTTTCTGTCTTTCTCGTATCTGTAGAAAGGTTAAAATAATCCTATGGCCAAAGTCACTTTACTGAGTCTCACATCATGAGGCTCCAGAATATCAAGAGGGGTTTTGGCAGGTGAGTTCATTTTGCCCTTCCCACTTGCAACACGTGTATGGCATTTCCTGAAGCTTGCTCTTCCAAATGCATGGAGACAGTTGTTTTTGACTGCTCCTAATGCCTGTTTTCAACCCATCTGCTGCCCCGTAATTACATCTGTCCCATTCCCTCTGTTTCTTATTAATGGAGCTCCTTGTGCAATCCCATGTCACACCTAGCCCAGCAGCTCTCTCTGCCCTGCCCTTGACTGCTGCCAATTATCTCCCATCCTTTCTCATAGACCCTGTAGCAAGACTCTTTCCTTGTTTCTGGTTTTTTTTTCCCTGCTGCCCTGTGAAGTGGTAGTGAGTGCTGGAGAAAGAGAGCTTCTTTTGGAGCAGTCCTGGCTGGCTACCCTGACACTCAGAAGCAGCATGTGGATCAGAAGGGGATCTCCCCAACGGATCTAATTAATAAAAAGGTAGGTGTTGGCCAAACACAAGAATGATGCCACTCCCTAGCAGGTACCCTGCCATTCACAACAGCTTCTGAGTGACCAGTGTGATTTCAGCCTGGCGGGAGAGGAAACCAATGAAGCTGCACAGTTTTTGGTAACTGGGGATCTTGGATCTTGAGGCAGATATGGAGAAGCTCAGGTAGCAGGGCTGGAGAGGAGACAGACTACATACCTGCAGCTCCACTAATTGCTGCAGAGCTGGAAAGTACCATCTCCACTGGCAGCTGGTGCAAGTTGTGAGGGAGCCTTGTTTTCAGGCTTTGGCACTTGTGCCCCTGGAGAATAATCAATATTAATGCTTCTGTGATTACTGCTTCTCTTCCAAATATGCTCACAATCAGGTCAAGGAATCTGAAAGTCAAGTCACTCAGGATGCTAAGAATACAACAGAAACAGCTTTCAAAGGAACCTGTCAACTCCTGATATTTGTGAATGAGATCCAAATAGCATTACTCATTTATTTTTCAGGAAAATTATTTCATTGATATGAACAGGTTGATTTCTGCAAGCTCTATTCTGTGACTACAGCTCCCTTACACTTTCAGCTACACTCTTTTGATTTATCTGCCCATGCCAAGACTTGAACATTTCCCAGGATAATAAGAAAAACAATTCTGATTTTCTGTTTAAAATTCAGGCTGCCTTTAAGCCACATGTATGAATCAAGCTTCTCCTAAAGCACAAACATGTTCCATCCCTCAATTCCTTCTCTAACTACCTTAAATCAAAAACATATTATTTTATGCAATATTCCGTATTTGTTTTTCCCTACACTTGTGGTAGAGCTGAAACACTTAACAGAGCCTAGCACATTATTCTTCACTTGTCTTCCTTAAAACAAGACTTTCAGCTGACTCTCTAAATTTAATGCCATATAATGGGGGGGGGGGGGGGGGGGGGAGAGGGGGAAGCCTAAGGACTCATCTTCTGTTTGCAGCTGCTGTGAATTTTTCTTGAATGTCTTTGGTATTAAGAAGCCTATGTCACCTGTGCAGAACACTACTCACTTGCCTTCAAGAGGAAACATTGTCCCAGTCTAGATTTAAGGCTACTTATTCTCATCATTTTTTAACCAGACTCATGCCCATGCCAACAGATTAATAACTCTTGCTTCTACATAGAGATGTCTTTATAAACTTCTGAAGGTTTAGGTATTGCTTTCCTGTTGTGATGACTGTTTCCTTCCTGTTGGTGAGAAATCCATTGTACCAGGAAACTACAGGAAAGATGCTGAGGGCTCAGTTAATCCCTCTGTACTCTTTAAAGTACACTGATGTCTGCCAAACCCCAGATTTTATATCTGTAAAAGCTTAGAGCATCCTATGCTGCTGTCCCCCTGTTCTAGTGTACTGTGCAACTCTCTTGGAGCCCAAATATTGTCTAGTATATGTAACATGGTGTGCACAAGTTCAAACACTTTCAACAAATGGGCTTTTTTTGCTTTACCAACTTCCATATGTAATTTCACAACATCCACTATTGAGACAGTGCTCTTGTTTGGAAAGTACAAATCACTCATTGTACAGCAGGGTGCCTTTGTTAACAAGCTGGGTGTAGCTCACATTTTTGTTTAATTCTTCTGGGCATCTCTCTAACAAACAAGTATTCTTCAGAGCTCAACTCAATAATCAATACAATTTTCTTAGTTTACAGAGCAAATTATTACTTTATGGGATGACTTCACAAGGTCAGGGAGATGTATATATATAGTGTGGAGAGAGAAGGCTGAGAATCATCTACTGAACTCAACAGGGACAGATTTGCAAGTAACAGACAGCAAAACCATCTCCGCTATGAAGACAACAAGAAGCTTTGCCCTTCTTGGGCTTGTGCTTCTCATCTGCCTTTCTGGTAAGTTGTTTTTGTTACAGTCTACACTAGTATCTCTAGTTCTCCTGAACCCTTGCCTTTATATACACATCTTAAGGGAGAGTTCACTCTTTTGGAGAAGTGATGATTTAGTTATACACGAGCTCTCTTTTAATGAACTCTATCCTTATGCAGAAAAATACTATAGATTGGTAGGATGCATTTGCTGATTTAAACTTATGAGACTTAGTGGGGATAATAGTGTTGCAAAACGAGAATAGTTTATGTCTTATTTCTTCTTTAGTGAGTCCAAATTTCTGTATTCACAAAAAATTGATTTTTTAAATCTTAGTATATAACTTCTTGTTTACTTGGAGTAGATGAAACATTTGGGAAAACGATAACTTCTCAGTAATAAGAAAGTGTATTTGCTTACTCTGTTGGGAAAGTGATGATTCCAAAAGAATTTTAGTCAAGGACATTGTACAATTTTTACATTTCATAATCTCTGTTTTTATTGTAGATATTGCTATTGCTCAACAACGGGTGAGTAGTAGATCTTCTTTGTCATTTAGTCTTAATTTCTAAGTCTAGATAAATAATTCATAATCACATTGTAACCCAGAGAAGGCTTGAGGGAGAAAAAAAAAAGAGTGAGAAAAGAAGAAGGAAAAGTGCCTCTAAGTATTATACCACCTGTTTTCCCCAAAATAAGAAAATAAGAAAATCTTTGTCAGAGAAAGACAACTTACCATCCAGATGATAAAAAAAGACAGTAATTAATAATGTAGAGTGAGAGTCAGCACATCACAAAGTGCCAGCAGAAAATCCATACTACTATCGAATAACTGCCTAAAGATCTTCCCTGTCTTGATTCCCCAAGGAATGATCATTTTTGCCCGCAGTTCTTGCCAAAAGTACTGAAAGTCTTAGCAGCAAAAAGGTGCTTTTGTGTGCTGTAAGAAATGAGATCTATTTTGTTTGCTTTCCTCTTCACAATGGAGGAACAACCGAGAAAAAATATGACCACAGTAGTCTCCCAACGCAGCAAAAACACGATTAACACAAGCACACCCTTCACTCCACCTGGAGCCATTACAAGTCCTCTTTAACAGGCCTACTGCAGCACGTACCGGTTGTCTGGAGGAATGCATCTTGCCTGTCCCCGCAACTATGAACCCGTCTGTGGGACTGACAGCGTGACCTACCCCAATGAGTGCTCCCTCTGCAAACAAATGTTGTGAGTATAAGGTCTCCCAATTACCTACAATGCCAGCTCAAGCAGCAGACAAAAGCCTTTGGGGTTGTGACTAATCGTGGGGTGGACTAGATTTTTCCCAGGTTTCTGTCTTCCCTAATGCCCATGACCTTCTGTGTCAAAGCTCCTGAAACTGATTAATACTGGGGCTTTACGAGTGGTGATACTTAATGAGTGACATGACTAGGTGGTATCAACAGACTAATCCTTCCTTTCCTTCTCTCCCTCTCCCTCTAGCCTTAACCGAGCCATTGACAAGAAGCACGATGGAAGATGTGTTAGGGTAAGGTCTGAGGTTGGTTCCTTCTACTGCAATAAGCAGTGGTGGGTGAAATGATGGCAGAGAGCTAGACATAAACCTTGCCTAGGATTAATTCTGTGTTAAACCCACACAATTTAAAACTGTCAGAAATGGAATGAAAATTATAAATTTCAGATTTGAAAGAATTTATTTTACAATTTTTTCGAACAGTTAAAATAAGTGAATTTTAAAATGTTATCTTGTGCATACCACCAGACGTAAGAATGGAAATTTTTTATTTCAATAATGCTTCAGCATTATCAAAATACTTTCCTTTAGACTTAGAGGCTTGTTGAAGCTAAGAAATTCCCAGAGGAAGTTTGGATTTTGACTAAATTGTAATTTTGTAGCAGAAAAGGTGATTCTATCAGATTGTTTATCAATATATAGAGCTACCATGAAGTGGAGAAGTGTCTCTATTTTTAGTTTAGAGAGAGAAGGTAAAGAAACACTCTTGCGGTGCAATTTAACATAATACAGTGACTTCCATTTCAGTACACTCAGAGTAATTGCAGAAACACAGAGGTGAGCGTAAACTCCATTTTCAAGTGGCATCGACATTTTGCAGTAAAAGTTGATGCCGCATAAGGCATTTTAGGCAAAGATCCCTCATGGTGGTGTTCACGGTGAAAATCCCCAAGGTGGCAGGGATGAAGCCCATTTCAAGACAGAAAAAACCCATGTACTCCAGGATTATGCTGTAGCCATGTCCAGGACTTCAACTGTTCATGCTCCTCCAACTCCACCACGCTGGGGCTGGAAGCTCCTCTCCCCTCACGGCTCTGGGGAGAGGGGGAGATGTCTCTTGCACCACTCTCCGTTACACAGAACTGATGCGAAGGGGAGCAGAGATAAAAATGTTGTTCTGTGACTGTTTCAGCTCGACTGTACTGGCTACCTGAGATCAAGCAGAGGTCGTACAATCCCTTGCAACCTGGAGTACATGCCCATCTGCGGCAGCAACGGGGTTACCTACAGAAACAAGTGCGACTTCTGCAATGCTGTGGCGTAAGTGAAGGGGCTGGGCCATGGGAGGGGTTTCTGGTTCAGTAGGTGCTCATGTTGGAATTTAGAGCGTAATGAGGTAGTTTGACTCATGAAGCGGCTGTGCTGTGCTCATTCATTCTCAACTCACTTTCTTCCCAAAGGAATGGACTGGACATAAACCTGCACAATATTGGAGAATGTTACCAGGTAAAGTGCAGAAATCTGCACTCTTAACTGCTGTTAAAATACATTTTACAACACTAATTCAGAGAATCATAACCGAATAATAGAAGTGCCTTCACTGCCTTGGTGCATTTGGCCTGGAAATAAGATTTGAGGAAAATAGTTGAAGTATGCCAGGGTTAAAGGGTGTTGAACTATATGCATGACTGAGATATGTGGTCCTATCTCTGGCCTGGGAACACAGAAGCCAGCAGGTGCTGAGACCTTCATTTACTGTGAAAGGGGCTGAGCAAGAGATGCTGCCTCATCCCTTCCATGGGAGAACAGGAGGCTTGTATACTAACAGCACTACTAGTAGTGGTGATTCCTTGGGTGGGAGTATTTTCTGCAGTATGGCTTCTGACCACCCACTTTCTGTACACTTGCCTCTGCTAGCCTGCTGAACCAGAGCAAAGCAGCCAGTGGGAGGGCCAGCCTGGAAATGTCAGCATGGTCATTTCAGTATTTATTAGATTCCACCCCCCCATACCTTCTTCCCACTTCAGGCTGCTCCAGGGAAGCAATTTCTCTGCCTTTGAGTTTGCAGAGTCACTAGAACAACAGAACTATGCACCTGAAAAGTGCTTTTATGCTTTGCCATATCATAAACATTAAATAAACATAAAGCACACATGTAGGAAAATATGGGGAACAAAAGCTTTAAACCCTATTGTTGCTCCGTTATTAGCAGGTTGACTGCAGTGGTCATAAAGGTAGCAATGTCATCTGCACTGCCCAGTATGACCCCCTTTGCGGCTCTGACGGCAAAACTTACGGAAACAAGTGCCAGTTCTGCAACGCAGTTTCGTAAGTATGGACCTCACTGTGATTTCATGGCTACAGAGGAGCTGGAGTACACGTGCATCGGCGGCAGCTGGTGTGGAAGCTTTGAAGCTCCCATTAGCCCCTTGGTAAATCCGTCCCTGCTCCATGCTCCTTTCCCAACTCTCACTCCCCTGTCAGCCCCCAGGCACTGAAGACCTTAAGCCCGCGTGAGTCTTCTCCTTCCCTTGCAATTAAATCCAGATCCCCGTTTGCAGGCCTGTAGTGTTGCTAACTCTTTCCCTGCCAGAGTGATTTAAACTGTGACCATAGGAGGTGTCCAAAATTCTGGGGTTTGTCCCAGATCTCTTTCGCGTGAGAAAGCATGTAACCTGGGGAATCAGGAAAGAGGTGAAACATTAAGTGAAGTACTTTACCCAAATAAGCCAATGTTTTCACGCTCTCCAAGTTATAAAGTTAGACTATAAAACTGAGGTCCACGTCTGTAATTTTGGTCTTTCTCTTTCTCTTCAGGCGGAGCCAGGGAACCCTGTTCCTCAAACACCGTGGTGAATGCTGAGCACTGGAGCCATACCCTTTGCCCTGATTTTTCCCCTATGAATCCTACAATCAAACAAGCTCTCTCCTGCTCCCTCGACTGTTGCACATTGGTCTCTACTTTGATTGATCAATAAATTAAATGCAGCCACTCTCTTTGCCGTGGACTGGTTTTAGGGTTTGGTTGTTGGATTTTTTTTCAGGGCAGGGGTAATGGTCTTCACGCTTTTAGGTACTTATCTGTCAGGCAGGAGAAGTTGTGAAATAAACCACAATAAAGAGCAAAGCGTAACGCCCATCACACACCAGCCCAAGCCCTCACGAGAGTACGTCACTCCATACCAAACCATCAGAAGAGAAACCAAGCTGCTGTAAAATACTGCCACTTTCCTAATTTTGGTGTCTTATAGAGTGTAAATGGATTTGCCTCTGTACTGGTCCTTTTAGGGGCCCTGACGTGGGGGCATGGCCCTGGGGACGTGTGAAAGAGAAAGGTGGCCATGGTCAGCTCTACCTGGTCACACCTGGGCAAGGGACAGGTCTGGCTGTGCATTATAAAAAGGAGGCTTATGGTAAAGGGAGGAGGCTATCTCATAGGGAAGAAAATTAGGAACTGCTGCTTCCTTGAAGGGTGTGTCCATCGAGACTGTGTTGATCAGCAGAAAATTGCAGCAAGCTTTGCAAGGCTGTAATGAGCCTAATGAGAACCCAAGGAAAAATTAGACTGGGCCTGGGCTTTCAGCTGCTCAGAGAAGAGATCTGAAAAGTTGTATTTGGGGTATCTGAGGCAGAGGTAGGACAGGGAACCTTTCAGGAAAAGGTCTTGGATTTTTAACCCTATGAAAGAAGGGCCAGAAGATGTGCTGGTAGCTCCAAGATGCTTTCTGTCTTGGGAAAAATGTATGGAGATAAGATCTTTGTGGGAGTCTAAAGAGTTCACTGGAGGAGCAATGATATATATGAATGTTCATGATGACGTGCCATCTTTTTGGGTGAGTCAAGGAGTTAATATGCAAACAGCACAGGCAAAAAGTCTCTAGTGCCATGGCTCACACATTCCCTTCCTCTTCCTTTATCCACCTCCCATTCTCTTGTTATGTAGCAAAAATATCTGCTGCTAAGGCTGATATTTAGGACATAATCTGTGACTTCCAAGCCTTTTCTTTGGGCCTCGTTTCCTGAAGTAGACAATTTCTTGACCAGGAATTTTGTAGGTGCTTCCCACCAGAAAATAAGAGGCTTGTCCTTCCCCTAGTACTACCACAGAGCAGTGCTTTGTCCTAGGAAGAGGGATAGAACTTCATATTTTCAGGTTTTTTTCTGCTAGTACAGGCAATATAAATCACATCATACCTTTGTGCCTGCTTTTCAGAAAAGGCAGACTGGAGGGCCATGGGAGTCCTCATTGCCTACCTGCTTTTGTGTGTGTGAAAAATAATTAAGGAACAGTCTAAGTAGCTAGTGGATATGACCAGAGACCTGTCAGCACAGGACAGAGCTCTGTTGTAATTTCTGTTGGCTAAGAGGTTTATAGAGTGACCACAGACTAGTGGAGTTTTGGCCATAGCAGGAAATCGTCTTCAACAGCAAGAGCCTATGGCAACCCACCTCTGCAGTTGTAGTTTCTGCCTGAGGAAGCCAAATTCTTGCTTAGGAGCTCAGAAGGCTTTGGAAAAGCCAAAGAAGAACTGCTCACCTACAGGGAAAAGGAGGGCAAATGGCAAGTACTGGGTGTATGGCTGTATCCTAGGTCCTTCATGAGCCATGAACTCATTAGAAGATGGAAAGGTTTGTATCACAAAGGCTAAAGACTGGCCCAGCACAGGTAAGTACTCAGCTTGACACCAGCAAGACTCTGCCAACTACACATCTTACACTGCAAAGCAAGGTCCAGGTGCCCTTCTTCTATCCCTGATTTTCAGAGAAGTCAGAAGGACAGCAGAATTCCCTCACCTGTGCCAGGAAGTGGCCTGTTTCAGATGTTACAAAGAAGTGGAAAGGCATAATAATGATAATCATCTGGTTGGTAGTTTAGTCTCTTCCTCTCCTCAGCTCAGGAGGGATTGGTCTCTGTGGTATGTTTGCTAAGGCTTTAGCTAGTCAGTTATGCTGCAGCAACCAAAAAGTTTGGGTAGAGGACTGAGGCATTAAGGCTGTGGTAGTGGGCAGTGATGTATGAAACTAGAAAAGGCAAACAAGTAGTGCTGCGACTGGCAGAGCTAAGAGTGTTTTTGAACAGCGCTGTGGCTGACTGACTTGATAACTAAATTATATGAGAAGCCATGTCATGAGCTCACCCTTAATAGACATCTGAGAATTCACCTGTCAGTCACCGTTTCTTTGTTGTATGGATTTTGAGATGTCTAGCAAGATGCACACTCCAATGCTTCCCCAGATGTAGGGCATTCATAGCATTGCTCTCCTGCAGAAACTCTGTCCCTTGCTGGCTGAGAACATTAGTGGCATCTTTCCCTTGTTGCTAGAAAAATGCATAAAAATTTATATTATATATTTATTTTTATTTTTTCTCCCTCTATGTCAAATTTGGTTGGAACTAGTCGCAGATTCAAAATTTGCTGAGAGAACTAATAAACAGATATATGTATACATATTACTCTCCTAAGCCTTGTCTCCTTTGGAAAGCATACTAAATTTTAAGCTGAGTCTTATCTGACCAGATAGTTTGCAGATGGTGCACATGAACACAAATCCTTGCACAGACTCAGCTGGAAGTAGAGCTCAAGTTTCCCAATTCCCCATCAAATTCCCTTCACTGCCACTTGCTGTGGGAGCAGAGACCTAACATATGTTTGTGAATGTGAAAAACTAGAAAACATTGACAGCTAGAGTTTATAAAGTTCAGGGAGGAGAGTCAGCAGTCCTATCTGGGACTGTGCACACAGCTATGAGAGCATGTCACATTGGAGCGCCTCTCCACCCCAACCCAACAAATTTAGAACCATCCTCAAAAATAGCCAGGGAACAACGTATAATTGGTTTCACAGACAACACATTCTCATGCTGTGATTTATTTCGTAACGTCTAGTGAGTGTCATCACGCCACACTCAAAGCCTTGGAGCTGGCATTCAGCGAGGGCCCAGAGAACGAAAATTACCAGCTTCCCCGATGAATCACTGCTTTGAAAATTCACCCTTGTGAGAATCCTGTGACTATTTAGAAAAAAAAAAAGATATTACAAGCCCGAGTCTATCACTCATATAATTAGCCCTTTCTAGGTTTGATGTGGACAGGGCAGCATTCCTAAAGCACCATAAACACAGCCAGGACCAATAATGGCTTTAGAAATGAAGTGGAGAAGTTCTCACAATTAAGGTGGGGAATGAGGACAGCTATGAATGGGCGCATAAATACACAGAAAGGCAGGTCTGTGTGCACACTGTGGGCTCCGGTGCTGAGACGACACCTCCTGCACAGATCACTTGGATTGGACTAGAGCTACCTGCAGCATGAAGGCAACAGGTGCCTTAGTGCTTCTCAGCCTGCTGCTGCTCTCTTTCTTCTCAGGTAAGTGATCTTTTCCCTAGCCTAGGAAAAAAATAAAATGGAAAACCTTTCCTGACAAAGGAAACTTAGGACAGCCTTGATCACCAGATGACAGGCTTGAAGATAAAGCTGAGCGAGTAGAAAATATCTGTTGGACTTGCTCACTCGTATGACATATTTCCACTCCTTGTGTGCCTCCACAGTGAATAATGCAGTGGAGGTGTCAGTGGGAGACAGAGTAAGCAAATTCTAAGCAGCTCTTTCAGCAAATATACCAATTTTTACAGAGTATAATCATGAATTTTTGGTACCAATGTTCGCTGGAGAGTTTTGTGAACCACTTAGAGAAGAAACTTACCTCAGGGTCATCAGCTCTTGTTTTGATCCTAAGCATCTTGGTATTTGGTGTTTTCCTTGGAGATGTGGAAATGTAATTAGATGAAAGTTTCAGCTTTCATTTTATGTTGCAGAGAAAAGCTTGAAAATTAAATTCAAATGTCCTGAAGGAGTCAGAACAAAGAGGGCAAATTAAAAGGATCCAGCATTTATTTATATGGAGACATACACATCTCTCATGATCTGGGAAGCTGAGTGATGATTTTTTAACATATAGGTCATGCCAGTGTTATCAATTTCTTGTGTCCAGCTGACCCAGCTCTGAAAGGCTTGTGGTGACAGTTATGGAAGAATGTGCAGAACAAGAACTACTTATACTTGTTTTTCTGTAAATGATTTGAATAAAGAATTTAGTTCAGAAAATCACAGGCTGTGCATGAAGAAAAGAGGTGAATTACTTTGTACACATTATTCATTATGAAATATTCATTTGTCGCTAATTGAGTCTTAATTGGGACTGGGTTCCGTCAGAGTGTGAGGCTTCCTGCCAAGGCCAGGCAGAATAGCAGCAAGCTCTGTGTTCTCCTATAAAATAAAAAAATGTCAAGAGACATCATCACAGAGTCTTGTGTAGCCACATGTAATATTTATAAAACTATCTAATGAGCTATTTTGTAAATAACATGCAGATAGCCATAACAGTGACTTTACAGTTAAGGCAGCCTAGCCTAACCTGAGGACATGATAAATATACCAGTGCCAGGCATATAACACCAAAGGGCAATAAAATTGGCAGAAGAAGTAGGGTGGGTTGATGGATGGTGGTCTAGCTGGCTGGTTGGGTGGGATTTCCAAGGTGTGGGGGCCCACATGTAGGACAAAGTCCTCCCATCTCTTGCCCCAGGTTCCCTCCTGCTCAGGGCCACCCAAGCAGCATCACAGCTGGCAGTGACCCCACCGACCCAGCGGGTACAGCCTCGCATCTGAACCTCTGCTGCCCTGCTGCTGTGCGAGATGCTGGGTATTTGTCCTACAGTGTTGTGACCCAGATTCTGCAAATCTGCATTCAATCCACCCTTGAGTGTCAGGCTTCCCCTTAGAAACACTGCAGGGTCACCCTGTCCCACAGCTATGACTCAACTTACGTGCCTGACTGCAGACTTTGCAGTGAAAAAATATAAAGAGGGTGGACTGATTACCTTCAAGCCCAGATCCTGTGGTTATAGCAGGTATTTTTGCACTCTTACTGACCAGCACTGCCTGTTCTGCTCTGTTTCACCCCATGATGTCTCCTTGTGCCTTGCCCGGGATGAAGTTGTTCTGGGAGAGTCTCTGGGCTGTGCCGTGCTGAGGATGGCTGCAAAGCTGACCACAGGGTCTTCTCCTTCTACATGGTACGCTCTTGTTAGCAGTACCAGCCATTTTTGCTGTTCAGAGGTGCAGGAGCCTAAAAGCCTTAAAAGTCAATATAGCTTTAAAATCTCTGTTGAGCGCAGCTCCAGATCCGATATGGCAGCTCGCTTCCCCAGGAGTGGCTGCCTTCCAGGAGATTGGGTTATGTGTCTGGGGTGCAGTTAGCAGCTGAATGACTGATTACATCGTATTTTAGTAACATTTTTCAAACAAGCAAAATACTGAAAAGCAATTCAGATAATGTATTTCCTGCCCCCTCCTCCACCGCACAAGATGACAGAGTAGGAAAAACCTGGTGTATGTTTCACTGTGGTTTGCATAAAGGGTTTGTGACTTTAGTTCAGCCTCTCT
Source organism: Phalacrocorax carbo (assembly GCF_963921805.1). Classification (NCBI taxonomy): domain Eukaryota; kingdom Metazoa; phylum Chordata; class Aves; order Suliformes; family Phalacrocoracidae; genus Phalacrocorax; species Phalacrocorax carbo. The sequence continues at coordinate 10,166,891 of NC_087520.1, read as the reverse complement.
CAGAGAATAATGCTAATGTGTAAAATCTCTGGGATTTTTTGTCATTTTTTTATTCCAGATGTAGCAGGTCAAGACATTGAAGAGGTTAGTGCAGCTGTTTCTGCTTACTGAATCTGCATTTTCTAGAGGAATGGTTTTGTAACCAGGATCTTGGTGCATGGTAAAGAGTTTTTAATGTCTGCTGGGAGCAGGTGGGTCCTTCCAAGATGTCCCAACACTTTGGGGAGTTTGCCGTTGTACAAGGGATCTAATGTGTGGCCACACTAGCAAGCAGACCAGGGAAATGGACAGTTATTTTAGCAAATGCTTCCCTTGATTAGGTCTATGGTGCTTGCACAGGGTTGTGTTTGTACGCAGCACCACTTTTGTCCACTTTGCTCCATTGTCCAATCTTCTCATGAAACAAATGCACTATTGAGAGTGTTTTATTCCCCCGAACATGGTCCATTGCTGGGATTTGTCCAGAGACAAAATACCTGTACATTTCCTGGACACCATTTTTAATTCCCCATGGACTATGGTTTTCTCCTCCTTCTGCTGGGAAGGCAGAAAGCTCAGCAAGCACCAAGTCGAGTGCACAGTTTCGCAAGATGTGTGAAGCCATGCAGCAGTCAGCTAACTTGGCACCAAACGCTTGAAAGAGCATCAGTGCTGACTCTTCTTCTACATGCCTAGGCTAATCCACCTGTGTCTTTGGGAGATCAAGACTTCTCCCAGGTGACTACTGTTTCCCTCCTCAAAGATGGGGCAAAAATTCCCCTGAAACACTGCTTCTGCTCATTTCTGACAGGGCTTTTTTCTTTCAGTAAATAGGCAGCGTCATCACTGCTGTGTTAGTCCTCTTGTCAGAAAAAGCATTATATTAGTGACCTTATATGCAATTTGGAAAGTGAAAGAAAGAGTATGGGAGTCCTGAAAAGTTTTTTTTGGTTTGGTTGGTTTGTTTTGTTTTGTGGGTTTTTTTTTTTTGTGGTTTTTTTTTGTGTTTTTTTTTTTTTGTTTTTAATGTTTGTTTGTGGTTTTTTCATTCCTTTTGCAGATTTGTAAAGAGTTTGTAAACAGAAGCGTGTACTGCACGAGGGAGTCCAACCCTCACTGTGGCACGGATGGCATCACGTATGGAAACAAATGCGCCTTCTGCAAGGCAGTGCTGTAAGTGAAAGTAGAGGGGTTTGAAATAACAGAGAGAGTTGGCTCCACTTCCATGTATGTAACAATGTTCTTCATGGAGGGAAGGCCCTGCATCCAGGCTGTTCCTGCTGTAAGGACCAGTCCCTGAATCAAGCCAAGAGGAATACTTCCTCCTTGGAATGGAGCTGTGCGAATGCAAGTTATTTTTAATTCATTTCTAGGCTTTGCATGGTGTTTGTTGCCATGCTGAGAGGCAGCACGGGGCCTGGGAGGCAATTGCATGCTGCCTGTACCTTCTGCACACATTAAATTGATGCACATTTCCCACTATGTGCCACAGGCTGCAACTCTCACTGCCCACGCTTTTGGATACTGAAAAGTGTCTGGAGGAATGAGGGAGCTGAGCTGTACCAAATAATTCCTGAGAAGTCTGAATGGACTTTGTGGAACAAGATACAAAATCACAGAATCACAGAATGGTAGGGGTTGGAAAGGACCTCTGGAGATCATCTCGTCCTGTCCCCCTGCTTGTGCAGGGATGCCTAAAGCAGGGGGCACAGGACCATGTACAGGCAGGTTTTGAATATTTCCAGAGAAGGAGACTCCACAGCCTTTCTGGGCAGCCTGTTCCAGTGCTCTGTCACCCTCACAGAAAAGAAGTTTTTTCTCATGTTTAGGTGAAACTAACTGTGTTCCAGCTTGTGCCCGTTGCCTCTTGTCCTGTCATTGGGCACCACTGAAAAGAGTCCAGCCCCATCCTCTTGACACCCATCCTTTAGATATTTATCAGCATTGATAACATCCCCCCACAGTCTTCTCTTCTCCAGGCTGAACAAACCCAAGTCTCTTAGCCTTTCCTCATAAAAGATGCTTCAGTATCCTGATCATCTTCGTAGCTCTCCTTTGGACTTTATCCAGTAATTCCCTGTCTTGAACTGGGAAGCCCAGAACTGGACACAGTACTCCATATGTGGCATCACTAGGGCAGAGTAGAGGGGAAGGATAACCTCTCTCGACCTGCTGGCCACTCTCCTTTTATTGCACCCCAGGATACCATTGGCCTTCTTGGCCACAAGGGCACAGTGCTGGCTCAGGGTCACCTTGCTGCCCACCAACACTCCCAGGTCCTTCTCAACAGAGCCGCCTTCCAGTAGTTCAGCCCCCAGCCTGTACTGGTGCCTGGGGTTGTTCCTCCCCAGGTACAGGACCTTGCACTTGCTCTTGTTGAATTCCATGAGGTTCTCCTCAGCCCAGCTCTCCAGCCTGTCCAGGTCTCGCTGGATGGCAGCACAGCCTTCTGGTGTATCAGCCACTCCTCCCAGCTTGGTATCCTCAGCGCACTTGCTGGGGTTACACTCTGTCCCTTTGTGCAGGTCAGAGGAAGAACCTGAGCTCTGCACCTTTTTTAGGAGATGCAACAGGAGCCAGCACCCCTGGACTGAATGTACTTGCAAACCATCAGTTTTTGCTTTGCAGTCCTTAACATTTGGTGCATGCTCAAGGCTGTCTTACCTTAGGGGAAATCAGAGAGGAGCAAAAAGAGGAAAAAATGGCTTGATGTTCCCTGTGAGGCACCAGGGTAGACTAGCATGGGTCAGGTGAATAGTCCCGTTTGGACACATGAGCTCCTTGTCCCACACTACTGTGTCTGTCATACACTGCTTAATCTAAGTCTGTCTTGCTGATTTTACAGGAGAAGTGGAGGCAAAATAAGATTGAAGCACCTGGGGAAATGTTGAGTCCTCACCATCACTGAGCAGCAACAGCTGAGCCCCTGTCAGCAATGGCCGCGGCCGCCTGTGCACGGACACGGGAGCAGCTTGCCCTCATCTCTGTCATCTCTGCTCAATAAAATAAAACTCAGCACGATGCTTTGGCTGGATTTCTTTCTCTGTAATACCCAGAAAAGTGCTTTGACACAGCTGTGCTAGATCCTAATGTGTGGCTTCGCTATACTGTGCTATTACATCACCCTCCTCCTGGGAAGTGAGGCACTCCCTGTGCCGGAGCAGCGATTCCCATGGCTCCAGTGGGCTGTGTCCTCCTGTCCCCAGCAGCCATAGCTCTTCTCTCCCTGTCCTGCCTGACAAATTGGCACATGCCTGCTGGGCAACCAAGCAGTGCAACCACTCGTGGGCTTCTGCCCAATTCTCCCCACCCTGGGGGGTGGGTGTCAGTGGGTGCTTTTATTCTTTACCCAGCCTCCATAGACATGTTCCTTCCTCTTTCGGAGGTTATTGTGGGAGGGTGACAGGAGAGCTGGTGAACAGCGTGACTGCATATGCCTCATCTCCTTTAGAAACCAGAGACAAACAAGCTGAGGCTAGGGAATATTGCTCCATTTAAGCCTGCAACAGGAAGATGGCAGGTGGAGGCTGGTTTTAGGCAGAAGCTGGGAGGCTCTTCTTTCCAAATCAGTCTCCTTCTTCATTCTAAGAGAATGCTTTGTCTTGAAAACTGTGAACACACCAGCATTAGTTTTCTGCTGCCAAGTGCTTCTCATGCTAATAAAATTATATTTAGAAGAGCACCAGATTGCCTAAAGTGTCAATAATTTTTAAAAAAAGTATTCCCTGGAGGAGGAGAGCTGCGGGCTTCCTCTCCCCACCTCTAGGATAAACTATCCCTGAATCATACACAGACCTTGATTTTATCAGCACAAGGATTTGTATTTATTTACAATTTTTAATGCACATAGACATTATTCCTTTCTTCACTTTTCACACTGCTGCCCTCTCTCTTCTTGATGCTGGCTGGAAAATCCTTCTTTGTGCAAACATGAGAAAGTGAATTCTATAGTTGCTTCCTATTCACACAGGGAAAATTCACACAGTGAAATACTTGTGGCATCCCCTTGTTAAAACATTGGCAGCAGATCAATGAGACACCACCTCCTTCATGTTAAACACTTAACTTTCAAAGGGAGCTTTAGATTTTATCATGAGCCTCAGGGGTCAACATATTTTGCAAGTACCTAAATGCTGAGCATCTAAACCTCTGGACCTTGTTTGGACAGAGCTTGAGTGTTTGCCTATCATGCCACAATCCACGCTTTGAACTCAATTGGGGCGCAATGCCTAAACAGAGAGGACTTAGCACTGTGCTCAGCACACCTAAAGCTGGCTTCTCTTCTGATAATTCACATTTGTGATGCCAATTCTGGCAAATCCTTTGTCATTTGGTAACTTTACAGGCAGCGTGCAGGCGGCAGCCAGCCAGTGGTTGAACCATTCAGGCAAAACTCCTCGTTGGCTCACTTAAAGCTTCTCTTGGACCAGCTGTCTTTGATCCTGATATTTTTCCCATCCCAATTTACTGGACTCTTGCAAAACCTGCCACCTCTTCTTGGAAGCAGACTAACACTCTTTCTATCCCAGGTTGTACAGCCTGGGAAAGTGTACTTGTTCGGTTTGGAATTCAGATGTTACATTAATAAACTGAACAGCAAAACATCCAGGACATGGGTAAGATGGAGGGGAGCAAGAAGCACCTCCTGCACAAAGACAAGTGGTCACGAAGGACATGTTGGGGAAGTGGGAGGACCTTCCTCATCAATCCTCCTGCTTGGAGCAGGATGACCTCTGCATGTCCTCTCCTACCTGAGTTATCCTGTGATGATCCTATTACATTGTGTGGCTCTGGACCAGCACCATATTCAGAGCACAGGAGAAGAAAAAAAAACCAAAACATTTTAAAGATGGAAAATGGCATTTTTATGCCCGGGATGGCCCTCGGAGACTCCAAAAACCTCACAGCATATTCGAGTATCTAATCCTTTTTAATTTGGACGCTGAGACAACAAGGACAGCCACAAGAGAACAGGACATTTAGTGCAAATAACAAATAAAAACACCTCCGTACCTCTACAGACCCAGCTACCATCTCCTCCACCTGTGCTGGGGGAGTGGAGAATGGGAGTTACCTCCTTTGAGGAGATGATTTCCCCCAGTTGGGGAAACTTCCCAAAACCTTGTCCCCAGGAGAGGCCAAGAGAGGCAGCACTACACCAAGTGAATGGCATCTGTTGTGGTCCGTCCTTCCGGCTGAGCGGGTGCATCATAGAACCATAGAATCATAGAATGGTTTAGGTTGGAAGAGACCTTTAGAGGCCATCTAGTCCAACCCCTTTGCAGTGAGCAGCGACATCTTCAACTAGATCAGGTTGCTCAGAACCTGGTTAACGGAGACAGCAGTGATGCTTTGCTGGTCCTGGGTCCACTCACTCTTGGTTTCAGAGTGCTGTGCTCACCTTCCCAGCAGGGCTGGATGCCAGGGATAGGATAGGAGTGCGGCAGTGGCCACAACCTGTCCAGACTGAGCTCCCATCTGTGACTGCCTACCTCCCCACACATGTACCAAACCAGAAACCATACCTTCAGCCACTACTTTTCCTTTGATTTCCTTCCTCACCTCTTAAGATGTGTTGGGTTTTGGGGATTTTTTTCTGACAGCTTTGAAAGGTGAGTGAGTCATGATACATTTGAGATCTCTCTTCTATTAGATAACACGAGCATCTTCACAGCTTTTCCTCTCCCTGGGGTGGAATGATCCTTAGCTACAGGGCAGAGGCCGGGGTGGGAGCTGCTCCAGCACCTCGGCCACTGCCAAGACCTGCCCCTTGTAGCAGAATGAGGGCCTTGTGCCTCCTGTGTCTCACTCAGTCCCCCTTGGCAGTTAAAATAATGGAAGAATTAAATTTGTGCATGGTTGCTCTTACTGAAAGGAAGCTGCTGCTCACAGCTGAGCAGCCTCCTGTGACCGGGCTATGCATATGGCAGAGGGGAAGAATGTATTCCCATCTCACAGCTTCACTCTGCTGGTGATGCAGCTAATACATTATTGTGTCCAGGTTCTTGGCCCATTTAACTTGTGTGCTCCATCGCTTCCTCCTCCTCCCCCAGCACAGGCACGTGTCACTGTCGCAACTCAGTTGAATCCTTTGTCCTACTTTTTTCCCTTGACATTCACAGCATTTGACAAGGCTTTTCTAGCTGCCATGGGATGATCCAAGGGTGGTGGTGCTGACTGCAGGGTTCCCACAGCCCGGCTGGGGAGGAAGCTCTGGACTTGGTTATCATTTCAATGTTGTTATGTTATTATGTCAATGACCAGCTGGAGCGCACGGAGCTCCACCCGGGGGTGGATGAGGAGCTGACTGAGAGCTTATGGGTCAGGATTAAAGGAAGGGCAGGGACAGGTGGCATTACAGTGAGGGTCTGCTACAGGCCACCTGGCCAGGCAGACTGAGTGGATGAGGACCTCTATAGACAGATAGGAACAGTCTCACATTCGCCAGTCCTGGTCCTCATGGGGGACTTCAACCACCCCGATATCTGTTGGAGGGACAGCACAGCAGGGCATAAGCAATCTGGGAGGTTTCTAGAATGTGTTGATGATAACTTCCTTCTCCAAGTGATAGATGAGCCAACGAGGAGAGGTGCTATGCTAGACTTCATTCTCATCAACATGGAGGACTGGTGGGGAATGTGAAGCTCAAGGGCAGCCTTGGCTGCAGTGACCGTAAAATGGTGGAGTTCAAGATCCTTAAGGCAGTGAGGAAGGTGCACGGCAAGCTCGATACCCTGGACTTCAGGAGAGCAGACTTCTGCCTTTTTATGGCTCTGCTTCTAGTGGACCATGAGATAAAGCCCTGGAGGGGAAAGGAGCCCAGAAAAGCTCATTAATATTGAAGGATCACCTCCTCCAAGCTCAGGAGCAATGCATCCCAACAAAGAGGAAGTCAGGCAAAAATGCCAGGAGGCCTGCATGGGGGAACAAGGAGCTCCTGGACAAACTCAAACACAGAAAGGAAGCCTAGAGAGGGTGGGAGCAAGGACAGGTAGCCTGGGAGGAACACAGAGAAATTGTCCAAGCAGCCAGGCATCAGGTTAGGAAAGCTAAAGCCCTGATAGAATTAAATCTGGCCAGGGACATCAAGAACAACAAGAAAAGCTTCTATAGGTACATCAGTGATAAAAGGAAGACGAGGGAAAATGTGGGCCCTCTCCAGAAGGAGATGGAAGACCTGGTTACCAAGGATATGGGGAAGGCTGAGCCACTCAACAACTTTTTTGCCTCAGTATTCACCAACAAGTGCTCAAGACACACCACCTAAGCCACAGAAGGCAAAGGCAGGGACTGGGAGAATGAAGAACAACCCACAGTAAGAGAAGATCAAGTTTGAGACCATCTAAGGAACCTGAAGGTCCACAAGTCCATGGGACCTGATGAGATGCATCCTCAGGTCCTGAGGGAGCTGGCAGATGAAGTTGCTAAGCCACTATCCATCATATTTGACAAGTTGTGCAGTCTGGTGAAGTTCCCACTGACTGGAAAAGGGGAAACATAAACCCCATTTTTAAAAAGGAGAAAAAGGAGGATCCGGGGAACTACAGGCCAGTCAGTCTCACCTCTGTCTCATCTCTGGCAAGATTATGGAGCAGATCCTCCTGGAAACTATGCTAAGGTACATGGAAAATAAGGAGGTCACTGGTGACAGACTAAATGGCTTTACTAAGGGCAAACCATACTTGACAAATTTGGTGGCCTTCTATGACAGGGTTACAGCATTGATGGATAAGGGAAGAGCAACTGATGTCACCTACCTGGACTTGTGCAAAGCCTTTGACACTGTCCCACATGACATCCTTGTCTCTAAATCAGAGAGACATGGATTTGATGGATGGACCACTTGGTGGATAAGGAATTGGCTGGACAGTCACATTCAAAGAGTTGCAATCAACAGTTCGATATCCAAGTGACGAGTAGTGTTCCTCAGGGGTCAGTAGTGGGACTGGCGCTGTTTAATGTCTTTATTGGCAATGTGGACAGTGAGATTGAGTGCACCCTCAGCAAGTTTCCTGATGACACCAGCTGTGTGGTGCTGTTGACACACTGGAGGCAAGGGATGCTATCCAGGGGAACCTTGACAGACTTGAGAGGTGGGCCTGTGAGAACCTCAGGAAGTTCAACAAGGCCAAGTGCAAGCAATCACAAACACAAATACAGGCGAGCAGAGAATGGATTGAGGGCAGCTCTGAGCAGAAGGACTTGGGGGTGTTGGTTGATGAAAAGCCCATCTCTGGAGATGTTCAAGGCCATGTTGGATGGGGCTTTGAGCAACCTGGTCTAGTGGAAGGTGTCCCTGCCCATGGCAGAGGGCTTGGAACTAGATCACAGATGATCTTTAAGGTCCCTTCCAACCCAAACCATTCTATGATTCCATGATTTTGGTTCACCCTCTTTTCCCTAAGAGAATGCAGGCTGGATCAGGTTGGAAAGGACTTTGGTCCAACCCCCTGCTCACAGTAGGGTCAGTTCTGAGGTCATATGAGGTTACTCAGGGCTTTATCCAGTCTAGCATTGAAAATCTCCAAGGGTGAAGGATGTATGACCTCCCTGGGCTACCTGTCCCAGTGTTAGACTGTCATTATGATAAAGAAATTTTTCCTTGTATCTGGTTTCAACCTATTTTATTTCAACTGCCTCATCTCCAAGCCATGCACCACTGTGAGGAGCCTGGCTCCATTTGCTCAGTAACCTGCTTGTTAACCGGCAGGCTGCTCTTGCACCCCCCCCGAATCCTTCTTCTCACCAGGCTGAAAAAGCCCAACTCCCTCTGCCACTTCTTACAGGCCAAATGCTCCAGTCCCCAACTCTCCAGCTTTTCAATGGCTTTCTTGTATTGGAGGGGGGCCCAAAACTGAACATGAGCTATGGGGACAAGGAAAAGGATTATTCAGGGAGTAGGTGGGAGAACCGTAGGAGTATTGCAGGGGACTGAAAAGGTGTGGGTGATGGCAGTTGCAGGGAGCGGCAGGAAGGTGTCAGTGCGTATCGGGTCCTGTAAGGATCAGCGAGCAGCAGAGCCCGCTCTGGGGTGAAACGGCGCCCAGATGCTGGGAATCAGCCAAAGTTTGCCCCCTCCCCAGGGCCGCCGAAGGGCGCTCGGCCCGGCGCATCTCTGCCGGCGGCGCGGGCGCGGCGGCTGCGCCCCGGCGCCGCTCCTCGTTCCCAGGCGTCGGGCTCCCTCTTGTGACTGCGGGCACCCGCTGGAGAGGCTCCGCAGCCGCCGGCTGCCCTGCGGGGCTGGACCGCCTCCGGCTGGGGAGGCTGCTGTGGTCTTGCTGGACGGGCTCAGTTTGGAGAGAGGCCCTCACGTCCCCTTTGTGCCAACCTTTGGGAGCAAGTCAGCTCTGCTAAAATGAGGAAAACGCCATCCTGTGGTCCTAGTGCTCTGCAGAGGTGTGACCCAGCCACCGCGCGGATTTTACTTTTTGATGTCTTGCTTAAAATTAGAGGTGCCAACAGTAGAGCTGTGCACAAACCATGGTAAAGCTGTTCACCCCCAGAGACTCATAAGTTCCTGAGATTGTGGCACTCATCCTCTTCTCAGGATGGGTGTATATATTAGCCTGTTTTTGCTGAGACCAACAGCTGTTTTTGCAATTAATTACACTGACAGAGATCTGTGCAGGCCCGACAGGGTGGTACTGGCACTGTGAGCTGCCATAATAAATCGTTTCTGTTTGTTACTCGTGCCTCAGCTCTCCTTCCTGGAAGCAGTTATGCCCCTCTGCTCAGACCACTGTTGGGCCAGGGTGTCTGAACAAATCTCCTGTGCATCCCATCCCCTCTCATCAAAGAGCTCAGACACAGGGAACAGTCTTGGCATGTCCCCTTGATATAATAGATAAAAGGTAGCTCTAATCAGTTACTTCCTCGGTCTGAGACTGCTCAGGCTGCTGTCTTCCCCAGGGCACTGCTCACCTCTCCTGCAGATGCTAGAAGAAGAAGGAGTTGTTTGGGGGCAGAGACGTGCAGCTGAGATGAGCTGGGCTCTCTACCTCTATGATTTGGGAAGAGCTTTCCAGTTATGCATCAGTGGCAGGACTCCAGTTGTGACACACTCACTCAGCTTTGCATTGAACCCAGCTGAGGTTTGGGCTCTGCCTCTCTGAAGCCCTTTCCCTTTGTTAACGCTGTGGCAAAGAGAAAGCCGTTGCTTACCCTTGTATCCTAGCAGCTATGGCACAGCACAGCTGCAGAGTTGGTGCAAGTCCCCTCTACCCTAACAGGGTCTCAGAGGACCTTCTGCTCCTGGGGTGCTCTGCTGTTTGGTGTTGTGTCTTGGTGGCCTGTCTAGCACCTGCTTAACCCTCTGGGATGGGCCAGACCTTGGTGTCATCTCTCCAAGGCCTGGCAGGATGATGATGCTCCTCCTTTTGTGAGCAAATTGCAGAGCGATTGGGGAGGGAGAGTGCAGTACCAAGGACGGACACTGGATGCTGCCACAGACCGGGTGGGTTTATCGGTGGTGCTGTGTCTCTTCAGCGCAGTTCAGCTTTGAGCTTCTGGCACCAGGCTGTGATTCTTGCTATGGATCTTTTGTAAAGCCCCAGCTCCTGGAGTGTGGTGAGTAGGTGAGACCTAAACTTCTACCTTCCTAAAAATATTTATACAGTTTAAGCCCCTCTAATATGAGGTCAAATGATGATTCAAGAAGGTTGAGAAAACTCTGATAGAATAACAACCTTTTTTGAAAAATCAGCATGATGTTCTATTGCAGGGAACAAACATTTCCAGTGGACTAAATCCCAGCCCCTGTCTTGTTTACAAGTCAGATTAGCCCTGGGTCATGACATACAAACATTCAGCTGGTAGCTCCAGGAGCCTGGCAGAGGTCGCAGGTGCTGAGACAAAAATGTGATCCTCCTGCCAAGCTCTGATAAGGGTCCTTATTCCTGCCTGGGTGGGGCTTTAGTCCTCTGTTGCTCCAGTTTTGCTGGTGTTGCAGCCCTCCTGTTGGCATCAGCCCTGCCTTGAGAGTTGGCCTGGAGCACCTACCCTGGAAGGGAGCTTAGGGGCCTTTGACATAACAGGTTCTGCATCCCCTCCTTGGCTTTGTTTTTTCTTTGGGGGGGAGGAACCTCACAGATTAAAACAGAGGCTTCTGCTGGTGCCTGTGCTTGTTCCTCCCTGTTTGGCCGAGCTCTGCCATTCCTGCTGGCACAACTGTGGCAGGTAGCAACTACTCATAGCCTGTTTTAAACATGAAATTTCAGGTGCATGGGTGTCTGTTCACTGCTCCAAAATATTTGTCTGCTGTGATAATTTATTCCCAGCCCCAGCACTGCACTCCAGGGAATGGTCTCTGTTCCAGAGTATGCAGCATAAGGCATGTACAGAGAGGGCAGGAAGGCCGGGGTGGGGCAGAAGAAACCATTTATGTCCCATCCACAGACAGACTGCAGTCACACTTTTTGTTAAGAGGACTGTGGGTGTCTGGGGGGGGTCATCCTGGAGCTGCTGGGATTTTGTCATGTTTATTTGGAAACCTGACAGCAGGCAATAAAGTGGCTATCTCAAGAGTCAGTGGGAGAAGGTAGTTCCTCCTGTCTGGATACAGGACTTTCTCGCTGGGTATGTGGGGAGGTATCAAATATTAGCAGGAACAGTTGGTACTCTAGCAGTGCTGAAGACCAGGGAGCTTGCCAGCCCTGTGGCAAGCTGTGCATTACAGCTGCAAGGGGCAGTGGGGTGACCCTGCCCTTTACCTAGGACTATACGAGCCACGGCTGGCAACACCAGGATTTGTGTTTAATGCCAGAGTTTTACTCTTGACTTCACTACAACAATAACTGTATCTGATAGGTTTCTAAAACTAGGACCGCAGGCACCCCCAGCAGACATTGTGGAGCTCCCTGGGTAGAGAAACTGCAGCGCAGCTGGGATGGCTCCTGGGGAGCTGAGCTGCTCTTGCTATTACAGAAAGATAGGTTGGGGGGTTGAGGGGGGTGGCAGGGAACCTCTATAGCAAAGAGAATAATTGTTACTGTCCTGTACTATGCAGCACATGACCTGCTTCTTAATTTGATTTTTATGGTGGTCTTGTGGGAAAATATAGAGGAAGTATTAATAAATTTCCTTTCCCCTTTCTGGACGTCAACATAGGACAGTGATAAAGGAGAATGTAAGGAGCAGATAAAGCCACCCTTACAATGGTGGGGAGAGCTATTTATGTGGGTGTACAGACAGCCCTTGGCGTGGAAAAGCTGTTTTATCAGCTAAACCTGGAGAGGAAAGCACTGGCAAAGCTGCACATACCTTCATGCTACAGAAAATGTGAAAGTATTTATATTCCCCAAAAGACTGATGCTTGTTGCATAAAGTTGAATTCAGTAAACTGAGTCTTTTGTGGGGCAATGAAGGTTTGCTGAGCCAACTTGCATGCAGTTCAAACATTCAGCTTTGACCAGTCAAACCTCACCTCCCTTTGAAAGCAGGTTCATGCGGTAGAGACAGGAGGCATGACAAGGTGTAACTGGAGATGAGCCTTAACCCCTGTTCTTAGCAAATGAATAGTCTTCGATGATGGTGCTTTGTTAATGAGAATGAAGTGAAAAGTGCTTGAGTTTTCCTACTGTGTGTGGCAATGTCACTGCTGCTGGAAAAATGATGGAAATAGGAGAACCAGAGAGGGCCATGGGGCCTCCTCGTTTAAAAAGATGGTGTGGGGTTTAGGGACAGGTATGGGGTCAATGACAGGATATCTGGGTTAGAGCAGCAGCCTCAGGGTAAAGCACTGTGCCAGCAAGCAGGAAAGCTTCTTCTGAAAGTCAGAGGCTTTCTATGCTCTCCCAGGCAGTGGTGACCCCAAAGGGTTTTGCTGGATTTTCTGTGAAGGTCAGTGGCTGCACCCGGCACTGAGACTGGGAATCAAAATGAGTGGAAGCCTTCCTGAAGATCAGCTCTAGGTATTTTGTGGCTGTGGCCTTTCTCTAGCAATAGGGGAAGGTCTCAGACACTAGACATGGGATGAAAGCAGAAATGATGGTCACAGGGAGTTGGGTGTCCATGGCACTCTGCTTTGGGACATGACTGTGGGTATGGACCTCACTGTCCAACTTTTGCATCCCTGTGGCATGAGCAGGGACTGAGGGGAGGCAGGACAGCAGGGACCTGCTGATACTGCTCCAGCCTTGCTCTGTTGATTTCAGGGCACACCTGTGTTGTCCTGAGAAAGGCCGGTTCTGCCTGTGTTTCATTGTGGCTTAGGAACAGGAGAAACAGCACTGATCAAGGAATGGTTTGAGCAAATTACACTTGCTGCTAGGTCCTTGTTGCAGGGCTGGAGAGACTGTTTGACACTTTGGCTGCATGAACACCCTGCCCAGTGCTGTCTCTGCTAGATAAGATAAGGTCATGCCATGCTATCTCCTGCCCCTGTAAAGCTTGTGCAATCCAGCTGCTGCATGTTAATTGGCTTTTGCAGAAGCTTTAACTCAAAAGCTCTGGTCTGTTTTCCTTCACAGCCTTTAGCGCTTTGCTGCAGTGCTTGTCCCATGCCCAGCCCAAGGCTTCTGCTCAACCCTCTGGAAAGGCAAGGCAGGAGCAGCGTGTAAAGCTCAACTGATCCTTGCGAAAGACTGACCGGTGCTGGAAACTCTGCTCATAAGTCTCTGTTTGCCCTGCTTGCTGCCTAAATAGTCTGACAGCTTAGTGCTGTTGCCATTGTCTGGCTTCATTCAAGTTTCTTTGGAGGTAATTCTGTGACTTCTTTTCCTTTCAGGTTCTGCAATTGTGCCCTCTACTTGACTGAGTCATGCTCTGTGGGTCTGTAATTATCTGTGTTGCCTACATATCCATTAAGGAGTTTTATATGTTAATCTCACAAGATCTACTGCTCGTTTTGATGTTTTCATCTCGTTGGCTGCCTGTAACCTCTGCATGCAATGTGCTGGGTTAGCTGCAGGGCAAGCAGAGATGAGGACAAGCATTTTTCCCTGCTGGTCTCTCCCTAACTCACCTTTATCTCTTACCCCCAGCTGTGCAGTTGGTCTCCCAGCTCCCAGGTGAGGCTTCTGGACCAGCACCAAGCTGGGGGGCTCTTGGCGTGCACACTTCAACACATCTTTCAGTGCATTGGAGAGTAAGGAATGGTTCTGCATCTGTGGCATAAGTTTAACTGGACAATTATTTTATAGCACCTCTAAGGTTGAAACCAGAAAATCTGTCATATAACTTGGTCAGGGATTGCTGTAATGAGTGAGTGACAAGCCATGAAGTCAGTTTTATCAGTGACAACATTACCATCTCAATGCTGCATGGGTCCATTTCAGTTCCATAAAACCATATGTTATATAGTTTACTAGATACAGAACCAAAGCTGCATAAATTTACTTAGTTTTGGTCTATCTAAAGTAAATATCTTTTCAGGGCATTGTCTGATATTTTGAAGTGAACCAACCAAACCAATCATACCAGATTAAGGAAAAAAATTCACTACAGGTTACTTAAATTCTTAAAATTTAGGACTACCTGAATGCAGTATTTTGATTCTGTTCAAAGAAGTCAGAATTTTCAATTATTTGCCTGCTGTCTTCCAGCTGCAGCTACTCACTAAATTAAAAAATGAAGTAGCTTAATAGCTTCTGAATGTGTTTATCTCAACTAATTTACTATTTCTGGGGGTGGGGATATTGCTGAGATGGAACTACAAACCCACCTGTATATGAAGTCCAGATTTTTTCATTTCAAGTGTTAGACACAAATTATTTAGGTTTTGATTTGTTATTCTCTGTTATAGAAAAAGGCTTTACAACATACCTATTATGTCTAGTCATATCTGTAAGGGACTAATCAGATTTTTAAAAAAAAACAACAGCAAAACAACACTTTACCATTTTCATCTCTGAGGCAGTTTAATACACTTAACTTTTCTGAAAATGTGCTCATTTCAGTCCTGATTCAAGGAAAATCCATCATTAGGACAGCAGAAGGAACCAAAAGTCATACTGGCATCAGCTGCACTTTACGCCTTTGCTTGAAATTCTGCTCATGTTCACCTACTAAACTGGTGCCTGCAGTTTTCACTACTCTCAAATATTGCATACCCATGCATGGCATAAAATGTGGACTGAATATAGAAAGCAGGGTAAGGAATCAGTAAGCCTTGCAAAATACAACTCTAGAGCCACCTTACCTTGCTCTAGGAAGCAGGGTTATCTTAGAAAGTTTTACTAGAATTTGTTAAATCATTAATATTATTCTTGCTGTGCCATCATTTTTTCTTCCAGTATGGCCCAAAGTAGGGGAAAACACCTGAGGAGGAAAGTTTGATGCTTACTAGTGGAGCTCTTGGCTTCTAACATGTCAATAATGCACAAAGCTCATCAAAGCGCTCAGTCATTACTAAAGCACAGCACACTGCCTCCTACGGAGCATTTAGAGTCCACTGCGCCAATAAAGCATGAATTGAGAGAGATGATATACATCCACACCAAAAAGCCTTTAAGAAACGAGGAGAAAATTCTAGAGCACTGGAAAAAAAACAAGGACAGGAAGGAGGCTTTTTAACTGCAAAATTACTATGAGAACATGCTCAGAAACATAACTCTGGGTGTCAAAGCTAAGCTTATTCTTTTTTTTAAAATTATTATTAATCTGTGGACATTTCCCCTCCAATATGAAACAATTTAAATAACTTTTCTGAACAGCCTGTGAATCAGCCACTCATGCCCAGCTGTCTGGCTCTGTGGTCTATGTTCAGGAAGAAGCATGGCGGGTCCAACTCAAAATCCAGGGGCTGATCTTGCAGCAAGCAGAACGAAGTATTCGCTCAGACTGCTGCAGTACAAAATTCCAATCAAATCTGAAGGTTGAGATGTTTGGCTCAAGCATTTCTATTGAACTATTATTTCTTTCCCTGATGCTCTCAGCCAGGGTTTGACTTGCTGTCCTCTTAAGAGCAGCATAAATAGTGAAGAACAAGGCTCTTGTTAAATACCTAATGCTTTAACACCACAGGTAAAGTTATTTAGTCACTAAAAATCTGATGCAATAACCTTAGAGTTTCATAACACCAAAGTCAAAATCTTCCAGGATGTTGCAAGGGAAGGAGGGGACATCACTCAGTAACAGTGACCATTCAGGCTCTGTTCCATGTCACCATGTCCCCTTGCACACAGGAGCTGCAGCCAACCCTGACCCCTGCCATGGTGAAAATGGTAAGAGCTGCTCTTTCATGATATATAGACACCTTGAAAAATGTGTTGTGTAAGCAGAGCAGGTGTGCAATTCCAACTAGAGAGCTGAAAGAAAAAAATTTAAAAACTACTTTCAATTCAGTGTTAATGATGCACTTTGCTTCTCTGCCCACCACCCCACCTGTAGCACTAAGAGCATTACCCAATCTGAGAACAAGCTCCTTTTGACTTGTAAATATTATTTCTTAACAGAAAACGAATTAGTGGGAAAACTATTTGCTAGGAGAGACATAGGAGTTAATGGCATGGCATTGTACATGTCTGTGTGGCAAGGAAACATGCCAAGCTCTGCACAGACTCCTGACAACTAAGCAAGCATTCAAGTGCTCACAGTATCAAAGCAGCATCAGAGGGTCTCCAGAGATGAGCAACTTCATAAACAAGCATAAATAAGGAAGCTCAGGGATGTATGAGGAAGCCCATCAGTATACAAATGGTTCATTTTGAAATCCCCTATTAGAAAACACCATCAGAAAAGGCCCGAGGTTGAGGCCTCATGTGATTATTGGGGATCTAAAAGATAATGGGGGATTGCAGTGTAAGGATTTGGAGCGGATGAAACAGCTGGGCTGGGAAATAAAGGTCTAAGACAGACAGTGTTGTCCAGCAGATAAAGCCAGGAGGCAGGAGTGTCAAACTTAGCACTGTAAGGCACCATAGACATTTTTCACTGTTCCCTAGGAAAACCTCCCCAAATTGAAATTATCCACCTCACACCATAAGGCAGTTCTTCCAGTCCCTGAATCTTTTAAATTGCTTACACCTAAAACATGTCCTGATTAGTGAAGGGCCCTTTCAAAGCACAGATGTCAGTATAATACTCTGGTAACTTATGGCCGCCACAAGATATTGCTAATATTACTTACACAAGAAACTAGTAACACTTGAAAGATGTACCTGGTCTTCTCCACGATAGATCAGTATTTTTCTCTTCTAGTCCTGTTATTTTCTCCCTCAATGTTTCCTTTTCATGGAAATCTTTCCCATCAAGCTCCCAGCCAAAGCACTTCAGCCACCCTACGCTGGGTGCAGGAGTCACCCATGCTAATACCGGTTAGCACCTGCCAGGACTGCTGCAATGTCAATAGCGAAATGTTGGAGGATTCTGCCCTCTAACACCTCTTCGTCCAGCATTTCTGGTTTTAAACAGCTTTAGTGAATCAGGAGAACTGTTTATTTTTCCTTACCCTCTGAAACACAATTTCTACCTAGGCTTCACCTTATTGGTAGAAATAAAGTATTCAGCACTTCTCACATCAGTCTTAAATACATCCTGAACAGAGTGGAAAATTGTCTTAAAGCCTTTGGCATCCACTTGCTGTCAGTCACATGTCAAGTCAGGGATAAAAATTGGCAACTGGCTGTAGATTTCACAGTCATGCAGCAGGATTTGTGGAGCTGAATTTGCAGTTCAGGTCTTGGCTTCAGCTGTCACTCCATGTACCTCCAGTGATGGGCATTCATGCCACAGGGAGGCATTAGAGTTGTCAGATACCCAGAGCTTACAGAAATAACTTCATTTTTAAATGGACTGTCTCTTTGGTACGAATAATCAGACAGAACAACATACAAAATACTTGACATGTACTGGGAGCCCAGTACAGTCTCTGACACATGAAAATATTCAGAATATTTCAGACTCTCTAATGCTTCTCCAGAGTTTTGCAGAACAGTGAATTATGAGCTCTCTAATTAAACCACACACTCCCTCTCTTTGATTATGCTTTAATCCTATTTCTTTTAACAGAGATTTTGAAAGCCATTGATCAAATACTTCTCAGGGACCTCAATATAATCTAAAAGGAAACTAAATGTTAACGGGGAATGAGGCTTTAAACTTTGCTGTTGATAGCTATTCCCAAGGCTCAGCTATACTTTGGAAATACAAGTAGGTCAAAACTGCCTTCCTTATCAAAAGGGAGGAATAAATTCAGCAGAGGTGTTTTCCTCTGGACTTATAAGCAATAAATACATTATTTTTGGGGCTAAGCAGAAAGGTAACCATTTATCCTTGCAGTTTTACTAAATTCTGGTAGTTTGGCACAGAATCACATTTTATGTATAGCCCAGAAGAGTCATGCAGTACAAATGTGAGAGCTGTGCTGCTTTGGCCAAAGTTCCACCCAGCAGTGGTTAAAGGGGAGTGTGCAAGCTTGGCCACTGTGTGACCTGCTCTCATCTTCCTGAGCACCTGCAATTCTTCTATTAAGGACAGCAGACCTTCCTAGCCGATTCCCTTAATTTCATGAACAAGTCCATAGTCAGATGATAGTCTAACTCCTTTCTGAACCTGCTGATGCCACAAGCCACAGCAACAAATTCCAGGAGATTTCTACCTGCTGCTCTTAACAATTATAAGCCGCTCTCCTGTTTGTACGAGCGGCCCCTCACTCTCGTATTGTGGGATCTGGGGAACAGAAGTTTTGCGCTTATTCACAGCTCTATCATTTTATAAATCTCAGTCATGTCTTAGCCATGTAAATCACTGCAGCATTTTTAGAAGATAGCCAGTAAAATACACAGGCTTCTCTTAGGGTGGTGGTGGTGGGAATTGCAAGACTAGTCTTCAAGCATACAATTTGGTAAGGGAAACAACAGTAGTCATAAAAGACACAATGACTTGTCAGCAACAGCAATGTGTTACCATCACATTGAGATCATACTCTCACATATTCCAGTGCAGCTTATAAAATATCTGAGAGGGGAGCACACATCTACTTCAGATCAGCAAGTACTTTGAAATTCTGTGATGAAACCCCAGTGTCACTGAGATAATAATAATAATAATTTAAAAATATTTGTTTTTTTTTTTAATGGTCCTTGTACAAAGCAAAAGAAAGTAGTATTGCTGGTTCACTGTAAAACTGTGTGTATGCCAACTTGGAGCAAAAAGGTACAGGCACATGTTTGAACACATTCCCTTGGTTCCATTTTCTTGGTCTTGCTAGCATAATAAACTCTGTAAGTGACTCAGGTGCAATGTCTTGACTGCTTTCAATCCTTTAAACTGAAAAGTATTCTAGTACATCATATACCAGCCCTATATTCCAATATCTATGCTACTGCAGCCTTTCTAGGTAAAGGATTGTGATTCTAAGCTCAGGGACTATATCTGCACTGTACATGCATGAGTGAGTCAGCCTTCGAGTTAGAAATCAGCTCTAGGAGACGAAACTTCAGAAATTCACCCTCTGTAGCTACCAAAACAAAGATTTTTATGCATCAGGTTTCTGGTTTAGTAGTTTAAAACACAGCTTGGGTTGGCACTAAACCACAAAGAGCAGCAGATAAGAAACCGTATATTTTCTGACAGACCACTGAGCCGGAGCCTAACATGCTCATCTTAACAGCTCATTTGTGTCTGCTGTCCTGACATTCTGACATTTGCTGTCAAGGTTCCTCTCGCAGGCAGCTAGGCGCGTTACTATTCAACACCACGGCCCTAATCTGCAGTGGCACATACCAGTCCCTTACTTAACTACTGATGCAAAACTGGTGTCTCTGGAATCCAAAGAAACACCCTAAAAAACCAAAAATAAGATTATCAATGTCTTCTCTATTATGCAAACTAGATATTTAAGACAGCACAGGACAAATTATGAAAAAAAAGGTATTTATTATTTACACAACTGCTATAGTTCCTTAAGAACAATATATACCATTTTTATTTGAAAGGGTCAGTCTTCTTTCAAATACATGAACTGCATAATGCACAAGTGTTGGTAATGCAAACAGCAGTCACATCACACTTCTATAGTGCAGGCATAAGCAGCGCAAGTAAATGATATTTTAAGAACAGTATGGCTGAATATTGTATTTAAATACAGTGTTTGCACTTTGACAAGATTTAGCTAGAAGAGAACAAGGGTTTCGTTCATGCTTTGTTAGGAATGTGACTTTCCCATCTGAGGTTTAAACCCTGTATCTGACATATGAGAATTTTTCAGGCAGACTGCTTTTCACTTACCAAGTAAGAGTGGGTTTCTCTCCCCCAAACTTCAATCTTTTGTCTTCCAGTAAACACTGCTTTATAGTACAAGTTCACACACTGGAATAAATCGGCCACAGAGGTGGTACTTTCCCATCTTACTGTCTTGCACAGAGAAACACTGACATACTAATACATACCAAACTTAGACAACTTGTAATTTATAGACTTAAATACTGGAATGGGAGAGGGAGACTGTTTCTAAAGATGGAGGGAATAGAGGGCTTATACAATTCATACACTGTCAAGGTTGGCTCCTTACTCAACTTTTTTGGTCTAGGTATTTTTTTTTTCTAGTTTCAGAATGGTTTTGGTCTTTAATGGTTATGGTTGCACTCCGGCAGCAAAGGAGAGGAAAGTATTTTAAGTAGTAACACCAGAACTGAATGCAAGAAAAAGGAACTGACTTGTTTCTCCCACTTTGAGCTTATTGCTGTGATCTTTTAAAAAAAACCCACAACCAACCACCTGGAAGACCAAGTAAAGCAGTCATTCTGGCATTGGATCCAGTGTCCAGCACTATTATACTCTAGCATAAAAGCAAGGAAAAGTCCAATGATCTTAGTTATGTCCCCTTCAATTCAGTGCCACACAATTTTATTAGCATTATTGTCCTTGCTTCTTTGAAAGATACCTGAAAGAAACAAAAGTACAGTTTTTCACAAAATAAGCGATTGGCACAAATATATCTAGTACCTTTTATAAACTCAAAGTATGAATCTGCTTTCTTTTCTCACTAGCAATCTATTGATATTTATAGATAACCAAAAATTAGAAATGTGGTCAATGCTACTTATGATTTTATTTGATTTCAACGTTCTTTCAAATCAACGGCAGGTTATCTTACAGTAATTCAAAGCCATTTTTTAGATACTCTGTTAGGTTTTTTAAACAAACGGGAGGAAGGAAACAGAAACGTGTTTTATTCCAAGAGGTTGAAGATGACATCAGTTGGAAAAGTAGCTATCATATCCTTTAAGATAAAAAGGCCCATTAGATATGGCACTCCTTCAAATAAATTCAAGAATTTAATGAACAGTCATCTAGCATAACCTGGAAAGAACAGTCCTCCACTAGCTTCTTTTGAGAATCTGAGATACTCCAAAATGCTTGTTTTCTGACCTCAGAGTTCCCTTACCACTACACCTGGAGCAATCTGGCTATGTGGTGACACTGAAGTCTTTGCAAAAACGCTAGAAAAAAATCCAACCAATTTAACTGACAGTGTGAAATGTCCAGTGAATTTTGCTGCTTTTAAAGTTTAAGATTTGACCTTCTGGTGTAATCAGAAACACGAAAGAAAATTGTATCAAGTTTGCAAAGCTGTTAATTCAAGCACTGAATGAGTGTTTTTCAAATAGCATATTGTACATACTTTTTTCCACCTGTATTGAAACTTCAGGCTGTTGCATAAAACCATTAAGAAGAATTTTGCCCAAACACTTCAGCTAATCATTCTCCAGCAAGAAATAGGATGCTAACTGGTGCCCTAAGCATTTGGGAAACTCTCATTCATAACATGGTAACTTACATTTCAGACCCCATGGATACTGTAATACCATACAACCTGGATAGTGCCTGAGAACCACAATGTAATGCCCCAAACCCCTGAGGTAACCGCCAGAAAAGTTGTTCCGTAACCACAGACCTGAGGTCTGGACTGACAGCCTAGCTTTGTAGGGGTGGAAAGAGGGAGATTTCCAGGGATCAGGTTCCTTCAAAAATTCTTTTCCCTTTAGGAAGCATAATTGCGTCACTGAAAACAATCAGTGGTCCCAAATGCTGGAGAAGTATGAAAAAAAAGGTCCATTCTGCCAAAATCTTATCCTTTTAGGGAAGCAGCCCAGACACTATAGTCTTATTAAAATCCTACTCAAACTAAAGGACCTTCATAACTGTAAGTGATGTCAAAGTTCATCAGCTCAGTTCTTCCTGGTCTTTCTACAGACAACCTCAAGCAAAACACAGTGGGGTCAGGGACAGAAAGAAGAAAGAATTTTGACTTTGTTCTTACCTTTCCCAATGTTTGTGATTCAGCTCCAAAAAGTCATCTAATTTTGCTATTTCTTTGAGGTATTGAGTGAGCTTTAGAAGCTCCTTGTCTTTATCCCGATTTAAATGTGCTTTCATAAAAGGCCTTATCTATACAAAATAAATAAACTGGGTGTAACCATTTGCTCAAAGTAAGAAAAATGCTTCTGATTCTCTGTCACTTCCCACCTAATTAAAATATATTTTCAGTACTATAACTTTTTAAGGAAGAGAAACCTTTTCCATTAGTGGCCACATCCAATTTGTCTTGTTATTCACTCAAACTAGACTGTAGGGTTTTGCCTTGCGTGCCCACCAGGAAGAAATCTCTTTTGTCTTGCACTTCTTCAAGCCTTCCCCTCCCAGTCAGACAGAATGATAAAATGATCTGAAATTAATTGTCACATTTTCTACTATGATTTCATAGGTATTTTTGCAGGAATGTGAGGGGTTTTCAGCTGTGCTTTATGAGTTACGTGGCATCACTGGAGCCAGATGCTTTTTTTCAACAAAAAGCATTTGACTACAATCACAGCTCCTGTGAAAAAAAGATGTCAGAAATAAAGCTTGTCTGACAACAGCTTTAAGCTTGGAATACATTATACCTGTGCCTTGTTTTAGTGATTCAACGTTCTGGTCTGCAGCTAACATTTTGACAAACACCTTTCAAATCTGAGCTAGAGGGAGCTCTCTGGATAATCCTCTGCCAGCAAGATCTTTGCTATTCCCCATTCTCCTAACACTGTACAGTTCCAATTAACATCATCTTGCTAGATCTTGCTAGATCTCATCAACTGCTATCCTCTTCACATCATGGATACTTTCAAAGAAACATAATCTTGGATTTCTGCATTTGAAAACATCTTTTTTTTAGAAGAAATTTATGAGGGTTCTTTTAGTACCATACTGCTGAACCATCATATATAAGTAGAAATTTAAGCTGCATTCTTCTAATTCAGAACCAGCACAGACGGAGCATGAACTGGTTGACAATTTTATAAAATGAAATACTTGCTGTTTTGCAGTCAAAGTGGCTCAAGGTATTAATTATTTCCCAGAACAGGATGCTTGCTATTACACTGGCATATTACCATGAAGTACAGCCACTTGTTATTTGATGTATTTTCTGAATATAACCACTCTTGAGATTGAGCACCACATATTTCAATAGTGCCTGTCAGCGCACTGCCCAGCTTGATTGCAGCTCGCAGGTATAATTTAAACAGAAATCATAATTTCTTTATTTTGATAGTCTCTTAAAAGCTCACTTAATACTGAAACAAAGCTTATTTAATACTACTAGTAGGGAAATATTAGTCCAGACAAAAGGCAATCTAAATAAAAAACCAAAACAAAACATGCATATTTGCTAGCTAAGAATAGTCTTTATTTATGATACAGCAAAGAAGCATGAGAAAGTACTACTTGAAGTATAAGAAAAAACAGTAATAAATGAGAATTCCAGTGAAAATTACCTTGAGTCCATTTTGTGGATTCATTAGGAAGTTTCGGCCAATATCATCAAACATAATAGTATTTTTTTTGCTGTAATATTCTGAAAATTTTCCCCAGATAACACCAAGAGGCTTCACCTACAAAAATAACACATACAAGGCACCTGAGGTAAATCAGATCATATTCAGGAGATGAAAATACCAGTCTATAGGAACTTGAGTCCAAACTTGAATGGACACTTGTATTCTTTTGCTGAAAAATTAGCAGGTAGTTGGGCTTTAAAAAGGGAAGAGATGTGAAATAGTATAATGTACTAAATATGCCCCACACTGAAGAAAACCTTTTTCTCGGTACTAAATTTTCTTGCAGCAGTTATCTACTATTTGATTTGAAAGCAGTGTCACCTGAATGTACTACTCAACATAAAACATTAATAGAGAATTTCAGTAGGAAAAAACCCCCTATGCTTCCAAGATTCTTGCTGTTTTCCCGCATGAAAACTCCAGCACAACTTTATTGCTGAATATTTCAAAGGGGTATGATAACATGTCAGTTGAATGTAGAAAAAAGATCAGGAAAAAATAGGTACTTACATCTATTAGCCCCCTTCTAGGAGTGTGCACTGTTATCATGGCAGCACTGTCCAACATGAAAGTTATCTTGTAGTTTGCATTGGTACTCACCCCAAGCTCCTGCATCACAAGGATTTATTATTAAAGCTTCTAATTATGACAGTTTTATGGCTGTACAACTGAAACCACGACTATAATACGCTGTTTGTCAAAGGGTGAGCTGCTGAGGATTACCAGAGACACACTAAAAATAGGTATCTGAGCAGTTTCAAATTTTTTGTATGCAATGAGAATCATAAAAGCACACCATTCTACCACGAGAAAAAAAAAAAACTAATAGGAATTTATTTTTATAGTGTTTACTATCAGAAACTTATCAACTGAAGTCAGCATAAAATCAAAGCAGCTTTGCAGAAAAGGCAAAATACAGATTTTGGTCATACCTTCTTGCATCGTCTCTCACAAGTTCTACATGCATCAACTTTACTCAATATCTCTAGCAAGGATAGCAGCTGTGTACTGTCTGCTATTTGTTCCTTCCGGTAAGTTGCAACAAATCACAGACCAATCAAGGACAAAATATACAGCAACAGTTCACTGTTATCCTTTCCTCCTACACATGTCCAAGACAGCCAATGTTTGTCAGAAGTCTGTCAGTTAACACTTTAAAGATTTGGTAACTCCTGAAATAAAGACTCTAAGGAACATTCATCTTTTTTAGAAAAAAAAAACAAACCCAACCTTTGACTAGATGAGAGAGCATCATTTCAATTTCAAATCCTTTACAAAGCTGAAAAGTAATAATAAAATCTGCCAATATGTTATAACATAGATATTGCTGACTTAATTTATGGTGTTCGCAACAGCAGTAATGTGCAAAGCTACACAACAAGGAGAAAGTATCCACTGCAGCAGCTCTCTTGCAGATATCCAGCCACATTTAATTTATTTCTTTTACATGAAAAAGTGAATCTTGCAAATGAAAAGCACTACCTACCTGGCTCAGTGTCCTGTTACACTGAAAAAACTAGCTGTTCTAGACTGTCTGAATTCCAGGCATAAGTAGATGGTAAATGAGAGATTAAACTTGGTTATCTGATACTCCCTTCCTTTTAAGGCTGTTCCTGCTTTGTAGTTTAAAACAAAAAGTCTAATGGCAGGTATTGCTGGGATCACTGTTCCCAGACAAAAAGTGAAACTTTTAGAGGTAAGCACCCCTGGTGCCCTCGGTTTAAGAAGAAACAGCAGTTGGCATCTAGTGGCAGGAATCTCAACTGATCAAGACCCAGGAGTACGCACGGAAAGGTTATGATTCAGTAACGTAGGAAAGGGCTGGAAAGGTGACCTAGAAACGTAGAAAGGTGACCAATGCATGGAAAACAGCCTGGTTTTGAACAATGGTTTTCCACAAGATTGAATCCTAGCACTACACTGACAGACGCAACACAAACAGAGATGTAACTGCCACAAAAAGTGCAATGTTTGCAAGGCTCAACACTGATTTTACATGCACTAACTCTACTTCATAGCTCTGATTAAAGGTTCTCATTTTGAGATCACTCTGAGGCATTTTTGTTTATTTAGAAAAATTGTAGCAATTCATTCTTTTGAGGAAGAGAACACTGGAAAATGTGCTTTGCTCCGTTAAAACCTGAAAAAAATGGTTATTCTATAAAACAGTGGAGATACAACAGCTTATATTTGGAAAAGTTTTCCCTGAATGGAAACAAGCTTTGATTTATAAGCATAAAAAACCTCAACCCACAAACCAAACGTACAGCAATTCTTAGTAAGCTCGTTAGATTTACAGCTAAGCCTGACTGTAAATATGTTTACCACTAGGTCAGCTGTGTAAAACTGGCTCATTGCCTGATTTAGGTACGGAAGAAACTAGGATTGAAAGAGCTCTTACGGATGTTTAATAAGGCAGAGGAAGCAACAGAACCACACAGCTGCAAGAGGTACAAGATAAATATGAAAAGAGTTTCCTCCTGATAACCTACTCCAGCACACATCTGTCTGCTCCTTTAAAAAAAATTATGTTCCACTTAAAGACTAGAATTCTATAATTAGAGGTAAGATGAAAGCAACTGTGAAGGCTGCGTGACTAATCTAAGTTTCAGCAGGTACTGACTTGTGTTAAGTTCTGTTAAATTTAGCACCTACTGCTGATAGTTTGTGTGGAATTCTAAAATTAGATTTAGTCTAGTTTTGTGACAAAGATAATTTAAAGTGACTATGAAGATTTAAAAAACTCGGGTTGTGATTCCTACAACCTCCCCAGTTGCTAACCCGCTCTACAATGCACAGCATGAGTCCAACTACATAAACAGCCAGCCAGACTATAAACAAATCACACATTTTCAGAACAACTTACTTTCATTTTAGCTTCAATCCACTTCATATTAGTAGCAGCTGAAACAAGAGGGAGAAAACAAAGAATACTTTATCAAAATAAGTCATTGACAGGCAAAAAAGAAATAAGCCAAGAAACTGTTCACTTAGCATATCTAATACCTACACAAAATTTAAGGATGGACCTTTCTAAAATTGTTACAGCTTTTAGGGCCTTGAAGACAGTCTTCCTTCATGGAAGGTGGTTTTTATTTAGAAAAAGCTTACTTTTAAAATCAACAACTAGATGAAGCACTGCATGTATTTAAACCATTTTCTTGATCAGCTGTTACTGAACTACAGTCTGCAGGACCATAACAAGTGGGCTACATCTTGTTTGAGGAACCATACTGCATTTGCAGGTTTTTCTCCTGGAAGCAATGGTAAGAATACACAAGGCCTGGAAAGGACAAAGTGTCAATATTGCCCACTAATCTAAGGATATGTGGAAACATTGTTCCAGACGATGAAAATTAAATGTTGTAATACAATTTTAATATGGTTTAAACTCTGCACTGGCTGAAGTCTGTTCTCCAGCTGTTGGACAGGAACGGAAACAGCATGCAAAGGCTAACGATCAACCACTGTTCACAGGAGAGTTTGGTTCATTTGGCAGTTCACTACTTCTTGTTTGGAAGGAGATTATTTGTAAAGATAGCTATCAAAGAATGTTTGAATGTTCATTTTACAATTCTGTTACTTCAAGCGCTTGTTTGTACAAAATAACACTCAGTAAAGTGATGCTGAGCTTTATACTGTGATTAGATCCATTCACGTGAGTAGTATGTGGTGTTTTTTCACGTAAGAATTACTATTTTTCTAAAATAGCTTTAATAGCTGTGTGAATGTTCCTGCTGAATGTATTACAGCTTAGCATTCATGTATTATTTTAGATATTGTGATTCACACTAAAAAGCAATATAAAAATGTCCCACCTGGAGTCTCTGCTCTGAACGATAATTTACAATAGAGTCTTAGGTATTGATTATAAAACTTACACCAAATTACAATATCATAATCCTCATATGCAGATGTCAGGAATTCATGAAGGTATGGCCTCATCAGTTCTACCCCAGTTTCAGCACATGATCTGTGGTCTAAAAAGAATATGAGATTAATAACTTAAACTTTAATAATGAAAGTTCAATCTGACTCTCCTATCTATCCAGAGCCCTGAAGAGTTTCATGGGGGAAGCACCGGGGCACTTTAAAATTCACAAATGAATTCATAGCAAAATACCATTCCCGTTTTAAAGGTGGAGGGAAGAAGCAGAGGGGATATTTATCTCTTGACCCTTACAGGTATTTGAGTGCTTAGCTAATAACTAAGTCAGAGATCTGTGAGTCTGAATATCTTTGAAGAGTCAGGCCAATTAGTTCATCTGGGCAACTTAGCAAATTTCTAACAGCCCAGATATGAAACAGCTCGCTTCAAACCTATTCCAGTTAATTTTGTGAACATATATCAAGCTTACTTCAGACATGTAAATGTTGCCTGTTCCAATTAGAAAACGGCTGTCAAATTCTACTAGCAGAAGATCTCTAAATAAGTTAAATGAATTCTAAATAAACTCAGTAATAGGTTGAATTTTGATCTTAGTTTGTAAACAAATCTCATCAAAAAGGCAAGCTAAGGAAAAGGAATCAGGCAAGCTATTATTTACTGCTGGTAGTCAAGCTGCCATGACACACCTACATCACAGAAAATTAAGTCAGAAAAAAACCTCTGGCTTCCAAAAAACCAAGTCTGACAGAATTTTCAAGCAAAACATGTTTTTATGCCTGTTTAGTAATGATCTGGAAATAAGATTTGAAGCTATTTTCCCACGCCCCCAGAAATAGAATCAATCAGGTACAAACAGAGACTGTTATTTCATAATATCTCGCCCTGCCACTGTGATGTCCAAGATACAAGTTGGCCAAGAGAAAGATTATTTGGATAAAATACTAAATTGCTACTTTTTTACATCTCCTTGCAGAAAGTAAAGAGTTGCCGCACTAAAATCAACAATATGCAACATTACAAAGCCCAATGCTTTTTAAAATATGAGAAGGCCCCACAATATTACAAAGCAGAAGTTATATAGTACAACACATACCACAGTTACTGAAGAAGATTTGTAAAGCAACAATCAGGAAACATGAACTGGCAAATAAACTGACCTCTTAAACAAAGAAAACCCATAAGTTGCAGAAAATCTCACCAAATAGCGTATAATCAACATCTAGCACCAGCAGTTTTTTTCCTTCTCTAGGAGGATTCAGAATTTCCACTTTGTATTCTTTAACTCTGCGGGAAATTTTTAGTAGATTTTCTTCCCTAATATGACAGTGCAAAAAGTTACAGTTAATTAAAATGCATACTGTACATTCCGTAACAGAACTGTTTTTTAATAACTAAAACTCCTAACCTATTTTCTACTTCCACAACTTCCTCTTCAATATCAAAGTCATTGACAACATCATCATTGTCAGGAGGTGGCCCAAGGACATCTTCCTAGAGGAATAATAATAAAAGATAACTAGGATCACTGCAGGAAAATAACAACGGATATCAAGTTTCTGTTCCTGCACATTACAGAAAAAAACCAAACTATTTAACCAAAATTATTTCACTTTACTAGTGGAAAGAATTACAAAGTATATTGATGATTGTTCAGATTTGAGAAGTCAATGAATATCATAATAATAAGTTTGTACTTTAAGTCCAGGACAATACGGGAGTTTAACGAATACACTGCTATCAGAGTTCTGCAGAAAAGCTTACTTTACACAGAAAAATAAACACCAACAGAAATCTACTGTACTACTGTTTTTGAAATGATTACTGGAATATTCAAAATTTAAAATCGTAATGAGGAGGCATATACAGAAGCATCTTTTCATGTTTAAAATATTTACCAAACTCTCTTCACGAGTGCCCATCATCATAATTTTAGTGTTTGGCTTCAACTTGAGAGCTCCAAGCTTAACATCATCGTCTGCAGGCTTGCCTGTAATGCAAGCAGATGACTTTTTTTACTGGGGTAGGGAGGTTTTAGAAAACTGTCAATGCATTTCATGCTTAGTTGAAATAAGCTACCCATCAAACACCAGAACACCCCAAGCTGTATTATCATCCTCCTCTATATACAGTTACGTTGCTTGTCTGGCCAGCAGCAATTTAACTGTTTTTAACGTACATTTGCCACACTTCCATGTCATCCATTAAAAAATGACCAGGTAGATGTATCAATAAAAAACAATATCCAGTGATGTATAAAATTCCTATGTTTGTTCAAAAGCTAGACCTGTGAGGTAGATGCCCCGTTAGTATACACACCCTGGCCAGGCTTAGAGGATGCTTGTCCATAAACATCTCAGGCACACCTACAGCAAAAAATAAATATGAATATTTACCCTTCATTTTAAGTCCAAGTAGTTTTTGACGCTCTGGTAACACTCCAGTAAGGCCTTTAAGAGACTGCTTCAGATCTAACACCGTGTCTTCTTCTGATAGTGAGGTTATTGTATACTCCTGTCCACCCCATTTTATTATGAGAGAGAGAGACATCCTTGAAGCATATGTTCAGTATTATATTCTGAAAAATCTGCTGCAGGAGGAAAATACAACGATCATATAAGGAAGAAATAGGAGAATTACTCTTTTCAGAAGACAAACCATACAGTCTGTTTAAAGTATTTTTGTTTTTTTTTATTACGCTGGACATCAAAGAGCTCTTTGCTTTGCATGAACAGATGACAAACACGTTGGTAAAATGTTGAAACTACAGGAGAAAGAACAGGACTAAAACTGGAGCTCTGAGTTCCACTTCAATGTATTTAGCAATGTCACATTCACCGTTTGCTCCAGCATATGCTCATTTGCCTTGTGTTCTGTGCAGGTACAGCCTGTTCACTGCACAACCAGCACCCAAGCAGAGTACTGCAGTATCATAAAAGTCATTTCAGATCTCAGAAACGTCCCCTGCATTAATTATGCAACCAAACCAACCATGGATATCTTTATGTATGTAACAACAAAACAGCAAATATGAAACACCTAAAATATAGAAAACCATAAAAATAGTTCTGAACTCAACAGTTCATTTTTAGCATTGCATTTCTCTGTTCACTTTCACCAAGATCTGTGCAATACCTGCAGTAATACACACCGCAGGTCATGTCTCAGCACAACAATATCAAAGTAGGAGTTTGAAAACAAAGCCAAAATACACACCTACCCAATGCAATTACACCATAAGAACTGCACTTTCATTGCAGTGCTGACAAAACAACCATAATTACCCTATCTTTAATTTACACAGCATCACTTATACAAATTGTAGTTAACAGTTTAGTCCTACGTTAAACGCAGCAAAAAACCAAGATTTTTAGCTTTATGCAGAAAGAAGAACAACATGCTTTTTCTGTTAAAGCTTGGAAACAGAGAATCAAGGAGATAGAAAGGTATAAAAAGGCTGTTACAGAGTGTCAGGAGATGCAGAGAAGGCCTCTGCATCACTAGTGGTGAGACTGTCCTCAAAAGACTGATATTCAAAAGGAAGAGAGAGGAGACCTGTGAAAAAAAATTGAGGGTATCCACCTTCAAGAAATGTATTACACCAAGAAATACAGGTCTGGCAATTCTGGAAAATCTCAGAATCCAAAAATCTGATTCCTCTTCCTCTCTAGCGCCGTATTCTCAGAGGTTACCTGATCTGAGGCAAAATACTCCTTATTTATAAAGTATAGCCTACTAGGAACGAACAAGTAATGACTCAGGCATACCCACCAAGCTCAGACCAGCTGAGGAATACAGGGCTAGATACAACCTGCTTGCTGAGGACACTACAAGCCACACCTCCACACTATACCCTGTAAGAGCCCTGAAAACAAATTAAAGAGGTATCACAGAAAAATGAACTTCCCCCCCCCCCAAAATATGATAGGGACCTGGCATTATCCTGTGGAAAAGACTCATGGCAAGGGGTCTTAGAAGCACCAGAAATTCAACTGAGGTTAAGGCTGCACAGTGTCAAGCAATGTTGATACATAGGGTCGTTATCATAAATTATCCCTCCCCATAATCCTTACACTAAGTTTACAAAAAGAAGAGTTTATTGTCTGTTTTCTCACCTGTACCATACTCCTCAAATCATTCTGCAAAAAAAAAAAAAAATGCATGGGGCAAGAACTGCAAGAAAACTTCTCAATTCTCTGTCCAGTGCTAAGTTGAAAAGATCGTCCCTCCAAAGCTGAGCACTTGACCAACCATCTATCCTTACTGAATTGCAGTCCTGTCAAGATCAGCGTTACCAGAAACACCAAGCAGAAATAAGACACCTTTATTCAATGCCAAAACACTATGGGGACTGAGTGTGGACACCAGAACCAATGATTACAGGAAAACAGATTAGAAGCAGCGAAAGTTACAGGGATTTTCAAAGTTTCTACCATCAGGGCTGGATGCCATGTGAAACTGATGCTTTCTGAAATGAAGCCGGGTTTAGTTAATTACATTTTCAGAGCCCTTACAAGCCCTTTGGACCACCAAGGGCCTAAGGGTTGGAAGGTCTCTGGATCAAAGAAAGTGATGAAGTAGTGTTGCTGTAATTAAATTGTCGCATTACACCACTTTTCTTGCAAGATTTGGAAGAGAGACATCCACATCGGTAAGTTTTCACGGAGCGACATGAATCACAAACGCCAAACACCCAGAACTCGGAAGGCGCGACACCGCGCAGGCGGGACCGCGGCACGCTCCGCCACACCGCAACAGGTGGAGGAGCGGGGTTTCAAACCCGCAGCTGCTCTGCTTCGGCCACCGCCGCACCCGGACCAGCAGCCCCAGGAGCAGGGGCCGAGGCTCGCCCTCCCCCACCGCGTCCCACCGGGGCTGCCCCAGCGGCGACACCGGGCGAGGCGAGTGGGGAGACCCCACCCGCGGCTGCCGGCCCCGGGGAGCGGCTCCCGCCCCGCTACGGGGACACCAAAGCGGCCGTGACAACCGCCTGCCCCCGGCCCGCCCCACAGGACCGGCCCTGCCTCACCCCGGCCCAGTAAAGCCCGGCCTCCGCCGCACACGGACGGGCTCAGGCCCAGACCCACGGGGCTGCCCCGGCGATCGGGGACACGGCGACGCTCCCCGCAGCCCAACGGCTCACAGTACCACCGCCGATCCACCCCGCCCCGGCCCCCGCCCCGGCCCCAGCCCCGGCCCGCGACAGCGCGGTGCGGCCCCTCACCCTGGCAACGGAACCGGCACCGTCCCGGGGTCCGCCGCACCGGAAGCGGAATAGCGCGCGCCGGAAGCGGGGGGGGGAGGCAGTGCCCGGATGTGGGTGGGTTTCTCGCTTGGCGGGCGGCGGCGGGGGCCCGGTGACCGTGCGGCGGCGGGGAGGGCGGGGCGAACCGGGCTGTTCTTGTACCGGCCGAGCCGTGAGGGGAGGGAGAGTTTTCACCTTTAACGAGAGGAACAGCTTTCCTCGCCTGCCCGTCCGCCCGAGGAGAGCTCCTCGGGGCTGCTCCGGTCGGGTTCGCACAGGAAATCGTGGTTTATGCGGTAGAGTCCATGGCAGCCGCGGAGCAAGGGTTCTGTCCGAGCCCCCCCCTCGCCCCTCATCGCCGGCTGGGAGACTGAGCGGCACTGGAGCCCCACCGGAGCTCGGCTCGGGCCCCGGGGAGGCCCGCAGGGGTAACCTCCATGTGCGGCTATTGCTACCAGTGTCTCTTTTTCCTCCCCCTGTACCTCGCCTTAGTGAGGCCACATCTGGAGTGCTGTGTTCAGTTCTGGGCCCCACAGTTGAAGCAAGGACAGGTAACTGCTTGAGCAAGTTCAGCGGAGAGCTACCAAGATGATCACGGCACTGGAGCACCTTTCGTATGTGAAAAGGCTGAGAGAATTGGGTTTGTTCAGCCTGGAGAAGAGAAGACGGAGGGGGGATCTTGTCAATGCTTAAAAATATCTAAAGGATGGGTGTCAAGAGGATGGGGCTGGACTCTTTTCAGTGGTGCCCGACAACAGGACAAGGGCCAACGGGCACAAGCTGGAACACAGTTAGTTTCACCTTAACATGAGAAAAAACTTCTTTTCTGTGAGGGTGACAGAGCACTGGAACAGGCTGCCAGAGAGGTTGTGGAGTCTCCTTCTCTGGAAATATTCAAAACCCGCCTGGACGTGGTCCTGTGCCCCCTGCTCTGGGTGTCCCTGCTCAAGCAGGGGGCAGGACAAGATGATCTCCAGAGGTCCCTTCCAACCCCTACCATTCTGTGATTCTGTGATTAACCCTGAAAAGAGATTGCTCTGTACCCAAGGATCCCGACTCAAAACTTTCTTAACTTCTGAGCAGGCTCCTGACAGGCATATTATTTTTGTGTCTGTTGAATCAAGGGTCACTCCTCAGCTACTGCTGGGGTTCTTGGGAACTGGCTTCATCTGCAGTGGTTTTGTGCATGGACAGCGAAAAAAGTGTATTTTGCACAAAGATGGCCTTTTGCACAGGGATTCTGCTGTGCAGAAATAGTTTAAAGAAAAAAATGTTCTGCGGTAAAGTCTGATTTCTCATGTATGTGAAATAAAGCGGAGATGATGCAGACTGCAGTTCCCCTTAGCATCTGTAGAGATGCTGTTAAATTTAAGGGAGGAAGTGAAAGTGTCAGTCTTACCTCATTTTAGGTCTTGCTTTGTAGAGGGGTTAGGTAATTTTTCTCTCCCTTTTTTGTTTGGTGATAAATAAGGAAGGCAACAAAAGAGCAGAGGTAAGCACCTGAGCACTGTGTGCAAGTTCCTTCAGAATGGCTGCTGTAACTTTTAAGAGCCATTCCTAGTGTAAGTAAACCTTGGTGAAGAAGTGCAGCATGAACAAAAAGTGCACAGAAGCCTTATTTTTTTCCTGAGTGGATATGAATATAATGTATTGCCAGCCTGGACATGTATTTTGAGTTCTGTCCTATATTCAGGTTTTAGCATAAAAGCACTTTGGTTTCCAAAAAAGCGGTACAAATGGGAGACTACTGTAGTGACTGTTCATGTTGGGTTTAGCTTCTGACTGCCTGTAAATCCACATAAAACCAGTCGTTATGTATGTATCCCAGTCACAAAGGGTTTGCTTTCTCCTTTAATGACGCATAGTTGTCCTCTGCACAGAAGCAGTGCATTACAGTAGTGCTAGAAAGCTTCCAGAGTTGCAACTGGTAATTAAAGTCACACCCTGTCATAAAACTATGCACCCTCCAGGCCTGTTTAAAAATTCAGGCTATGAAAACGATATATACTGTGATTCTCTATTTGTAGTCTTTTAACAATATTTTTTTATTATTTTCTTGTTGGCTTTTAAAAAGCTCTCTTGAAGAGGAGGCAGGTTTTGGATTTTTTTTCTGTTTGAGAAGTAATATGAAAAAGCATAAGTATTTATGCTTATTTAATTTCTGGTATGATACTGGTGTTTTAGTTTTCTCAGCTATGACTAGGACCTCCTTGCGCTAGGTGCCATTTAAAAATGCTCTGATCCTGACAACATTCACGTGGTACAGATAAATACATCCTTTTACTTAGCTGTGAAAACGCATGGTGGTGCTCAATCCTAACATTAATAAGTGCAAAGCGGTTAAGTAATTTGACTAAGACCATATAATTATAATTCAGAGCCCAAACAACGTAATCTTTTCTTTGTACCAAGGAGTTTGTTTTGTGGTGGTGCTCTCTGGGTTTACACTGTGGTAAACTAGCAGAGCGAGGAGGAAGGAAAAGCAGTGGGGAAATTTTAAACCAAATGCATGTTCCCTTTCTCCTTGATGTCACTATGTCCTGGGGTGCTCCAGGGTGAAATAAAAAAAGTGACTGCATGTCAAATTGATGCCTGCTGGCTCCCTTCCAGTACCTCATGTTCACAGCAAGCATTTCTGAGCATTCTGAGGCATACGCTCCTGTGCATAAGTACTGAAGCCTAGGAGCTCTCCTAAATTGCTGTTCATGCTGCATATAAGAGAGCAAAATTCTCACTAGCAGCTCTGGGGGATGCCAGGTAAGAATCCTTTAAAATCATCAATTAAAGCTGAAAACCATGTGGAAAGCTCAACAGGTTGCTTTGAGAAATAAGAGAAAGATTAAATCATATCTCTGTGTGACCTAAGGTGTTAGAAAGCAAAAGATGATGACGTCGCAGGGCTAAGAGGTGCTAAATATTTGTTACAGTCAGTGACTTTAATGGTGGAGAGTCAGGGCGGATGTTAATGCCATGCAGACTGTGAATGGGCCAACATCCCAGGTTTCAAGGTTTTGCAACTTTTTTTTTTTCCAACTTGCTTTTTGATTCAGAAAACTCATTTTAAAATGTGCCAGTCTCTCTACCCCACTTCTAAATTGAACCCATGTTAGGAAAAAATCTAGAGCAGAGCCCATATTCTCCACTAGGAATAGAAGAATCCTTAAAATACAGCTTAGTGCCAGTGTATTTTTATCTGTTTTATGCTTCTTGTTTCCTCTCTTGACTCTTTTTATTATTTCCTACAATACTTCATTACTTTCTCACAGTCCTTTTTTATAATTTGTTCTAAGCAGGCAGTAAAAGCAGTGAGGTCTGAGAATGTCAAGCTCTGCAAGTCTATACCATCCAAGTGGTTCCAGCCCAGTGCAGGTGTCCGTGTGAGCCTTCTCTGCTCTTCATGACCACTTAAATGTAATACAACAGACAGCATGGTTTACTGGACACTGCCGTCATTGTGCCCTAGAAATGTAGCATTTAAATGCAAGCTCCAATTCTGAGTCGCTGCGTGACTCTGGGCAAAACGCTGAGAGCTGAATTTCCAGTGTTCAATAACATGGTGTGCTTTAGTAGCTGGCAGCTCAGCTGGAGACGTGGAAATGTCTGAAGTTTGAAATGAAACAGATTTTCAAGTTATCACTGATAGAGTCAGTCTCTGTCTCAGCTTCCTTATCGGTAAAGTGGAGGTTAGAATAATATTTATATAGTTTCCTTACAGGAGTTTTTTCAGGATTATTTAATTAACATTGGCACTGTGAGATGCTATAAATACTAGAGGCTTGTACTAGTATACCATATGATTCTCCACTTTCTGAATGCAACTGTTATTCTTCTGCCACTATTCAGCCCAATTATTTTTATTTTATTTACTTCAATTCTTTGTATTCTAGATTATGCCCCACTGGCAAGGGATCTTGGGAAAGAACTGCGATGCTTTTGTTCACTGAACAAAACCTGATTCATCACTTTGCTTACATCACCACCCAGCGCTCTAGCTTCTCAATACGCAGATTGATATGGCTTTCCTTTAGGTGAGTTGTAAATCATGGCAGCTGTTTCTTTGGAGTCAGTGTTCTCCAGTGTTATGAAAGTGGTAAAAATATATGTAATCATATGAGATATGTAATTATCAGAGATCCTGCAGAAGTGGATTCCTGAAGAGAGCAAAAATAAATATGAAATTAAACTGGAACTAGCGGAATTGGCAGAAAGAACGTTGAAAAGCAGTGAGAATATGAGGAAAAATGAAGCTCGATGAGAAGCTAAGTGATGGGGAGAAATTTAGGAAATAGGGTCACAGATAGGGAAAGCAGGGGAATGTCTGAGATGGGGCTATGCAGTGAGAGTAGGTAAATCAGAGAAAGAGGTGCTGGCTCTGTTGCTATTGTGGGACCCAGTAGTGCTCCCGGTTCCTGTCTCTGGGTATGTGTTTCTGCAGGAATTAAAGTTTATTTGTCCCTTTGTTTAGTGAATGGGATAAAATAACAAGAAAACACAAAGGCTTTGGGGGATGGTTGCCGTCAGTATTACAAGGCACACATATGAGGCACCAAAGTAGGTTTCACAGGCAATCTTAATTTTTGCATTATTTAACTTTAGTCTAACTTTATGCAATATAGCCTACTTGTTAAGGCATTCCTTTGGTTGTACGTACGTATATATGAATATTTTTTTAAACAATGGCTTGTAAAAAGCTTC
Source organism: Phalacrocorax carbo (assembly GCF_963921805.1). Classification (NCBI taxonomy): domain Eukaryota; kingdom Metazoa; phylum Chordata; class Aves; order Suliformes; family Phalacrocoracidae; genus Phalacrocorax; species Phalacrocorax carbo. The sequence continues at coordinate 10,129,330 of NC_087520.1, read as the reverse complement.
AAATAAAACTGCTCATGTTACTGTCCACCTTAGGCATGGAGTGTCCTTCCATGTCAGCATATTTTGCTGCTCTTGAGAATTCTCATGATGGATTTTCTTTGTAGGCAGTTTGGGGTGCTGGCATTTGTCCATCCGCATGGACAAATCAAGCTTCCACATTATCTGAACTCTGAGAAGGTCTTTTGAAAGCTTTAATGAGATGTCACCATAGCGTCCTCCTTCAGTCCTCAGTTGCTGATCACTGAAAGTTTGGAATTCAAATGCCGCTGTTAATAATGAGGACTAAACAATCATTGAATTCAGAATTCTTAGTCACCCAGTGTCAAATGCAGGAAAGGCTTTTAAAATTCCAGAGAAATGAAGCAGAAAGTTGAGGTGCTTTAAAACAGACAGGCCTGACAAGACAGTGGTAATGCCACATACCTGATCTGATTAAAAAACCTGTGCTTTAGTGAAGTAACACGTTTTCAGAATTTAATGCTGAGAGGTGATAGAACGAAATAAAGCTGGGTTCAGTTCCTATTGTTTGCTTGCAAACTGAAGCAAAAACTTTGGTGATTTGCTACAACACTTTCATGATATAATTACTTCTAAAATAATAATAGAGATTCCCACTCCATCTACTATAAATATGTGTTGCTGTCTACAGTTGTGAATATAGATTTGTCTCGCTTTGCTCCTTGCTGTATTTTTTCCTCAGAAGCGGCACTGAAGGCAGCAGGACCTACAGATCCTGCACCATCGCCCTTGACCTTAGTCAGCATCGAACCAAGCCCACAAAGAACAGAGAAGTGACTCATGACTTTTTCCCCATGTACGGCATGAGAAGACAAGCAGGCCCTAGAAAAGAAGCTGAAATTCTTATGCCTTATATGACAGCTGGGCCATGCTCCTTGTGATAAGGAGTGGGGCACTGGCAAGTGTCAGTGAGCAGTGACGCAGCTGTGAGGAGGCCGAGCCAGGCAGAACAGTGGGGTGGCTGGTGAGGCCATTGTTTTCCCATGTTCTCTGCGGGAGTCCAGGCTTTGGAGCAGTGTGTTTACCCCAAATACAACAAAATAATTAGGTGATGGTGGCATGATTAATAAAAAGCTGTATAAAACAAGCTGCAAGTGCTTGCCATGCAGGGACCTGTCAAGCGATAAAGGAGGAAACCACCTGCTTAGGAGAGGAACTCGGTGGAGCAGAGAAGCGCTGTACAGAAGGGTTTCTGAACCTTGTCAGCCTGACCAGAGCACAAAGAGCTTATGAGTAATAATCACATGTATATGCATGTCCTTAGTTTGGCTGGACGTGCTTGTTTGTTCTTTCTTAAGAGAAGAATTACTGAGTTTACTAAAAGCTTTACAATAAAAAAAAGCCTGTTATTTTTGAAATAGCGTTAAAATCTGAAGCCTGTGAAAAATTGTGTCAGTAAACAGAGCTCCTCCATGGTGCCTGAGGAAAGGCTTCTGTGTGGGAGGCCGTCAGTTGTGCCATTTGGTGTCCTTTCACTGCGTTCTGGGCCAGCCACAGTTTGGGAGAAGGCAGGTCCCGTGTTAACACCAAACAGAACCACCTGAGTGTACAGCAGGGCAGAGCCTTACCAGTTTTGATAAAAGTTAACACAAATGTGTCCAAACTACCTTTTTCTTGTGGTGTTTTGAAAACCTTTGAGAACTTAGGCAAGGGTACTTTTGCAAAGCAGAATGTGGACAGAGACCCAGACCCCTTTATATTTCTACTTCATAAAAACATTGTGTTGAGGCTACGCATTGTTAATACCGACGTCTGTGAATGCTCCAGTCCTCATTAGAGATGGAAGGAAAAAAGCAATTATTAAGTTGGCTAGCCCAGCCCCTGGGAACGACAGGATTTTCCAGTTCAGTGTATTCCCTCATTCTTCACTGCAGCAAAGTTTTTTCATGTCCCAGGCAACATGGCTTTGTAATTTTTGAAACATTATGGTAAAAAACATTACTCCTCTTGGGTTACATTTTTTTCCTTAGCACTTAAGAGTGTATGCTAGGGTCCTGGCCATGCAACCTTTTCGAATAAGTAAATATTAGCAAGACTTCCCATGGAAGGGCTGTGAGCCCAGACTGCAAATCGTGAGCTCCTGCACAGCGGGCTGTGCTGTGAGGGAGCTGCCCCTAGCACAGGTCTCCACGTGAAAAATGACAATGTAGAACAAAGAGTCTGGCATTTTTCTGGTTGATCTCACAACAAAGGCGACTATAGATTCTGCAGTATTCCACTGGAAGAACCCGGGTCGATTCTAGTATTTTAAATTAATACGGCATTTTGCATTCCACAAAGCCAGTAGCGAATATTATTAAGGTAGCTGAGCTGCCTTTCCAAACATCTGCCCAGACGCTACCTCAAATTTGGTGGCTGACTTCTGTGAGTCATCTTTCAGGCTCGCAGCTCCCCTGACGAGTCCTTCACGCCCTGGGAGGACCCGAACCCATCCCTCAGCGCCTGCTCTCCCATGGCAATTTAAGCCCAAACCTCTACCTTTTCGGGGCAGGGGGACGGCGAAGGGCGTTGGGAGAGGGTGGCTGGCGCCGGGCTGTCCCGGAGTTGCGGCCAGAGCCCCTGCGGCTGGTCGGGGATGCTCCCCGCGGCGGTAACCGCTCCGCGCCGGCAGTTGCTTCGCTCCGCTCCGGGGCGGGCGGCCGTGGCCCGGGGCGGGCGGGGCGGTGCTGCGGGAGGGGCGGGCGCATGCGCAGAGCCGGGCGGCGCGCGCGCGCAGGCAGCGGGGCCATGGCCACCCGTCAGTGGGCCCGCGGGGTGTCGGCGCCCTGAGGCGGCGCGGTGCGGCCATGGTGCCTGGAGGAGCCGCTCTGCTGCCCCCGCCGCCCACCGAGCCGCCGCCGCCGTCGTCGCTGTGAGGCGCGGAGCCCCGCCGTGCCACCGGGGAGCAAGAGGAGGAGGAGGAGGAGGAGGAGGAGGCGGCGGAGGCGGCGACCACCCGCACCCCCCGCCGGCCCAGGTGATTCCCCACCCGCCCCCTCACACACGCGCGTGTCCCGTCCCCCTCCCCTCAGGCCGTCGCGGGGAGGCCGAGGCGCCCCCCGCCCAGCCCCCCTCTCGCGCGCCTGCGGGGGCGCGCACAGCGCAGTTCGCACCTCGGCGCCCCCCCGCCGCTTGCACGCGTGTGCGTGTCCGTGTGCGCGCGTCTGTGTGGCGGGGCTTCCCCGATCTCCCCTGTGCGCAGCGCCGCGTCCCTCCCCCTCCTCCCCTCCTTCCTCCTCCCACCACCCCCCGCCGGCGCTGGCTTGCGGCGAGCTTTGCAGGGGGTTACTCGAGTTCAAAGGCGGCGGCGCTGCCCGGGGCCCGCGGGAGGATGCGAAGGGCTCTCCGCAGCGCCGGGGATGAACGCGAGGGTTTCGCCGGGCAGGAAATAAGTCGCCGGTCGGGGAGTGTGCGTGGAGGGGGGCGGAGGCGGGAGTCGCGGTTTGCACGCCCGCGTCCGTGTGCTCGGGCCGGCTGCGGGGCTCGGCTCGGGCCCAGAGGACGAGCGGCTCGGTGTTGCAGTCGTGACCGAGGTGTTGCCTTCGCTGTGGGGGTTGCGGTGCTCCCCTCCCTCCCTGGGGTCTGGCTTTACCTTCTGCTTTCCGCAGCCGGCTCTAAATATCCCTGAAGGCTTTTTCTGGTGCCCGGACGGCCGTGGGCCGGGACTCGGGGCCGTGGCGTGCGGGGGCTCCGGGCGGGCAGGTGGGGAGCGGGCAGGCCCGGCTGCTCCCTCCTGGAGCCGGGCCCTGGAGCATATGGTAACGCTTATGTAAGTAAGAAGCAGCCTCTCCGTAACGTGAAGAACAGGGCTTTTTCTCTCTTCCCTACTTATGTCACGTTAGTCGGCTTTTTGAGATCTCCTGTAGCCTTTTAAAATAAGGTTTGTGATGAGAATTTCCAGTTTTTTTGCTGTGATCGAGAGTGGTTCCGTGTGCTAAATACACTTGTGCCAGATCGTCGCTCTTAGAGGGATTCTTATCTTCTGGTTGTGCTACCTTTTCGGGGGTGTGCGTGAGGGGACTGGTGCTTAAATAATTATAATTGGGAGAAGAAAGTGAAAAAACATTTGTTTTTCAGTTTAATGCTCGTAAGTACCAGTAAACAAGGGAGAATATTAGACATTATAGGTTAAAAAAAAGCACCTTTTATTTATCAGTGTAAAGTGAGATTACTCTAACACATTCGACTCGTAAATATTAGCCATTTGTGATTTCACTCAAAATACTGTTTTTAAGTCTGTAGCTGTTGCTGTATTCACTTCTTCTGCAATTTTTAGTACAAGAGTTTCTGTGAACTTGTTTTGTGGGCTTGAGATGTGGATGCTTTTAGTTAAATTTGTATTAGGGGGTTTTTTGGTACGTAATGTACCGCCAGAGACTGAACTTGGGAAGGAAGGAAATAATTTTTAAATACTCTTTGATCACTTTTGTTTATAAGTTAGTGAAGATAGATTAAAACATTGAAAAAAAATTTTTTTAAGGTGAGAACTGTTAAGCCATTGCACCCTGTAACTTTAGTTTACCTGCAACCTTGGCTTATTTTTGCCAGTTATCTGAAATAATAAGCTGCCTGTGCATGAGAAAGTGTATCTTCTTGTTTCTACTTAGTTTTAATAGCTATGGTAATGAGCTGCTGTTTTTTGGGCCATAATGTCATGAAAGGATGTAGTTTTATTAATACCTAAACTCATTAGCATTAGAAGATAGTTGTCTTTGTGACCACGTTTATGTGGAAGGATTATCAAAAGTCTTCGAGAGCCACATAAAGCTGCTGCTTCTCCAAAATGCAGCTTTATATCAGTCTTAGGAGGAGCTACTGACGTTAAAGCAACCTACATCTGTGGGAGATACGAACTGAGCAATGCGTGTTGGAAGAAATACGGGGGAATTCCTTCCATTAGAGACGATGGAAGGAGATTAGTCTCTCAGTCTGGTTCAGCAGCTGGAGTCCATGGTGCAGCTGCAGAAAGTCACATCATTCCAATAAGATGTGAACGAATGAGTGTGTTGTGGAAAACTGTATAAGCCTACTTAGCGTTTCACGTTGCACTCTCAAAAACATTCTCTAAGCTGTTTGCTAAACTTGTTGGTCGCCTCTTCATGCAGACATACGGGTGGCTTCTCCTTCAGTCCTCTGTAGTGATTTACTCTCCTGAGTCCAGTTTTAGCTCCAAATATACCTGACAATGTTTGTGTTTATAAAGTGGACACTTTGCTGTAGTTTGTTTAAGTGCATGTTCATGTCTAGCGCCTTCAATAAGATTCAGACATCCGTGTGCCAGTTTCCCTGCCTTTACTTTTATAATATTTCCTTTCATTTTAGAGAAGCCCTGCTGCTTTGTAATTAGTTGCATACTTGAAAGGGACATTCAGAAGTGGGTACTTCATCTCATGGAATTTTTCAGGAAAATTTTTATGGTTGCACACCTTGAGTTCGAACATGTTTTAAAAGAGGCTTTTCTGAGTGTTTTCACTGTTCGTTTGATCTTTCTGTTGTGCGAGTCTGGTACCACAGGAAGCTAAGCTGCATATTTGACGGGCCTGGAAACTGATGGTCTTTATTTACAGGACTCAAATAGCTAAGGCGGCGGCAGCAGCAGCAGCGGAAACTTTATCAATATTGACTTAGATCTTGAAAGTCTTACTTTATATTTTAACTTCTAAGCCATCAAGTAACTAGTTCTTGGCATTGCAGCTCTAAACATAGGCTGTGTCTATATCTGAAATGGCTAAAAACTAAATGAGCAACTGTGGAGGAAGAAATATATTTAATCCTGTCATGTAATTTCATCCTGGTAACACATTTGGGTTGCAGGTTTATTGTGAGGTGGATGGGGTACACCAACCTTACTTGTGTGGCTGGTCGTCCTGTGATCCAGCTCGCTGAGGTGGGTTGTCACAGACTGCATCATCTTGGGCTGTCATTAATGCTCTGTGTGCAGGTCCTCCGGGTATTCTATCCACTGCAGAGGCACTTTGGGATTGCTGCCCAGATTTTCTCAGAATGTGCTGATACAAATGTGGTTAGGCAGGCTTGTAGCTGTAGGCTTGCAAACATGGCTGTGACAGCAAAAAAATGAAATAAAAAAAAAAAGAAAAAAGCTGAATAACTAGTTAATAAACCAAGCCTTGGACTGGCAAGAAACTGTAGAGCCAAAAAGGACCTCAGAGCAGTTCAGTTTGTTGATTCAATATAGACTTTTTTTCTGAAAATTTACTTAAAGATATATTTTTATTTTAATGAACTAAATTCTTGTCTTTCAGGTGCCTAACCGAACTCGGCAAATCTGTGATCTAAAAAACAAGCAGTCCCTCTTAGTGTGACTGGATTTGAACTGATCATACGTAGGCAGAATGCCGATCCTGTAGGAATCCACAGATATTTTGCTGCATACCTGGTGGATTTCTTAACCTTTAACATGTTTTAGTCCGCAAGTTCAGTTCCCTGGTCTTACCTGTTCGTTATGAAAAATAAGACACAGGGTGTTTTACAGGCGGCCTATAATTGCGGTATATAATGGCGAGTGTACTGGAGCTGCTTGTAGTATATCAATGTAGTCCAGAAATAAATCTTTAAAGAAAACTTGAACTTCACAGCTCTGTGATATCCTAATTTCCTGAATTGATTTTCTTCTCCCTCATATGAAACTTAATTAAAGTTGGAAACATGGATTTGTTTTTTTTTCTGGACAATTAACTGTCTCTAGTTGTTTTTGTCCATTTTTAATACGCCTTTAATGTGAATGCATGTTCACTTATGTCCCTATGAACAGATTAGGTCAACCTCTTATTTGTTTTATAGTAAAAGTTGTTTTTCACAAAGTATGTTATGTATTTGTTTGGTGTGATTAACCTTAGCTGTGCCTTACTTCACAACTGAATGAGTCTTGGGTGAGTAGGAATTTAGGAATTAATTTGTTTTCTAGGTAGAAGCAACAGTTTTCCAGTCACAGCACCGCAGCAGCTCTGTAGCAATCCATATTGTTTAGATCAGATGGGGGGAAAAAAGGAGGAAAAAAAAAAAGCATTTATTCTTGTTAACTTCTTACATAGCAAGATTGAGTAGTCTGCCAACCGACGCTCTCTAAACCTTTAAATTGAAGGCTAAATACTCTGTGGTTATTACTTGAAATTACTGAACTGTAGTGAAGTACAAACCCTGAGTATTATTGGAAATGCTGACCAGATCCTAATGACAGTGTTAGCATACACGTCTGCAATGTTTCACTGCTTTATTAGTACACTTGGTATGCTCACTGTTTCTGGCCATCTCAGCAGAAATTTTTGAGTGCTGTCCTTGTTTGCCAATTGAAATTGCATGGGAGCAAGGCATCTTTTGCTTTCCTTGCTGCTGACTGCATGGGAAAGAGCTGTTTTGATGGATCAGTGACTCACTCTCCGGAGTTCTAGTTGTTTTTCATTTTATTTTCCTCCACAGACTCACACAGGGAAATTCTTTTCTACGCGCATACCTGATAAACGTTTTGTCCTGTTCCTTCCCTTTTCTTCTCTTTGTTTTCTCCCTCCTAAACTGATGATATCAAGATCTAAGTCTCTGAAGAACAGGGTTTTTCTGTACTTCGAATTCCTTTCTTTATGCTCCCAAGAACAGGACAGGCATATGGAAGGAGGGGTTCTGGGGAGTGCGTGAATGCAATCCAGGTGATGGGTCTTATTTTAGTTTTTGAACTGTGACTCTTAACTATAGTTACAGATAGGACTTGTACATTTTTTTTCTTTTTTCCCCCCTCTTCTAGATCTGTATTGCAAGTTTACCCTATAGGAAAACAAAAGCTTTTCCTAGTGATGTTTTTAGTTTCTGAATGTGTCACTGAAAATAATTTGAAGTGGAAACTAGACTACAGAACAAAGCCTGCTTGTGAATGGATGTATCCAAAGTAAATAGTATTTCATAGATGTGAGGAACAGAAGTTGAAATTGTCTCCTTTGGTTTTTAGTCAATCTTTCCAAGTATTTTAGGTTGTAATCCTGTAGGAGAATGAGCATCTTGTTAACAGATGTTAGGCTGAGTGTTGCAGGATCAAGTCTGGCTTTGAAGTTCTGATCCCAGCTGGAATTACTGTGTCTTTCTATGGTGATTTTGGGTGGCAGTAGTATTAGAATAACTCTTAAACTTGCAGGTATTCCAGCATACTTCTGTAACCATTAAGTAATTCTATAATTAATGCTTTTCTACATGTAGAAACTCTTCTCTGTTAATATAATTTTGCACCTGCTTGGATAAATGGATGCAAGTTTTGTGCAGCCTCTTGCACTGCTTCACCAGTGAGTATTTTCTGCCTGTGATGTGATAGATTTATAATTAAGTTGGTGCATAAGTAACAGTTACACTGGTTTAAGTGGCATAACTCACAGCTTCAGCTGAAATGGTAAAATTTTACGTGATGACAAAACCTCAGAAAGAAAATTCTATTAAAGGGAAAATGTGTGTTATCTTTGAGGGGTATTTTTGAGTTTACTGCTAGTCTGTTCTGCTGATGGAATGAGCTGGGACAGACTTGTGATGGTGTGTTTTTTTTTTTTTAATTGTGTTTTGCTAATTCTACTGGGTTTATTGTACTTTTTTTTTTAAAGCTAGCCAGGAATATGCTTTTGACAAAATGGGTATGTTAGGTGAGGGAGGGGTTTTTGAAAAGTACTGTGTTAGAAAACAAAACTATTTCCATGAATATTAATCAGTTTTGATGGGAAGTTTTTAAAAGATGGTTTTGGTGAAATAGTGCAACTGTGCTTGCACTCACTTAAGATGTGAAGTCTGAAGTTCTTCCTAGGACTTTTCTTACCCTGATTTGGAACAGGGAAATGTTTGAAATCATGGGAAAAATTTTTTGAAGCACAGAGTAGTGGCTTCTCGGTCCTATTCTTAAATCTGTTTTTTGGCTATGTACAACAGTGACCTATTTTTTTTCCTTTCTGATGTCTGAGTATCCAGCAGCCCTTGTCATCATCGTTTATCTAAAGGTTTTAGAGGTTTAATGTTGTGGTGTGTTTTTTATTTTTTTGTTTGTTTTTACACCAATCAAAATAATGTATTGTGAGAGCTCTTTACAATATAATGAGCTTAGAGCAGCAATGGACTTTGTTGCTTGCCTGTATTACGTTTTGTTAGAACTTGGCAGCAATTACAACTGAGGCTTTATTTAACACATCCGCGTTTCTAGTGGAGTTAATTTTAAAGGATTTCTTATTAGTGTTGGATGCTTTGTCAGTCAGTGACAGAATATGCTGCAGAATTGCAGTGGCCGCTTTTCATTGCAACATAATGTGGTTTTCAAAGTTTGTTTTGCCTTTTTTTTTTTTTAACAGGGTTTGAAATTTAGGTTGTTTTCTTAGGTAATATAAATGCTGCACTTTTCAGTTCTCTTACGTTCCCAAGTATGTGCGTGAATTTGGGAGGCAAAATTTTTCACCTTAATTTGGATGTGCTGAACCTCAGTTAATTTTCAGTATTAGGAGAGATCCATGGAATTCTGCATTTGGAGTAATTACAGAAAGTGAAAGCTCAAGTGAAAATTTCCTTCTTGTCCTACATATTTGGTTGTTGATGACTGGAGAAGGCTTGACAGTTACGATAATATCATTATAAATCAGGTGCTTGTTATCACTTGGTGTTTTTATGACAGAGTGAAAACCTGGAAGTCAGTTCCTGCCCACACCTAAGCCCTGATCTACTTGGAAGAGTAACCTAGCGAAAAACCAGGAGGCAGCTTCTTTTCAAAGTTTTAATTAATCTTGTGAACTCGGCAAAACCAAAGATGTTTAAAAATTGCAGGACATTTAAAATGCTTTGGTATGAATTATTTAATCTGTGTGCTGAGCATAGGCTTGTATTTCAGCATGCAGCCTGGCGAAACTCTGTATACAATCTGTGTAGCTCCCAACTTTTGTTTGTACAGTACCATACGTTTAAACTGTCTTTTATTCACATTAAATCTTGAATGCTGGTATTGTGTAGCAGCTGCTTGGGCAATGGTTTTGGTTGTTCATTCTAAATATTTGTAGTCTTCTGCCTGACCTTTAAATTCATTTTGGGAAGCATTGTGAAATGCCGGTATTGTGTGGGATGCCTGAGGTAGTGGGGAGGCGTTTCCTGTGTGAGCGGAAGCATGTGCTGTCTTTGGGGTTTGTAGAGCTGTTGCAAGAGCTCTGTAAAAGCTGTCCACATTTATGTAACTTGAAAAGTTAGACTGTGGGCTAGATGGTGACAAGCAGCAGCCCTGTGACCTGTGGTTTACTGGGCCAAATTTCCGTTTTGATCTTTCGTCAGTTCTTGAGAGGAATTAATTTTATGTCATCATGCCCTGACAAGTGTCAGTGTGGCTTTAGGTGTGCGCATGGACAGTTTGTGGTAGCATCTTTGCCATAGCAAGAAAAATAAAACTTCACACATGGATTATGTGTGTGTCCGTCCCCATATGAAAAGGAAGATATTTTTAGTTTCTGTATATTAGCATGGTTTCATTTCATGCTGTACTTCTCTGTTGATTTGATAGTATAAAACTTGCACAACTGCAAAACTTTACAAACTTACACAAGGATAATACGAATAAAGTCCTGTAAACCTGTAAAACTTTATTTAAGAAGTGCAGTTCCAAGTGTGTGGTTTTTTTCTGTTTCTTTGGTCAGGATATAGTTCTTTCCAGTTGTCACCTTAATAATTGGGAACGGTAGCCTTTTCTTAAATACGTCCTCAGGCTGATCGTGCTGCAGGCAATTTGTTTTCACTTGTTTGAATGGATGCTTGTGGATAAAAACTTGCTGGATCATCCCCACCTTGGCCTTGAATACTTCAACTGCACTTTTCTAATAGTGTCTCTAATTGGTGGCTCACAAAGACAGTGTGGGGTGAATGCTGTTCCTAGGGTGGGCAGGTGGCATGTGGTAAAAACAGCACACTTCATTTAGGAACAACTGTCAGTCTTGGCTGAAGGCAGTGCTCTGACAGGATGTGGAAACTGATCCTTTTGCTCTTTAAATGGTCCTGTTGATGACTAGCTCTCTTTTGAGATGCTGTCGTGGACCAGCATTTTTTTTCCTGTTTAAAAACAAAAAAAAGAGCACCCTTTATTGACTTACGTCATCCATTTTCTCTGATTGCAGGGTCCAAAAGTAAATTACGTTTTAGTACTCTGGACTGAAGATACGGTCTTTTGTTTATGATTCCTTGCGGTGAATTACATGAAATTGAGTAGAAGAATTGCATTATTGGTCTTAATCTTCAAAACACAGAGCCCTCAAATTCCATACATATATAAAGTCATAGAGGCTAATGAATGCTGTAAATGATTTTTTAAAAGTTTAGATATTGGAAAATTATTATTTCAATTTGCATTGAGGAGGTGAATCTAAAATATTCTGAGAACTCTTGGTGGTTATTTCACTGAAGAGGCATAGAAAGAGTGTTAAGCGAAGTGGAGGTAGTACCTGAATTTTGTTGGTGTTTGCTTTCTAAGGCTTATCGGGTGTTTGCTTTCTAAAGCTTATTGTATTAAAGTTTATGTAGTACCTAGTACATTGGGGTATTTTGGCTGGGATCTTTGATGCTAAGTTACTGCAAGTAAGAATGAAGTCTTATTCAGTGCACACCCTTTGACTATTTTTATGTGGTTAACCAGACCACCCCCCCACCCCCCCTTCCCCATTTTACAGTATTACCGTGGAAAAATTGCTAGCAAATTGACCTTTATATAGCAAAAATAGAAGCTGTCCTGTCTGGATTTGAATCTAACTCAGTTTATTCATTCAGTCATTTGTGGCCACACAGGAAGCCCCATTCATGTGATCACAAAGCCTAATAGCTGTTTGTACAGTGAGATTGATCTGATTACTCTTCTCTGTCTTGTGCTATTTACAGTCTGCTGCCAATTCACAGAAAGGGAAGAGAATGGCTGCAAAGGAGAAGTTGGAGGCAGTATTAAACGTGGCCCTAAGGGTCCCAAGCATCATGCTGTTGGATGTCTTGTACAGATGGGATGTCAGCTCATTCTTCCAGCAGATCCAAAGAAGTAGTCTGCACAACAACCCTCTGTTCCAGTACAAGTACTTGGCCCTTAATATGCATTATGTGGGTAAGTGTATGTGTATTCAAGAGGAAACACTACTGTAGTAAATAGTTTTGCTTAACACAAGAATTTTAAGAGTTTGTTAATAGCATGATACTATATTGAGTACAACAAATGGCATGATAATCTAGTCATTACAGTTCTGCTTAAGGGACTGTATTTATGTTAGCAGGAAAGAAATCCTGTCTAGGGACTTCTACTGAACTTTGTTATTTAGCTTTGATATGTAAATAGAGTAGACCTGGTGTCTGGAAACACGATGGATGCCCTGAAAGAACAGCACAGTGACTTTGGCCTGTGTCTGACTGAGAAAGCTGCTGTGAAATGTTGTGCAGGCAAGAAGTATTGTAACTTATATTGCTGGCATTAAACAAGAGACTAAGGAAAAAGTTGCCTAGTTTGGATTGTGACCACAGCACCAGAAGGTTACCTTTCACTGCTGCGTGGATATGGCTCTTCAGTTTACAACCTATGAACCGTATATATGCTGTGAGTGGATTAGAGAAGGTAACAAGTCCTTGTGTTGCAGATAAATGGACAAAATTACTAACGCAGCTCAGGCAGCTGAGGTTTAAACCTTGGCCTGCAAGTCTAGTTCTGGAATGCAAGGTGTCTGCTTTTAGGAAATGAAAGGATTGATGTTCCGGGACCTGTTCTCCAGGTGGGTATGTGATTCATACACTGACCGCACATGGGGTTAATTAGGGATTGGATCCAGGCTGCTGAGGTTGATAGCCAATGATGATCTGCGTGAGTACTGCCTAGCTTGGAGAGAAATGGCTAGCATATTATTTTCCCACTCTGCAATGCTTCTTCCTTGTAGATGGCTTTGGAGGATAAAGATGTACAGCAGCCAGCTAAAGGAAACTCCCTTTAGTTAAGTCGTTAGAGGACTGTGGTTTTTTGAAGTAGCACATCCAGGTTTTTAATTCTGACTGCAGAAGTGTTGGCATGTGAGTTTTTTTCTTAATCTGTTAAATGTCTATTGTCTGGAAATTATTTACTGTCATTAAAAAAACACACGTGGCATTCTTTGTCATGGCTCCACTATACTCATACTGGGATAGCAAAGCACTTTTACTGCAAAAAGCTGGTGTTACAGTTCTGTGCTCTTTCCATATGTTTGTGGGAGAGAGTACTTGTTTGTTGGTGGTGTATGTGATGCAGGACCGTGGTGGCATGTAACTACGCTGGCTTTCTCATGCACCTGTATGCACACAAGTACCTTTTGAGGATTAGTTTATCAGATCAGTTTCTAATACAGAACTCACAGTTGTGTGGTAGGCTATCAGGATGTCAGTGAGTAATTTCCAGCTGTGGCACAGCCCCTCTTTCTAGTCATTTGGTAACCTTGTCCTTGCTTAAGTACGTCGAGGTACACTAATAAAAAGTGCTGCAGAGAGGGTAGCAGTTGTTACTAAAGTATTTCTCACCTGGATGCTATTTTAGTACTAAATCAGTGGATTCTGACTTTGTGCTAGTTATACAAATGGTGCTTTTGTGCTGGGGCACAATCACTCAGCAGTTCTTTTGCTTTTTGCTTTTAGAATGTTGAGTGTCTGTACTTTTACTGCTCCAACTGGTAGTTGCTTATGAAGAAGGGCTTTACATCATAAAGCAAGTTACTTGTTTTAAAAGATTTTCAGACAGTTTTCAGTGGCAACACCGTGCTAGTACTTTTCAAATAAAGTTGATTTGTTTCAATTCCTTGGTTGTTGGTTTTTTAAAGTTGTGTTAGTGTGAGGCTGGGCTAAATCAATGTACATGCCTACACAAGATTCTATATAGATTTAATTACATCAGTTTACAGTGTAACCCTAATTAAAATGACGTATCAAAATATATGAATTGGATTTGTAAGGAAAACAAAGTACTTCTTCACCAGTTTGGGAAATTAAGCTACTTTGAAGATATGTTAGGGGAAATTAACTTCCAGTGGGTAATTTAAATAACATGGATGTTTCAACATGCATGTTATTTAAATCTGTTTTATTTAGGAAAAAAATGCACTGTTCATATTTGCAGTTAAGAAACACAGTATCAACAAATGCTGTGGCAGCTTTGCAATATCAATCAATCGCTGAATTTCTTATAGAGGCAGTGTAAGGTATTGTGTCATAGAAGCACTTCTAGCAGCTTAGGAAATTGGCTGCATGTATCTTGGGCAGGTGCTTAAGGAAAAATTTGATTAGAGAACCATAAAAATGAGTAAACTCTATCAATCCTGATATAGTGAACCTTTTCCTAAAACTAAGGATCCAAAGTTGGAAATTTGCTCAGAACTGGGGGTTACCGGAATATCTCTTCTGTTCAAATGCACTGTTTTTCTTCCATCCATTTGACTTAAAAGTTTGAAAAGTCAATTTTTTTTCGATCAAGTGAAGAGCTGTATGTTACAGTGTGATTCATGTTCCAGCTAGCAGTACTGGGAGTGCAATAAAAGCCTCTAGGATGCAATCTGTCCTTTGGTAGAGCTTTTCCCTTTCATATCTTTTGATAGAACAGCCCTTATCTGCTTCAGTGAGGGAAAATATTCAGTCCTGATAACCACTCAACCACAAGTTCAACTGCATGAAATGTAACTAAATATGCATAAAGCAATGCAAACAGCAGAGATAACTTTCTGGTTACAATTGTTGAATGTAAACAGATTAATTTTATATAGGAAAACTTGCAAAGTAATTGTTGCTTATGAACTTTATCTGTCAAATGGCACAGTGGTTACTGTGCTCTTGTGTATGACGTTTGTATTATATTGCTTTATTTCATGATGCTAATTCATATGCAGGAAAACATCTTCTAGAATCACCATTAAAACTGTTTTTCACTTCTGAAAACTTTGTCAAGTGTGCTTAAAGAGGCAAACATTGAAAACAGTTAAGCAACAATTTGGGAATGTCTTTGCCTGCACAATTTTTGTTCTGTGTGTGTGGAAATTCATACTTGATGGTCACAGAATCTCTTCAAGCTTAAAATTTGATTCATCGCACCAGTATCTTTCTGGAAGTACTTTTGGTACATCTTACAAGGCATTTGCCAGCTAATTAATTGAAGACTTAATCTAAAATTACTAGAGATGCTTGAGATTAAAAGGAGTTGACCTGTTCACTTGACTTTTATTTTTTTAGTTTGCCATATCTACTAGATATCTGTAAAACTAGACAAGAATCAGATAAAATGGGGTTGCATCCTAAATTCAAGTGCACATACTAGCGATGTTCAGTGAGAAGTTACCTTAAATTAGTAAAAATTCTTTTGTCCTCTGAAAGGAGTCACACGGAAGGTTTGGTTCTATAATCTGGCCCTTTCATGCCATCTTTTAAAAAGCTAGAAAATATAAATATATGCCTATTTTTTTTTTCTATTTTAAGTATTGAAAAATCCTGAATTATAAGCCTTATTTGCAAATGTGACCTGTGAACGAAAGTGCATTCTGTAGTTCTTCTTGGAGCGTTTAGGAGTAATAAGGAGTAATAAATAAGGTAATAAGTAACCAGTTGATAAGCAGTACTGTCCCAAGACTCTTTCCCAAATACTTCAAATCATCCTATTTACTTTTTAATCCATCTGGATAGTCTGGCTGCAGAGTAGTATGTGGTAAATTTGTGTGCAGTGTTGCTATATTACCAGATATAATTCTGAAAGATATGCTATGCTGTCTGTTACCAAGTCTAAGGATCTGGGGCAAAAGAGGCTTTGAAAGCAAACCAAATTTTTGTCTACAACTGTTAGAGGTATAATGTGACTTCATTAAAATTGTTTTGTATATGTTTAAAGTAGCCCCTCCTTCAGGAAAAATCTGCTAGCTAAAATGGCTTTGTCTCCAACCTCTCTGAAGGGTAGATTAGCACACTGCTGCTGCCAGACCTCAGTGTTTCGTCTGAGCTGTGGAGTAGCTCTGAGAAGACGCTTCTTTTTTCATTCTTTTGATGAAGGAGGTGGAAAGGGTGGAAACCATGTAATTTCCCCCTATGAAGGGTAAAACAATGCTATTTGTGCTAACTGGTAAATACTCTGAGCTAGATGGGGAGAAGTCATGAGCTTAATCTGTAATCAGAGTCAGCCTTGGAATTTAAGTCACTATCGCAATAGAGGCACAGAATTACACTAAATACATAGTGTTTTCTTACCTAAGAATATAAATAAGAAGTTTTCTATATTGAACTGTATTCTTTGTCATTAAAAAAAAAGTTCTTGGGAAAAACTTAAGGAAACTGTTATAAATACTTGGAATAGGAGGAAGGTGTGTCACCTTTTACAACCCTGTTTGTTATTGCAGGTTCTTGAACTGTGCAGTTATTACCTTAATCACTTGGTCACATCACTTACTAGGTGTGAACTACTTGTTATGAATGCTGCCTTTAAACAGGAGGCTTGGGGGAGGTGAAACCTTCTGAACTTGCTGCTGTGCTGTGTTTGCTGATTGCTCTCTACTTTGGTCTGCTCACTTTTTTTAAGCTTTTGTGCATTCATTGGAAGATCTTTTATTTGGATTGCTTTTTTGTGATGTTTTTTCCTCTTAAGAGGAAAGATACAGTACTCATACAAACACAGTAAAACATGCCATGTACAGCTTCACTGTGAGAAGAAAGAAGCAGTTGGTTCATTCCAGAAACAAATTTCCCAAAATTGTGAGAAGAGGATGCATGGCTAAACATGTAAATGCACTTAATGCGTACAGGGATAAAGTGCTGCTCAGATTCAGCATCTCTGGGTTTGCTGTCCCATGTCTTCTGTCTCCCTCCTGCCAGCAGCATTTAGATAAATGGGTAGTAGAACTATTTTCTGAGTGTTACTATTTTAAACTCTAGCTATTCTTAACCTAATGCAATTTTATGACTTGGACTTGGTCTTTATTTCTTAAAAAAATTACTTGCTGTGTCTTCATCTTATCTTCTTGGATAAAATGCAGTGTATGCTGCAGTTGGTAGACACAGAAGAGGGTAGAGAGTGTTCCATGCTCAAAATATACATGCCCTTTTTTTCTTTCCAACTCGAGACTCCTGATTCCTATACTACTTCCATAGTGTCATAGGCTTTTTAGTAAGCAGCTTTCTCAGCATATGGATACCTTCAGGTACCTTTTCTGTATAGAGCTGGGGTCTCTTTTTGGCAACCTGGGTCACTTAAAAAAAAAAAAAAGCCAATAGCAGCTTTTTTGAAGAGAGACACTTAAAATTTTGAGGTTTGCTTGACTCTGAGGACTAGTCTCTCAACATAGCAATTTTTGTTCATAATTTAGAATATGCTGTGGCTGTATTTTTACAGTTCCACTTCTGTGTTCTTTTCCAGTACTCTTCAGGTTCTTTGTGATTGTAATTAGACCCAGAACTCTGATCATTATGTATGCTGTATTATAGAAACAGCCTCTGAATCACATGGCAGAACTAGAATTGAAAGTCCATTTTATTTGCTCAGAGAATACTGCAAATGTCTGTAAGGAACTCAGTTCTTGGATTATTTATAGAGTGCCCAATCTGTTATGCATTAAAAAATTTAAGAAACAGTTGTAGAAGTTGGTGGCGGTACCCCAGTAATGAGTAAATTGTTTTGTTGGCATTATTATCACTGAGATGTGCAAATGTTGGTAACAGGATTTCTGATCTCTGTTTATAGTTGCTCTGTGCCATGACTGGGCAAATATTAATTTCCGTGTGTGCAAGTATGTTTATTTGTGTTCCTTCTCAGTTTAGAACTAACTTTTGAGCATATTTCTTGAAGGGCAAGATATTTACTGTGTTAGCTCAAAGTACAAAACTTGTTGGAGTGAGTAACACTTGTTTGGGCAGCTCTGGCTGAGTGGGAGGGTGAAGAAGAGGTGTGCTTTGGCATTGCCATGCAAAAACATCGCTGCCTGAAAATGCAGTACATCTTAAAGCCCACTATGCTGATGCTGTCTTGAACGGCATTCAGTTAGCAGTGGTGGGACAGGCTGGATGAAAGCTACCCTTTGTGGTGCTAGTACTGGTGCCTCGGTGGCTGCTTGAGATGGATGGAGATTTTGACATTAAATGTTCTCTGAATGGCTTGGCTTCTAGGTTGATTTCAGTGGAGTGAATTTTGCATTTGCTGTGTTGGAGCCACCTCCGATGCAGGAGAGGCTGTTCTGTGTGGTGGCGGAGCTTTTGTATGACATTACCTTTCGTAACAGCAGACGAGGAACTAGTCTTGCTCTCAGGACAGCATAGCTGTCCCAGTCAATTCAGACGACCCCATTTGGCTGAGCTGTCCTTCAAAGGATGCTTCACATAAATTGAGGATGTACAAGAGCTTTTTGTCTCTCCTTTTACATGGCTTAAAAATAAGTGGCTGTTAGGATTCTGTCTGGGCTTGAGCCAGCCTCCAGTGAACGGGCCACAGAATCCTGCTGGTGCTTCTGCATCATGCCTTTAAGTACTGTGAGCTCCAAAGAGTATCTTTTAAAAATCATCCCCTCTTAAGGCAGATGTTTTAGTCATAGGCATTTTATTAAATCTCTGTGTAAATTGTTGTGTAACCAGTCTGGTGACTGGTAATCCTGAGAATTAGACACACTGAAAATAAAGGTGCCAGTGGTTGTTACGCTACTTCTGCCATATTAAATACAGGATTTCTGAAGTCTGTCCTGTGTTATTGGCACTTGCATGTTGTAGCCATATAGTCTTCTGAATACACTGGAATGAAGACAGTCAAGGGTTTGGCTGAAATGAAATCACTAACTCGGTAGTGCGCTGATCCTACGTTGTCAGGAGAGACAGGAGTTTTGATGGTATTCTGTGGCTCACCACTTGCTGCTTCACAGCAAGTTGCTTTACAAGTCATTGTAAGATGAGCCCTTCACCGTTAGAGGGTATGAGGGAGTAGGAAGTTAGGGTTCCCCAAGTTAATCTCCTGGTAGAATCCAAGCAATTGTGCTATTACTTTCCGAAGCTCAAAAATTTGAATTCCTCACTTTGTAGTATCCAGTGTAAACAGCTCCTTCTCTTTTGGGGGCAGTGTTTCGTTGTCAAGCCTCTGCAGAAGCAGCATCCAAGAGGTGGTGTGGTTTTATTAAGAAATGTTATGAACTCTTTTTCATGGCAAAGTTCTCATTTTTAGACTAAACCTGCAGGAAACTTTGAGTAATAATGTGAAGTAGACACGAGGGATCTGCAGTCATGCAAATGAGCACTAAAATGTTTCATAAAGAGGATGGGTTGCAACTCTGATGACACTCCAGAAGCCTCCATTCAATGCAGCATGTCAGTAAAACTCAGACACCTGAGTCGGCAGTGAGGTAATATGGGGTGAGAGAAGCTGGGAAACATCTTGGTGGAACACAAAGAGAGAGATTGCTGAAAGGCAATCTGTGAGCTGCTGCTTACTGTAACAATGAGCATTGCAGTGAGAGGTTTTCATCTAGCTGAATCAACAAGTTGTAAATGAGGTCATAAGCTAGTTAATACATGTGTTCTTGTCTAGCAGTGTTTAACTTACGTTTTCTGCTTATTATGGTATTAACAGTTTATTTTCTCCAGTGGGGCCTAAATCTGTACTGTCTTGCACGAGAGGCAGCAGTTCTCTGCTTCCTTGGGCTTCTTCCTGAATAGGTACTCAGTGCTGGGTCTGTGTATTTATAAGGTTGGCAGAATGAGTTTTCTATAGTGCTCCTATAGCTAAGGGTGCCATTCTGTTTCTGGTAGCCTAGCACTAGGGCACTAGTACTCTATTCAGGAAAGAGTTTGTTCTCTTTTGTCTGTATCTTTTTTTTAACATGTTAGAACGGTTCCTTTACCAGGGCAGGAATTGGGCTTTACTGACCCTGCTGCTTACACTTAAACAGAAACGTACTTCGTGGGTTAAAAGGGACAATACACCAAGTCTGAAGAATGACAATAGCATGCATGGCCTAAATCAAGGGAGGAGAGCGTTGGTTGCAGATATAGAGCTCAAAGCTTTGCATGGGAGTCGGTGTTAGTTACTGTTAACCCATCTCTAAAGGTTATCCAGTAAGATGACTGTTTCTGAAACTGTAAATCCTTGTGTGTGAGGAATCTCTCCAAAGGGATATATATGTTCTCAACATTATGTTTTCTTCTGATGGAGGAGGTGCAAATGAAAACAGAACGTAATGATTTAGATGAGAAAGCTGCTGTGAGAAATTTCATTTCCTGGTTCTTTGTTTTGAAGTAGAATCTTGTTTACGCCATACACTAATTACATCATTTGTCTGGGCAAGAGCAAAGCGAATGGACCATTGCTACTAGTATGTCTGAATTTGAGTTTTATTTCCTCTTTTTCTGCAATGAGACAACTTGGTAATGAATTATTTGCCTCTTTTGTTTTTTTTTGCCACCGGCATTGCCAGTCAAAATGAGGTTGGTACCACTGTGGGAATAGGGCCTCTGCAGCAAAAATGCAAATATTGCAGTATGAAGTGTGTCTCTCTCCTCTCAAGTCATGAGAGGGAATTGTAAATAAGAGTGAAAGGGAACTACTTTAAATGTCTCTCACTTTCCCCCTCTTCAAAATATAACAATTGGAGCAAATGGCTGCTTCAAAGTGAACACTTAAATTCCAGCCCAAACTCATGAGCGGTGGAGTTTACTGCAGAAGCTCAAGCAATGACCTTGGCTCTCTTGTGCTGCTTCCCTGTGCAGTGTTATAAGCATCCGTGCTGTTTGGAAGTCCTCTGTTTAAAAGGCACAGATGCAACAGTAATCTTCTCATCTTTTGATTTGGACATTTTTTTCACTCCTTCAATGTATCCTGCTGTATTTTAGTTAAAGTTGTGATCGTGTAGAGAAGAATGAACTTCAATCACTTCTAAAATGCTCCTATGTAACATGGCTGTGTTGGAGGGCAGTTACTGCCCTCTAAAATGTCTTCCTTTTACAGAAATTATCCTAGCAGCGCTCAAGTACATCATCACGTGGCCAAGGAGCAGACTTTCATGTGATAGAATAAGGTAAAGAAGATGGCAGAGCTTAAATGCAGATACAGTAAACAGGTATTCTTAGACTATTTATAGAGTAACAGAGGAATAAAAGACTGCATAATAAACTCCACTTAGTTCTCTACCTGAAGGTGAGTCATGGACTACAGTGAGAAGGAAGGGTTTAGAGAGATTCAACTCAAGTGCTAGAAGGATATATGGTTGTGCCACGTGGGTTGTTCCGCCAGGGAGAATTGTCCCTAACTTAGCAATCAAGGGAAGGTGGTGAATACAGTAGAGCCGAGGTGTTAAGAATGTCTGCAGATGGTGTGAGAGCTGCTGGAGCTGGCTCATGGTGCTGTGGTGTGGTGCAAACTATTTAAATGTCGTCATGGAGGTTCTGCTGAGGAGTTCCTGCTCTTGTCATTTGTGTATTTGGTAGAAGGAAGGTGGTGAATAGAGAAGTTGAATTCCATAAAATACAGGTGTTTGCTAAGAAAACTGATGATGTAGAATATCTGCTGTGTTGTATTAACTAGAAGCATGCTGTTCTGTATAAAACACTAGCTAGAAGGAAACTGTTGAAGTGCTGGGTTTCAGGCCCCTTCAAAAAGCTCAAAATAAAAATCATATAATCGTAGAATGGTTTGGCTTGGAAGGGACCTTTAAAGACCATCTAGTCCAACTTCCCTGCAGTGAGCAGGGACATCTCCAACTAGATCAGAGTGCTCAGAGCCCCGTCCAGCCTGACCTCAGATGTTTCCAAGGATGGTCCATCTATAGCATCTCTGAGCAACATGTTCTAGTGTTTTACCACCCTAATTGTAAAAAAAGATTTCTTCCTTATATCTGGTCTGAATCTACCCTCTTTTAGTTTAAAACCATTACCCGTTGTCCTGTTGCTGCCAGCCCTATTAAAAAGTCCATCTCATCGTTCTATAAGTCCCCTTTAAGTACTGAAAGGCTGTAGTAAGGTCTCCCTAGAGCCTTCTCTTCTCCAGACTAAAGAACCCCAACCCTCAGCCTTTCCTCCCATCCCTCTGATCATTTTTGTAAATGATCAAATGGATACTGTGCAAGCCACCATCTCTAGTTTCTGTGTGACGCTTCATTTTAGTCAAAGAAACTATCAATTATTTCAGCTTTTGAAAAGGCACATCGTCAAATGTGCAACTTGTCACATCTACTTTATTAAAGTACTTGTAAAATTATCTTTGATATTAAATACATAAATTGTATATTTCCATTTTTAAACAGGTAAGTAAATAGACTTTGTCTGTCTATCATCACTCCTGTCATCTGTCCTATCTGAACTGATCTTTGCTTGGCATGCTGTGGGTCTGATGCCTTTCCTAGGAGCATTTTGCGAGTTACGTTCTTGAAGACCTAACTGTTGGTAGAATATTATGGAGATGGCTTATTGAAGGAGGCAGATATTAAGTAGCCTTGAAATACTTCCACATAAATACTGACTGTCTCTGAAGTTGTATCTTTTTCAAATATTGGAACATACTGTGTTCCCAAGCTGTTTTATAGTAGCTGCTTGTCCCACTACTTATGAGTGTTTAATCTAGTTACATTATTTTCAATAATGTAATGAAATATGTTCAATAAACAGGTTTTACAAGTATTTTTAAAAAGCTCAAAGTATAAATTAGCAAAAAAGGCTGTGCCCAGTGTTGCTGAATAGATGGATAAAACTTTAAATGTAACATGACTAGTATAGCTGTAAGTGTCAGGATAAGTTCTTCTCTAGTGTTTTGTTCTTAGCTGCAGGGAAGTTGTTAGCTGCTGTTGTTTGGGTTTGGTTTTTTGGTGGTGGTTGTTTGTTTTGGTTTTTTTTCCTAAATGGATTTCAGTGCCAGGCACTCAACCTGACCTTCAGAAACAGCATGAGTGAACTGCATTGTGATGGAGAGCTTGGAAATAAAGATTAGTAAGGGCACCATGTGCTACGTTTTTGACCTTCAGAGTCTGTCTGGAAAGAAGAGGATGGGCATCTACCACCCAGTTGTGAAGTGGATTTCAGAGTACTGCTTTATTTAAGTATCCTAATGAGGGCAGGCTTGAAAAAAGGGATCAGTGTTCTGCTTGTTGGATAGGCTGCTGAGCAGCCAGGCTGTGTTCTTGAAGAGTAAAGCTGTATCTGCATTGGGTCTTTTTCCAAAGTCTTACTAAATGCTAACAAGAAGTGAAGGAACTGCTGGTATAAATGCCTACGAATCCTAGGCTGTGCCGAGTCTTGTCCTTGATTTATGCAACACTGATTGCTTGAATGTGCTTTAATATTTCTAGTATAATGAACAGCCTGTGTGTCCCCATCTCAAATTATGGGTATGTGAAGTGTCTTTAAACCATGAAGATACAGTGGAAGAATCAAAATGTGTAATGCTCATCAGTATGGAAAGGTGTTCTGTGTCTCCTTTGCTTGAAGAAAAGGATTTTTTACGTCAACTGACTTTGTTGGATGGATAGGCTTTTTTCCCTGTGACACTGAAACTTGCTTTTGCTTGGAAGAAGAGGGAGACCTAGGCCTGTTTTTTTTCACTTTGTTGCATAGGTTATGTTAATTAAGTCTTGTTAAAATAACTGTGGATCAAGTCCACTTCTTGAGATCTAGATGTAATCTTACAGAAGCTGGTAGAGCTATCTGTTCATGGGGAAAAAAAGTGGCAGGTTTTTTGTGCGCTTTGCGTTTTGATGAGAGGAAAATGTAGGTGCATGATTTTAAAACCATATGAAAACAAAGGTGGTTAAAGAGATCTGAATAACTTGAGTGTTAATTCATATTAAGAAATATGGGATTAAATAGTGGTGGTTTTCTGTGGGTTTTTTTGTGGTGGTGTTTTCTTTTTTTTGTAATTTCAACCTCTACTTTTTGTTACAGGTTACATATTAAGTGTTGTGCTCCTAACTTTACCAAGGCAACACCTGGTTCAGCTTTACCTGTACTTTTTGACTGCACTGCTGCTTTATGCTGGGCACCAAATTTCCAGGTAAGAATAAATGGATTAATTTTGTTACCTTGGTTTGGGAATTAGGAAAATTACTCATATTTTGTTACTATCTTGCATAAATGGGAAAGGTCTTGTTTTGTGGAGGCCTTTTTTTCCATGCCAGACACCTAAATATACCTTGCTATTCTGTGTCTTGAAGTTTACAGAATTCAGTATGCAGTCAGGAAGTCCTGGTGTATTTTCATTGACTTAAAAGGAATTTTGAGCTATGTTTCTGTAGAGTGTAATGTCCATTAATCTGAGGAGAGAAAACACCTACCCCAAGACTAAATGCAGCTTCTGATGTAGTAATCTGAGTTACTTAATGGCTTGGCTGACATACTTTTAACACTGGAGCATTCTGCAAAGCATACAGGACATTACTTTTAGTTTCCTGGCACCTACGATGAGAGAGAAAATAGAGGTATGTAGGATGGTAAAAATAAAGTAATTGTGGAATTTATTCTTAAATTCATCTTTGCTTATGTAATATATTTTACACTGAAAATGAAGAAGGGCATTTTGGATCTAAAACGCAGGGTGAGAGCTGAAGAGCTCTTGAGTTCGACAAGACAGAGTTGATACTTTGTTTGGCTCCAGCTAAATCTGTTGAAAGCTGACGTCGGTATGACAGTTTACAAGAAGTTTAATTGGAACCAAAGAGGTCCATTACATTAATGGCTTTACATGGGAAGTTTTGGAAATATGGACTTGAGCGTGATTTATTTTGGTGCCTGCTGATGGGAAGCATTTAAAAATGTGCTTTTGATTGATTTAAGTAAAGTAATAGGTTTGTTTCTGCATCAAAATCTCTTACTTGGTATGTTGCAGTTCAGGGAAGTGTTACTGAAGGTTTCGTTGTGACTTGACATGTTGCTGTTGTGGCTGTCAGAGTTCTAGTTAATGATTTTCTGAATGGGTGAGGGTGCAAGAGAGGAATTTGGGCCCCTTGCCTGGGTAGGAAAGAAAGAAGGTTTTTTATCATCTTCAGGGGAGTCCTCAGGTTTTTATAGATACAGTTCGTGGGTGTTCCTCATAGGGTTGAATGCTTACTTATTAGAAAAGCAACCTAAATATTATTTAAGAACTTGGGTATTTGTTACTAGGTTAAGTTTTACTTCAACACATCAGATACGGGGCTTTGGTCCAGAACATTTACAGCTGGAGATCTTTATGCTGTTACGGATCTTCAGATTTTCTAAAAGAAAGGGAGATGGTGTGGGTTTTGGTTGACACACTAAGGGATAGGACTGTGTTTGATTTGAGTACCTTTTTTTGTTTGTGATTCTGTGTAATGCGAATTGACTTCTATTGCTTTGTGAGGTTTGAGATTTCACAGGCTTCATTGAAACATGTTAGATAACTACTGCTTGGATTGTTCGGCATATTCATACTAAGCTTTCTCTATTTGATGCTTCTGGAGCAAGTTAATAAAGACTTTAATTAAATCTTGCATCAACTGGCACAAAAAATATATTTAATTAAAAGATGTATTGGATTCAAATAGTCCAGCAGTATTCCCTAGCTATTTTGCAAAGCAAATGTAGTTGCTAACACTTTGGAGTGAGCTTTCCCATTCTCTGCATACACTGACTTGGTTTGGAAAGAAGTGCTGTGCAAGGGGTTCTCAGCAGCAGCCTTTGAATGATGTGGGGAGTGATGCTTGCATTAGCTTTTCAAAGGAATTTTTGAATCCTAATAGTTTTAATGTTGAAAATAGTAAAGTGTAACACACAAATATGTTAGTGGAGCTATTCCTTTTATTGCCAAAGCTACTTAATTCCGACTGATGTTTCTATTTAGCAGACTGATCATAACAAGATGTACAGTAGTCACATGTGCAAACTCTTCCTGACTGCTTTTGTTAATAATTCTGCTTAGAGCTGAAAACTTCCAGTGAATTGCTTGCAAGCACTACCAGTTGGGATGCTATTTAAGACAGATGAAGAGGTCTGATATTGAGGCCAGTTTGGTTAATGCAAATTATAGAACAAGACCAGAATCAGCTGGCACTTGTGACTCTGCAGTGTCCTGGAAATTCTGAGCTGTTGAAAGACTTCAGCTTCGAGTGCTCTTTTTTCCACCCCAGAAATAGCTTGTGGTTCAGCTGCAAGTCTGGGAATAAGATCTGAATTTTATAGTTAAGCTCTGACTTCAGACTTCAGGTCTATGTGACCTTGACAAGTCACCAAACTACTGAAGTGTTTGTTTCCTTACCTGCAAGACTGAGAATTACCTCAATGTGTAAAGATTTATTAGCTAATGTTTGTGAACACTTGGAGAGTCCAAGTATGCAGCATGTTAACCTGGCGAGCTGGGTGGAGACAGTACACCATCTGTTTATGGAAAAGGAGAAGTCAGTTTTAAAAAATAAAATCCTTCTGCTCCTGACAGGGAAAATGGGTGCTGGTTTTATTTTCTTTGTAGCTGCACAAATGTCTTGCTTAAAAGGATCACATGTCTTTTCCCTATTTCCAGCAATAAAATGTGGGAAAATAAATGATGCAGTTATGCAGAAAAGACATTATTAAACACACTGTTAATGCTAAAAAAATGAATCTCCATCTTATTCCATTTTTTTGCAGTTTTGTTATGATTGTATTCCAAATATTGAGCCTTGTAGAGCTTAGAGTGAGAAGATTAGGGGACACACAAGAGACTGAATTGTTTCTTATGGATAATCTTAAAATAGACTTAATTTTGTTGTCTGTAGGCATTTAAAACCTATGAGAGTGTGTGTTTGATGTTGATGGCGGAGATTAATCAGCCAAAGTAAATGTCAGCAATAGGAGTCAATTAGGTCAGATAAACACTGTGCCTTATGCCAGTCAATTACAAAGTGTATTTTTAATAACAGAAGACCTTTCTGCACTTCCAGTTACAAAAAATAGTCAGGTGTGAAGCACAGTATCTCTTTACCTTTTTAGAGCAATGTTAGTTATGGCTGGCTGTTGAGTATGTGTTAACAGTCCAGCAGTTTGATTAAAGGAGGCTGGGAATGCATGAACAGCAGGCAATCTGATCTAAGCTTTATTCTTGTATCCTAATTTTCTAAAGTAATAATGTAGCTTCAGTCATTTCATTAACTAGTAAATAATGATTTTAGCATTCTTGTTTTCTTAAATTGCTGCAGTAAAGTGAACAATTCTCAAATGTAAAAGCTGCAGATTAATACAGCTTTAATTGATCGAAATTGAGTGCAGGCACTTGTTCTTCTCAGCATCTTGTATGGCACTGCAGCTGTTCGAGGCATCTTCTGATTGGTGTCTGTGCCAAAAGATCGTTGTGTTTGTACTGGTAATAAGAGAATCACTGCTTTGACTTTCCTTATTCAGACATCATCTACAAATACTGTTTAAAAAATTTAGGAGATCTTAAAACATTGCTTCTCCAAGCTGGTAGGCTTAAAACTCAATGAGAGTTACTTAAAGAATGAAGCCAAGTACAGACCTCTGTGCAGATGACTGAAGCAGATAGACAATGGCAAGAAATGCAGCTTGAAGGAATTTGGGTCATCTCCAGGTACGTTCCTGGTATTGAAGAAACAACTGTATGTGCAGCTTGTGTAAGTTGTGTAAGGTCATCTTACTACAGTTGCTATCCTGGATGATTTTGTAACCTGCTCTAAACAGATATAGAAGAAACTTGATGTCTTCACTGGTTTCCTTCTAGCAGTTTAGAAATAGCTAGTGTTTTCGCCCTAAATTTGAGGATAGAGCATGATATTGCTAATACAAAAAGCTATGTTGCATGTTGCAAATGGTGTTATTTTTTTCTCCCTTTGTAACTCTGTTAGATTCTCCTGTTTGAGTTGCTAATGCTTTCAGAAAGTGCTTTCTTGCAGGTTCATATGAAAGAAATAAAAAAAACCCCAACGCACCTCTGTCCCAAAGATTACATCCATATGGATGTTGGAAGGTGGAAAAAAAAAAACCCTTGTGCTTAGCTACACCTTGAAAACAAAGGGGAAAGTTCTATCTAGAGTCAGTCCTCTTGGGTGCCTTTTCAATCCTCGTGTGTTTTTAATTGTAGGTTACAGCCTAAAGGACCCATTTCAACATACTTTGCATATACTATGACACTTGAAAAACTGCAGTGAGTAGGCAGGGTTGTCAACTATGAAGAACAGGCTTTGAAGTGTTTGCTTTAATACTTTTGATATTTATGTCTTGAATTCCAGAGATTTTTTGCAAATGAAAAATCTGAATACCTTAGCTTGGGGTAGCAAGCTAATATTACAAGAAGGGTACATTTCCACATTTCTGGGGAGAAGTGAAGGATTCCAGTAGCAGTGAGTTGCATATTTTTCTGCACTGATTAAAAAGAGCAATTCATGTATTGGTTGTGGTTTCTGGTACTGTTTGCCTTGCTTTGACTGCATCTGTTGCCAGCAAGTGTGGCTTGCCTCACTGATAGAAATAAACACCTAATAAATGAAGTGCCATGCTATTTGAGCACACAGACTCTGCTAGCTCCATGCTGGGTCAGATCAAGTGTGTGTGTCTGGTATTCCAGGGATGTGATTCGGCTAAACATGAAAGACTGGACGTTATCAGCCAGAAACGAGCACAGGCTTAGTTGTCCTGCTGTGGCAATGTTGGTAGTATCACAGGAAGGGTAGAGCAGCAGCTGTCCTGCAAGTGGAGAAGGAAGGATTGCAGGGCAAGGCAGAAAAAGGGGCTGGAGATCTGGATGCAAAGGGTCATGAGTATTGGCTGCTGTCTTGTAGCAGGGGGTTAAGGAAGAAGCTGCTGGAGAATAACTGCTGTGGTGTTTCAGGATTGCCTTCTGAAAGTGCAAAATGCTTGCTATTAGTGTGAAGTTCATACTTGAATTGTGTTGCTGTTACGTATGTTAGTCTGCTTGAAAGCAGTGCCTGATGGATGATCACTAACAGCAGGAAAATGCCCAGTCTTCTCACGTTCTTACCTTTTTCTTTGGTTGCCTGAGCCTATCCTCCTAGCCAACCTTTTCTGAGAGAAATTACAAATATCCACTCAAATTTTCAGACTATCTCAATGTATCTGTGAGTAGCAGCCTATCAGTTTGAGGGTATCTGGTTGTTCCCCCAAGTTTTCCAGGATAGAGCTAAACTTCTGAATCCTTTTGGATAAAAGGATTACGAAGCAACTCTGTTTCTGACTCCAGTTCACGACTGTCACTTTTCCTTCACACCTATTCTTAAATTAAGTGCAGAGATTGTTAGGTGCAAAATACTATAACTGTTAAACTGGAAGACCTCTCTATCAAGCTGCATTTTTTTTTTTCCACACGGAGCTGGTGGAAAAAGAAGAACACTTAATAAGGATATTTAAAAATGGAATAGTGCTTAAGAGGCTTTGTCAATAAGCGGTTTCAGGCCACACTCTCAAGAACTGCTTGGATGTCCCAGGGGATTTTTACAGCTATGCCAGTGAGTCTAATTACAGATAATACTTCTCTCACTTAAGTCATGCCTCAGTTAGATCCTTACATCAGTGAGGCTGCTGTAACAGTAGTGTTAATGTTGCTTTTTGTAATTTAGTTAATTGACTGTGACATACACTGAAGTTATGTGTGGAATGAATAATTTGCTTCTTGTCTGATCAGATGGATCTTAATAGTTTGTGGGTTTATTTTTTTAGGGATTATGTGAGGAGTGAATTGGAATCGGGATATGAAGGGCCAATGTACTTGGAACCTCTCTCCATGAATCGTTTTATGACCGCTTTAGTAGGTAAGTGCTTTAACTATTCGGGATGCAGGAGAGAGCTCTGCCTAATTCTCTCCATTGAAACCTATGCACTTTTTACCTCTTGGCTTCAAATTTCTCTTATCACTTTGGGTAGCTGTAATTCTCATTAAAATGCAAGAGGCATGGGAAGCTAGGTGTATCCTGCCTGGCTTTTTCTATGGCAGTGATTTTCCAATACTCTCATACTTGCAGCTTTCAAGTATTTGCTGAGTCTGTTTGTCATGCTCTGCCCCTGTGTTCTTCTCAGACTTGCAATCTGATTCAGGAGGACTGGATTGTCTATAAATAACGTTTAGGTGGAAAGTACTATAGAAATTTCAATAGTAATGTCTATTTGTAGTGCTTTCGTCAATGAAAGTGTTGTACAAGTATTTATTCTTTATTGGCCTTATAGATGAGTGCTATCATTCTCTTACAGAAAATTGGTGAAATAGATTTGTGGGTGTATGCATGGAACCACAGGCTTTTTACTTTTTAAAGGAGTCCCAGGGGTATTTCTAATTAAAGAGTTAAGGGGTAACAAGTCAAAAGTACATTTAAATTGTGTTTGATTAATGGCAGAGATTACTTCTCTTAAAATCCCAAATAAATCCTGAAGAACTGGACTTTCTAGACTGTTCCCATACCCTTTGAACTTTGACTAGAAGAGAATAAATTCAGCATTAAGGTTGCTACGCCATAGCATATGTACTACCGAGAGGATATCAGAATACCACACCCCATGTGTATTTTAAAGTTAAGCCTGAGACAAGCTTGAAAGAAAAATCTTCCTTAATTCCTTTCACTAAGATCTATGGTTTTCATCAGATTATTGACAGATTTAGTCAGCCATGTACTGTTGTCAAACTCAGCTGCTTTCTGTTTACTTGCAGCTGCTACTGGCAGATTTAAATGGGTTTACTTCTTTACAGTATGTTAGGTCTACCAGAATATATACATCTCCTGTTTGCCTGCATCCTTACTTTCAAATGTGGCATTTGTCTTTTAGTATTTTTTTTTGTAGAAATAACGTTAGTATTTTTCGAGGAAAGAAAATCATCTTTAGATTAATTTCTAGATACATTATATTTTGCTGTCTTGTCCAATGACACCAAAGTACATCTAAAGCTGTTAGAAACATTTTCTCATAGAAACACACTAATTGGTCCTTTGAATCTCTCAGGTGCAATACAAGGTCCCAAGGTAAAGCAGAATCCCTCAGAGCGCTTTGCAAAGCAGCAGGCAGGCCTAGGCAGGAAGAGTTCAGGAGGTAGTGTGTCATTCAGTAACATTTTGAAAATAAACTGAGAGTCAAACCCATTATGCTTCATCCATGTTTTAATATGGATTAAAAATAATACTGGTTTTATCCAGTACAGTTTTAGGTTGAACTGGGTGTCAGACTAAAGTGTCCCCTTATTGTAATTGTTTTTCAGAAGTAGGTTCTTGAGTATACTAGCAACTGTGTGTATGTCGACATACCTAATATCCTCATTATTAATTTCTCCCGTTCTTTTAAAGTCAACTTGAAAGTGTAATTTTAGTCTTTCTTCTCGGGGGAAGACCTATGGAAGTGGGCTATGAGGCTTGACAGCATTTTGTATGAAATACTCTCTCAAATTTGTTATATATAAAGGTATTTATCCAGTGCAGTCTGCCATGTTGCAGGAGTGTACTGCACTGAACTGTGTCATCTTCACAGCAAAATAAGTATACAAGTGCTTTGCTCCACCTTTCTTACATGTTTTGTTGCAGCACTGTTGACAAAGACACTGAGGCAGGTGTGTGGAGGAATAACAGTGCTACTAATACAGCTCTAGTTCCTAAAAGTTCTGGTCAGGATTAAGGGGACAATGTACAGTACACCAGCAGGTTCACAAATTTAATCTTCGTTAAAGCTTTTATTCATTAGTGCTTTTTGAATGGGCTCTCATCATCATTTCTTCCCCTGAACCTAGTTCAGTCTGATAGTTGACTAGGGCTACTGCTATGCTGGATGGAAGAGCTAGATGTCTTTGAAGACTGCCCCTTGGATGAGTGTGCTGCTTTGTGAGCATGTCAGCTGTGAACATTACAAAGCTACATAGTTTTGGAAGCAATCCTACTGTGAAGATTTGTTTTTTCTTAGTGCACAATAATGGGATTATAAGAACTTGAAGACATCCTGTTTTTTGCCTAAGTTAATGTCATAGCCAGGGAATTTAACATCAGCTTTTGAAAATTGGAAGTGAAATAAAGACAGTTCCCTGCTCAAAGTGGCTTGGAACAACGGCTGTACCTCATAGGCTTTCTTGCTGCACATCTTCCATTAGCTTAGGAGCTGGGAGGCTTTGGCTACCTGTCAGCAATGTTTAATGTATTTGTGGAGGTTCTGGGAAGGGAAAAGAATGGGCAGGAACTTAAGGCATTAGATTTCTTCCTCATTGCTTCGCTCTCTAGCAGAGGAGCCTGGTGTCCTGTAGGAGGATTCCAGCTGTTGGGTTCATTAGCTCTGTCTGGCAGTTTTCAGTCCACGGCATATAAATTTAGAGTGCAGACCTTCAGCTGGATTGGCTAGTCTTAGCAGATAGCTAGAGCAGTAAAATCTTTTTATGATTTGATACGAGGTACAAAGTCATTTCTTTGACTGATCCTGCTGTTCTGTGTGACAACTGACTGTGTACAGCCCCATATGGAGAGAAACTGATTTACTGCAGAGACACACTGTCTGTCCTAAACTAAGGTGCTGCTACCCTCGTTCAAAATGGGAAGTACCAGTCACTAAAAGCTCCATTGGAGACATTTTCAGGCTCTTCCTGAAGAGGGGTTGAGAATTGACGAGGTGCAGACTTCAGGCAGGAGATTGGGGCCTCCAGAGAAAGTGCTCCTTGTATTTCCTTTGATGGTGTACAGCTCTCCTTCCCTCGACAAGTAACTTTTGATCTGTGTTTAGATGATAAATGTGGGAGGGTCAGTTTAGTAGGGATTATCAGCATACTCTGCACATAGCTGTTGGAGGAAAGCAGGTTTTGTTGTTGCATGAGATGAGACTGGACTCAGTCCTATTTTGTGTTTGAAGAGCTCCAGAGTCATCCCAAAGAGCGCTGGATTGTTTAATGTGATGTTGTCGCAGTACTTCATTTCAGATGACGACACTCTTACTAAATCCTGAAGAACATATTGGATTCTGGTATTTGTATCCCTTTCTGTGTGAAGTTGGGTTGCCTTAGTTACCATGAGTCGCAGAAATCCTTGCAAGATGACTGTGCCAGGCTCCTGAATATTACAGGACAGCAGTGTGCTGGTGGTATCTTAAATAGGATTGTAGCAATGTGTGTGTGGGCGGAGAACAACAAGGTAGAGGGAGGATGCTTTAGAGCTGGAGTCTGTTGAACTTCTAAAAAGATGAGTAGAGTAACTTTCTCTGAGGCTTATAAGACCCAATACGCTGATAGCGTCCTGCTGAGAGCAAGGATACTTGTTCTGAAGAGACCCCTGCTAATTCCAAAATACATGTGGCAAATTGACAGTAGAACTTAAATGAGGAAGAAATTTGTATGCTTAAGTAGTAGAGATTAGAGATTGCTTTCAGCTCAGTTGCAGTTACTTTGAAAGCTGAAGTACTTTTGTGGGTAGGGAAGCTAAGGCAGAGTGAAAGCAAAACCCTGGTACTGCTATTTCTCCTCTTGCAGCTTCCCTCCCCAGCCCAAGCAGAAGGGCTTACAAGGTCAGTAAGCTTATGTGAACACATGGAGTTAGTGCTGACCTAGAGACGTTAAGGGCCTTGATTTTGTTACTCTCTGTTTTGCTAACTCCTGGTTTTGGGAAGAGTTGTGAGATGCAAGAATTAGTGGAGGTAGCTCCAAAATGGAGCATAAGCACTTGGGTTTTAGTACCCTGTATTGTGGCTTTTGGATATAAGCTAACACAGATGGTGACAAGGTTCTACTTTTAAGTAACATGCAGTAAACTTTTTCCTTACTGCAAAATGATGAGTGATAATTGTTCTTATCCAGGCAAAGTGCATTTCACCCCATTCTGTTTCCTCTGAGATAAAGGGTACAACTTCTAGTGACTCTAATGGGAGCAGTTGTACTGGAGTGCTCTGCTCTAGAAATACCACTCTCCAAATCTCCGTGTGTGGGAGAGATGTGCTCGTGCTTGTGTCCCCGCCAACTGTTAAAGAGAATTTAGTGTCTAATTATCTGTCACTTGCAAGCTTCAGTGATAATTTTGAGCAACTGCCTCTGGGCATTATGAAATTATTGAAGTCTCAGCTGCTGACCTGGCTGTTCTCCTGTTGCTGTTCTTGGCCGCCAGTAATTCCTCTTGACAGTATAAATATTGTTGCTCTAAAAGCCATTTGGGACCTCTTACTACTTGTTTGCATAGATTGGGATGAAATAGTAGTATAGCTGGGCATCAGAAAAGCTGCTGCTGTGTACGCAGATACTGATGGGATTTAAGTTGAGCTGGGGATATTAAGGAAAAAGAAGGATGACTTGTTGGGTTATCCTCTGCATCGTTTATTCCTGGGACTTCATATGAGTATGAGTCTGCATGTGTGTTGGGTTTATACCTCACTAATCTGTACACAATGCACATGCTTTCACTTTAGTTTGAAAATGGTAACTTTTATGACCCAGCAAAAGACACAGAGGAGCCTGGATTCATAACAAGTATGTCCTGTATGTAGTTAGAACTGACATAATGGGCTGGATGTTGATAACTGTGTTATGGAAAGATAATATATTAAAATACGTTTTTTCCTGAAGGGGATACTGAGCTTGATTATAAAATCCTGTGTCCCGTTTTCAGGTCAGCTGGTGGTATGTACGCTCTGCTCCTGCGTCATGAAAACAAAACAGATCTGGCTTTTCTCTGCTCACATGCTCCCTCTGCTGGCGCGACTTTGCCTGGTCCCTTTGGAAACCATTGTCGTCATCAACAAATTTGCCACGATTTTCACTGGTTTGGAAGTTCTCTACTTTCTGGCATCAAATCTTCTGGTGCCCTATAACTTGGCGAAATCTGCATACAGGGAGCTTGTCCAGGTAAGACAGTGAATATAACCATTTTATTTCCCTTGGTCTGAGCCTTTTTTGCAGGAAGGAAATAAAAAAAAAAAAATACTTTGGCTGTCTTCTGTGCAACTGTGTCTGTGTTAACTCATGCTCTCTTAGCAAACCAAATACGTTCCTATCCATAGCATCATCTTTCTTTATAGTAACTTATTGGTATCGGTGAGCAGTTAAGACGTTAGCCTGAATTATGCTGCTGGTCAGCTGAGCATGTCCACTTTGCTTGGACTTTGCTTAGTCCTTTCCAAATCCAGGATAAAAGACAAGGTTGTGGCAGAATGGAGTTTATTTACAGCCTCATGAAGTGAGCAAGGTCATCCCCTGCATGCATTAATTGTAGTAGCTGTTCATTTCAAGAAATGCCTTCCATATGAAAAGCATTTGTTGTTATAGCAGTGTTAAACTGGGAGTAACACTCAAGCTGATTTTGACTGTAATGATCACAAACTTAGTGACTTGTAATTTGCAGACAATGATTTGAAAGGTGTGTAGTATTTACTTCCTTCTTACTTTCTCAGCAGCATTGCTGAGACCTCTAACCAAGGAGCAGAAACAGACTGATCTGACGTATCCATGTTGTTAATACTTGGACATCTGATACATATTCTGTTGAAAAGACACTTTGTTAGTGGTACAGAAACATCACACCTCACATTTTTATATAAAAATAAAATATACATGTATATGCATCCTTCTGTATTTTTCCATATAAAAAGATTGATTCTTGCTTGACTTCTGACTTGCTATTTCAGCTCTCACTACTTGCTGGATTTTTTTCAAACCAAGCCACTGGTTCTCTGTCTTCTGCTCTTCAGCACAGAAGCTGTCTGAAAACTAACTTGTTAAGCTCTTTCAAAGCCCTCTTTAAAGCTCATCTTTGCTGTCATATCTGTCATACACAAATAAAAACTTGGCAGCAGTAGGTGTCTGGTGTGCCAAGGTCTCAGCCTGTCATGTTGATTGTTACAGTCTGGTTATTTATTTTGTATATAATTGGTCTTTAGAGCAGGATTATCCTTCTCTGTTTGTACAGCACCTAGCATGGTCTGATCTCGTCTGTAACTAGCTTGTAGATTTGCTGATAAAAAACTAATTCGGTAGCTAACTAGCAAAGCTTGCAATATCCTTGTTTTCCAGTGAGAATAGGAAAGTCATACTTACTGTTTACTTACAGTAGTAACATTTGGGGTAGAACAGTTGCACGTCTTTGTACAGCTCAAAGACTTGCAAGAGGTTGGCACGAGCACATCAATTTTCCATGAACAGATGCTGAGTTCAGCTTCCTGAAGTAAAATTCAGATTGGATTTGGATTTGAGAATTGTGTATCCATTTTTTATTAGACACTTATGTTTAAAACACTTAATGTTATGAATGTTTTAATTGCAAATACATTCTGGGATGAGGGGGGAAATAGTTGTTTCCTGCTGATTCTTCCCCCCCCCCCCCCCCCCGAATAGTATTCTAAATATAGCTGTTACACAAGTCTCCCTCTCTAGGATTGCGTGTCTCTTCCCACCCCCCAGTATTTCAAATCTTTGCATGCCAGGCTGTATTACAGTGTTGTAGTCAGGAGGAGGAAGTATTCCTTGTATATGGCCTTTAGACACTGATCATACTTTTTCTGCTGACTTTTTAGGCAGACGACATAAAGTTTTTTCCCTGGGAGTACAGAGAAAATGGCAGAAGCTTCATATTGTGGCACTGGATTTATAATAGTGTTGTACGCTGCTTTTCTAAATGCATGTAGTAGAGAGTGGGTTGGAATGAGAAGTTGTGTGTTAGTGGTTTTGCATTGTATTGACAATATGGGAAAACAGGATTTTTGTTTGTGAAGAGCTTGCTATTCTTTGCGTGCGTTTCTGAAATGGAACAGAAAAATCATTGGCTTATAGTGTACTTGTATAACTGGTTTCAATTCCACTACAAATCAAGCTTAGTATGCTTATTCAAGTGGAGGTTGTTGCCATTTTGGCTTGAATATTTTCCTGCTTGTATTTCCATCACTATAACTTTGTGCAGTTGCTAGTTTTCAGTGAACACACATCCTGGTGCTTGAGTTTATTGCTATTTTAGGCTGGATTTGATTGCCGTTTTGGTATCAGTGACAAAACTTAGTAAATATTGGGATGTTAACAGGAGCGTTTCCTGAACACAGCACCATAGGGGAAGCAGCCCTAACAGGCCAAGGCAGCTGTGTGTGTGTGTGTGTATTTCACTGTGGCTAATGGTATAACTTAAAAGCAGGTCCAGAACCTTGGATGCTTACTGGCAGCAGAAGATGCCAGAAAATCTCATGGTTATGAATCTACATTATGAGCGTAGCACAACCCTTTTCCGATGTGATAGAGTACTCTGCCAGGAGCTGCATAGGATTGTTTGCGTTGGTCCCTGGCCAAGGGGGAGAGGCCATGGGAGTCTCCTGAGGGCAGATGCACTGCCTTCACAAGTCTGCGTGCAAAGCTAGAAGCGGAGCCTGGCACCGTGTCCCTGCCAGCAGCATATTGCTTGTCGATCAGCCACAGTACATACCGCAGCAGGTTCCATGAATGTAACATCCCTCATGCTTGTCATGAAAGACCAAGGGGACAGCTTTTTTAGTGTTTGCTAAAATTTACTAGCCATTATGGATTGTATGTCATTGGGGGAAGCAGATGATGAGGAAATAGTAGTTATGAGTGATTTCCTTCTGACCTTTTGTATTAAGTCCAGCTATATGAATTTCCAGCTTCTTGGAAATGACTGCATTGTAACTTAGTCTTTGCAATACACAAGAAGTAATTTGAGCTTTCAGTGTCTTCTGAAATAACTCTTAAGCACAAATTTCAAAACACTTGGTGGATTAGGAGCAGTCAGAAGTCTGGTACATCCCCTTTTTTGAGATACTTAAACATAAAAGTCTGAGATATTACGTTTTTCCTTAAAAACAGGTCAGCAAAGCATCTGAGATATTACGTTTTTCCTTAAAAACAGGTCAGCAAAGCATATTTGCTGTGCTGGAGTGATGTGGCTCATATTTCAATATCTAGTGTGTGCAGTGACTTGGCAGTAGCTACAGAGAAAACAACATTGCTGTGACTTCAGCTGGGCAAAAAGGTCTGAGAGGGTTGTGCATGAACTGGAGGCACGTGCCCTCGCCCCTCTGGCTGTGAGTGGGCTGCAGTCAGCAGCTCTGAGCCAGTTATTCATAGGAAGGGGCATTCATCTGCTCTGACAGCTTGAGGCATGGTCAGGTACTTCTACTTCACGACAGACAGTGGTAACGTGTCACTGCTGAACCTGGGCTCTCCCTATGTCAAATTGTAGTCTGATGTACTACTTCTTTTCCTTTGGGATGGCTAATGCCATGTGCATTATCCTTAGCTTCCTTGTGGCTATGTTGTTGATTATCCTTTTGTTATTAAATCACAGGTGCTGTGAACAATAACAAGCTGCATTTTTCTGTCTTGCCCAGGTGGTGGAGGTGTATGGTCTCCTGGCGCTGGGGATGTCTCTGTGGAACCAATTGGTCGTCCCAGTTCTTTTCATGGTGTTTTGGCTTGTCTTATTTGCTCTTCAGATCTATTCCTATTTCAGTACACGGGACCAGCCTGCCTCAAGAGAGAGGCTCCTCTTCCTCTTCTTGACAAGGTAATTAACTAGTCTGTAGAGAGTCAGTTTTCTGTTTTGACTGTCTGCTGAAATGAATGTTTGTGCTCTTTTAAGGAGACTGGGTATGTCGGTTGACTTTATTGCATTTGGATACCCAACAAATAGTTGTCCTTATTACAGTGACCGTGTATGTAAACCCTGCTAAGCTTATCCTTCAGAGGCATGCATCCCATTCAGAACAGACAGCATCAGTAGAACTGTGGGAGAATTCCCAAAGAAAGCAAAATATTACTTTGAGGGAATAGCTATAGTTAGAGCTTTGGTCCAGAAGTTGTTCTTAGTATACAAATTGGTTTTAAGTCTGAGATATTTCAGCTGAAGTTCAGTCCAACTGATACACCTTATGAATAAGTGTGTTGCTTCCTGAGCTGTGTATGTGTTGTTCCATCATTCCAGTGTGGGACATGTTCTTGGGTTCATCCAAGCAGCTGAAGTACCCAAATGCCAAAGTTTGAGCCCAGTGACTAATTTAGCAGAGGTGTAAAAATGTTAAAGACACCAAATTCCTAAAAGCTTTGTAAAAACTACTTGTAAGATAAAGGAGAGAGGCCTGTGCTAGTGCCGGTAATGAGAAAAAGGCATCATTTGAGGGATTCTTCTGGCTGGGACCTATGTGCCTTTGGTGGCTGTTGTTTGACTAGAAATTACAGCATACAAAAGGGAGTGGGAGTGTAGGGCAGAGAGGAACTGGGTGTGTTGCAGAAGGTGGGTTAGGCAAATTAGATAGTGAAGTACTGGAATGGGGAGAAAAGAGGTAATATTTGTCTAAGCACACAGGTAGCATTGGACATATTCTGTGATAGTCTTTAGAGACCATACATCGCTAGTTCTGCTGTTTGGGTAGCAACTGGTTTGAGTTAACTTGCTTATCACTACAGTTTTCCAATCAGACTTTCCAACGGCTTACTTTTTTCTTGTCTCTCTGTGTGTGTATATATATCTATCTATGCTGCCATAGTGTAAGCTGTCAAAATTCATTATCATTAAGGAGAAGTGCCAGGGATTTTATTGCATATAGTATTAAAATAGCTTCCAGTGTTATACTACATTATGTAAAAGCACTGACTATGTTACCTGGTTGTTAACGATGCCATAGGTGTCTGAAGTTTTAGCTCCTGTTCATCTTTGCTGCAATTTTAGTTTTGTTACAATAGAGTACTGCATTTAGCAGAGGTGGGGGAAACGATCCTTTTTTCTTGTAAATAAATTTTAGTTTATTCGTACACCAAATTTCTATACTTCTTCTATTCTTGGCAAAACAGGGAACTTGCTTTGCAGACTTCATTGGCTTGATCTAGGAGTGAATGAATACCAATTGATCTCTGAAGTTCTCCCTGCAATTAAAAAACGAACAGTAAAACTACGTAAATGTTCTCAGTGTTCTCAGCTCTGTCATGGTAGAAAAATTATAAATGTTTATTCACCTTAAAAACAGAAACTCAGGTAGTACCACTAACAGTCTCTTACCCCTTAGGAGGGAGCTGAAATACCTTGTCAGGCCAGTTAATAAGGTAGTGCTGGCTGTTCAACAAAATGGAAGAAAAGATGTGTTCATCCATGAAAGTGAGTGAATTCTGCATCTGTGGCTTTTAAGTGTAATGATAGCTTAAAA
Source organism: Phalacrocorax carbo (assembly GCF_963921805.1). Classification (NCBI taxonomy): domain Eukaryota; kingdom Metazoa; phylum Chordata; class Aves; order Suliformes; family Phalacrocoracidae; genus Phalacrocorax; species Phalacrocorax carbo. Next base: position 10,089,328 of record NC_087520.1, on the reverse strand, counting down.
TAGTGTAACTGGAATTCAGGTGAGAGCAATTGAGGGGTGCAGAATAGCTGTGTCCCATTTTTATCAGAACGTCAGAGTGGCTGTACTGGTTCAGACCAAGTATTCATCTAGCCTAGGATCTGGTTTCCAGCAGTGGCTGCAGATGGGTACCTGGAAAGACACTAACCCATAATATGGCAAACAGAATGCTTCCTAGTACTCTTCAAGTCCTGCATCCAACTTCAGCTGTCTGGCTGCATTAGTGGATATGGTTAATATGTATTCAGTAACCCTTAAAAGATTCCTCTTACGTCACTTTGTACTTTCTGCCCTTGAACCCACGTACACTTGTGTTATTTGAAAGATCCTGGGGCAAGGAGTTTCACAGCTGAACTTGGTCTGTGTGATGAAAAATCCACTTTGATTGTTTGAATCCATATAGTTGCATTCAGTGCCTCTCAATTAATGTATTGGGCGTGGGGAAGACCAAACAGTTTTGTTCTTTTCTTTAAAATTGAGAGTATCATAAGTCTGTTTTTTTCTCAGACTGGAAAGCTCTTGCGTGCATATTTGCTGTTTAAAACCTCTTAGAATCATAGAATCATAGAATCGTTAAGGTTGTAAAAGACCCTTAAGATCATGGAGTCCAACCGCTAACCTATCACTGCCAAGTCCACCACTAAACCATATCCTCAAGCACCACGTCTGCCCTTCTTTTAAATACCTCCAGGGATGGTGACTCAACCATTTCACTGCGCAGCCTGTTCCAATGCCTGACAACCCTTTCGGTGAAGAAGTTTTTCCTAATATCCAACCTAAACTTCCCCTGGCGCAGCTTGAGGCCATTTCTTCTTGTCCTATCGCTTGTTACTAGGGAGAAGAGACCGACCCCCGCCTTGCTACAACCTCCTCTCAGGTAGTTGTAGAGAGCGATAAGGTCTCCCCTCAGCCTCCTCCAGACTAAACAACCCCAATTCCCTCAGCCGCTACTCATAAGACTTGTTCTCCAGACCCTTCACCAGCTTCGTTGCCCTTCTCTAGACACGCTCCAGCACCTCAATGTCCTTCCTGTACTGAGGGGCCCAAAACTGCACACAGTACTTGAGGTGCGGCCTCACCAGTGCCGAGTACAGGGGCACTATCACCTCCCTGCTCCTGCTGGCCACACTATTCCTGATACAAGCCAGGATGCCATTGGCCTTCTTGGCCACCTGAGCACACTGCCGGCTCACGTTCAGCCAGCTGTCAGCCAACACCCCCAGGTCCTTTTCCTCCAGGCAGCTCTCCAGCCACTCCCTCCTCTTCTGTACCTTTCATTGTCCTTGTTCCTCTCAATCTTTTGCATGCGTATGTAACTGCTGTGATTTTTGAGAAGCCTTGAAGAGTTCAGTTCTCTGGGACAATTTATAAACTTGTGCTTGACACATAAACGTAACACTGAAAGCTCCCCAGGTTTCTCTTTGAGCTCTTAAGCTCCTCTGGGACCCTTGCATAGTAGATTATCTGGAAATAAGTTTAAGAAGGGTACTAAAATTACTCTGACAAAAAAGGACTGGGCATCAGGCAGAAGAGTAAGGATTCTTGATTTCTGATTATTTTGAAGCAAAACTAGAGTTCCTCAAATATCCTACAGAAATAGCTGCTTTAAATACTGTGTTTCTTACTACCTTGACCAGCAGGAACATTTAAAACCTCTTTCAGCCCTGCTTAGCATGGTAAACAGGCAGAATGGAAGGCTTACCAGAAGCACTGAAAGTACTGTATGTAAACACATCAGCTTTTTCTGCCTTGAATTGCTTTCAAAGGAGATATCCGGTTAAAGTAATCATTAAAAGAGACAAAGTAAATGTCTTTTGGACCAGCTTTGTTTATTTTTGAAGCATATGCTTCCTCAAAACTCTTTTGTTGTGTCAGAATGCTGGACTAGTTCACTCTCCAGTCAGTTAATTAGCATGACATGTTTTTGAGCATCATAATTTGTCTCACAAGGCGACTATCCTGGTGAAGAAGTGAAGATTTTTTTCTTTTTTTTTTTTTTCTTTAATGAATGGGGGTATCACTGTATTACCTTGGATTATGTATGTGAGGATTTCCAGGTTTGTAAACCCTGGCTGATGGCTGGTCCTTACCTAGTGTTGGGGCTTGCACTGCACTGCACTCCCCTTGTTCCGGCTGTGTCGTGTTCCATAAGCCAAAGTATGCTCTGAGGCTTAGGCTGCTCCAAATATTGCAGTGCCAGGATCAGTAGAAGAGCAGCCCTAAGGTGAGGGAGCTGAAATAGTGCAGCTATTCTCAGCATCATCAAATGTAATCTGGGGTCTCAATCTTTGGGACTTAACTGCTGTAGCAAGAGACAGGAAGAAGCCTGCTGAGGAAAAATATCCTTCATTCTCTTATTTTGCTGCTTCTGGCTCAGCTGTTTGTAAGACAGGTATTGCTTACCTGAACGTGATGTCAACGCTACAAAAAAGCCCCCAGTCTCCCAATAGTATTTATCGGTTTTATGTTTGTTTGCACTATTAGGGATCTGAGTGAAAAGTGCCTTAGTGAATCCATCTGCTTTAACTCTGCGTCTCTGGTAGCTAGCTGAAATTTCAGCAAGTAACCTGGGTGCCTTGTGGCTGTCAAACTGACTTTTGGGTATGAAAACCCTATGCAAGCAGGACAGTGCCACCGTGTGGCACAGCGCTGGAGAGGGACCGGAGAGTTACCACAGCACAGCCCTAGTTCCAGCCTGGCAGCAGCATTAGCTAGGGAGCTGAGATAAAGTTGTGTCTTGGAAAGCGGTAACAGTGTGCCTCTCATCTTTTTTTCTGTTCATAGGAGGATTTTCATGGTGGTGCGGAGCTTTTAATATTTTCATTAAACTGATCCAATTTTGCTTTAAAACTAGCTTGCACAGTTAACAGGACAAGGGGAGAGCTCATCGCATTGCTTTTAATTGATGGACCTTTTATTTTTGTTTCTCTTCCCCTCTCTCTTCCCAGTATTGCTGAATGCTGTAGCACTCCATACTCGCTGCTGGGCTTGGTCTTCACAGTCTCTTTTGTTGCTTTGGGAGTTCTGACTCTCTGCAAGTTTTACTTGCAGGGTTACCGAGCATTCATGAATGATCCTGCTATGAACAGGTAAGTGCCTTGTTGCGCCCAGGGTCTAAAAAGAAGCAGACAAAAAGGGATTTATATGGAAATATGTGTTGCATTGAAATTTTTTAACTTACAAACTCAAGTATCCTTGACAGGCTGTTTGTATGCCAGTCCATGTTTGTATTGGAAGGTTTTGAGGTGAAAGCTTGCCGCAGACTTCTTGGGAGATGGTTCATTTCTGTAACAAATTAAGGGCTGTTAGTTGAGATTTGTAATTGTACAGCTTGATTGTCTTAGTGCTTTCATTTTCATGAGTCACTGGAAAATTTTCACATTTGAATAATATAAACACTTTGTATTTCCATTTACTCATTTATCCTGTAGTCATGTGTGAAACATTACTAATCTATGAGGCTTAAAACACAGCATTGTATGGATTGCCTGTAAATTACTATGGGAAATAGCCAAAATATAGAAACTGTCTTTTCTTAATGCTTGACACAACTTGTCTAATATGAAATTGGGATCCTAGGGATGACACAACCTCCGTCAGTTACTCCAGCCCTTAACTCTATAGAAAGTTCAGACTATACGTAAAAGAACATTTTACATTTTGGATTCCAAGACGTGGAAGTGAAAATGGTATAAATTGGGGTTGCCCGGGAGTAGTCTACCTGAAAACATCTTTTGGGGAAGTATGCAAGTCTGGGTGATCTGTACTTTAACTGCATCAAATACTGGTGCTAAACTGTGGTCCTCAGAGATACTCAATTCAGTCTGCGGTTCCAAGCCAAAAAGAAGTGGACAGCTGTATTTGGTATAGGTACAGAGAGGATAAACTGAAAAATGGCTAAACTGCTGATTTGCCCTAAGAGGGCACTGGGTGGGTTGTTGAGTAGGGCCGAAGGACAGACAGGAGGGTGGTCATGGGGAAATATAATGGGTGGAGACGGTCTTCATGGTCACCTAGGAATGAGGCTGACTGGGGCCCAGGTGTAGGACTACACATAGCAGGGCTGCTTCGGGCTTGTGCAGGCAACACTGAGGCTGCTGGGTTCCTCCTCTTAAGACACAATCTGGATCCTTCAGATGCTTTGTGCTGGGGTGGGGCAGTGCTCTGTCATTGGGTGGTGTCTGCTGGGCTGGATGTAGCCCACATGCTGCTAGTCAGGAGCAGGGTTCTGAAATGTGCTGGTTCCTAACCCCCAACACTTCAGGATTTCTGAAAACATTCCTTTCTGGTTAAAGCCTTAGCAGGGACATCAGTAAACGCTAAAACCAGTGACATTTGAAGGGTTGTGGCAGAGACAGACAGCGTATTCCCTGGTGTTTCTAGATGTATTTTTGAACCAACATTGACGCACAGAAAGATGTGATTGTTCTTTTGACTGTGTTGATCTGCAGGGGAATGACTGAAGGAGTCACACTCCTGATCCTGGCTGTGCAGACAGGTTTGATTGAGCTCCAAGTGGTGCATCGGGCGTTCCTGCTCAGTATTATTCTTTTCATTGTGGTGGCATCCATACTTCAGTCCATGCTGGAAATTGCTGATCCCATTGTCTTGGCACTGGGAGCCTCAAGGGACAAGTAAGAGACTGGTTTCCTAAACTGAAACTTACTCAATGCTGTTTTAGGAGGTGATAAACTAGTAATTGATGGCCTAATTTGGAATTTTACTAGCTTGTAAAGTTACCCTTTCTCTTCTGTACGCAGATGTCTTTTCTAGTCTAAATCCTCTAGTTTCTCCATCTCTATCCTGCTCCCTTGAGGGCACACAGTAATACTTTTTGCTGTGCTGTATGCTGGCAAATGAGAGTGACTTTGGTCACCTGCTGCTGCTCAGGACTGTGTCCATCCAGCCTGTGCAAAGACTATTCTGTTCTGCAGCTGCTGGAGTGTCACACTCTTTAGTGGTTATTCTCCCTAGCAAGAGCATCAGTGCACTGTGGTTTCAGTTAAGCAAATCCAGGACTCCAGTGCCTGTGCTCTCCCCACCCACACTCCATTGTGTGGATTTGCAGAATAGTTTTGCTTAACCTCGTCTGCCATTGGGTAGGTTTCCCACTAATGCAGTGGGCTCAGACAGCTGTTGAGGATGGGAAGTTTCTAGGAGTGACCTTGTGTTATATGTTGTAAAACCTATTCTTTTTGTGAGGCTGTGATCCCAAAATTATAGGGTTTACTGGCAGAAAGTGAGAGGTGGAAGGCTTACATTAGTGTACCAGATGTTCTGATCATGTGGGATTGTTGTTAAGTTTATTTTGTGTTTTGAAGACCTGTATTGGTATCTGGTGTTCTTGTATTAATCTGTTTGTGTCTTTGTTAATTGCTTGTGTCTCTTCCCTTTCTGTAACCTGTAAGTGAAGAAATGAGAGAAGGTTTATTTATACATAGAGAGTTTGTTTAGCTTAGAGGCTGCTTGTAGCCAGCATGTTCTGCCTGCAGCAATGTTAACTTCAAATATGGTAACAGAGGGAAAGAGAGTAGAGCCAGGATATGAGCATTGTCCATCTTAAACAAGCAGTCTGCAGTGATAGTGAGTTTTAGCTCTCTTCTACCAAATCTCCCAAGCAGTTCTAAGTCAACTAGGATCAAGATAAATTCCGTTTCAGCTCTCCCTTTCTCAGTCACCCACAGGCATGGAATTGCAGACCACACAGTAGCGTTCTGATGTTTCTTCAGACTATATAAAATTAGCCATTTTCTGCTGCCGTCCTGTCCCCACAGTACTTTCACTTTTTCTGTATTCCATTTCCAGAGCTAAAGGAGGTTAAAATACAACCTGAGGAAAATATTTCCTGCAGGAAAACAGTAAATTATTGGAGATATTCTGAAAGCCTTCACAAATGGGTGGGTGTAAAAAGATTGATGGTGTGTTTGGGTTGGGGAGGAGATTAGGAAGAAGTAAATGATAGGAGCAGAGTAAGGACTGGCGGAGATGAATGTTCAAGTCTTGCTACATTTCTTCTTCTGTGATCCCTGAATTAGGGAATGTACTTCTAAAGGCTGAAGGGTTAAATCTGGTGAGGGAAGGAAATACCTTTGCCCCATGCATATTAGCAAAAAAACACAGGAGAGTTAGCTGTAGTAAGTATATAATCTGGAAGAACTCTGTTTATATAGAGAAGTGTTAAACAGTTACATGCATATTTAATTGTCTTTATTTTAGCAGTCTTTCATCTGAAACATTCAGTATCTCAGGTACTTAATTTGTCTAACCACTGACTTGATCCAGTATGACAATTACTGTAGGTGAATTTTTGCCCATAATCTTTGTCTTTGTATTGAAAACAGCGGAAGTCAGATGAGAGGGAACTTTCCTTACACTGTGTGTTGTAAGCATGCATGCTGGGAATGAGACTGTGCCCAAGTATGATGGAAACTCCTTCCAACAGCTTAAAGCCTTGAGCAAACACCTAACATGCCTACACCCAGCAGTCAGTCTATTCTTACTCTGACACTCAGATCTGACTTCAAAAATAAAAACCTATTCTGTTGTTCACAGGAGTCTGTGGAAGCACTTCCGAGCAGTGAGCCTCTGTTTGTTCTTGCTTGTGTTCCCCGCATACATGGCCTACATGATTTGTCAATTTTTCCACATGGATTTCTGGCTGTTGATCATTATCTCCAGCAGTATTCTAACCTCTCTTCAGGTAAGACTGTTAGCCCTGTAGTAACTGTGAAGCCCTGCATTAACTGTGATCCTGTTACTCTAGGGGGAGAAATACATGATGAGAAAAGAACAGGGATGATAGAAGGGCAGAAGTACAAGATAAGATATAAAATCTTTCTTTATTCTGTATCTGAGGCTAAGGAGCTCCTAGGGGTGGCCTGAGAACATAGGGGAATGGAGTTCTATTTCAAACTGTAAAGCCAGAAGGCTTTTGAGGGCATACCTATAATAGTAAAAAGGTGTGGGGTTTTTTTTTTTTTTTTTCAGAGTACTCATTTATGTGTTGTTACTTAGCTATGGCTACTTGAAAGCAATTTGATGTTCAAAACACAGTGTTATAAATACAAGAAACATTTTGTACTATGAGTATTTGTTATAACTTGGGGTTTTTATTATTAAATTTATAAAATCACCCATCATGATGCTCAGCACTCTTGCTTAATGATCTCAGCCGTTTTCTGGACTCGGGGAAGCACTTGGGAAAAAGCTTAAATGCTTTGCAAGAAAGGGTGACTTTTATTTGTCCTGAAGTTCAGCAACAATTTTACTACTTCGGAGCTTGCCTGTCCTCTGTCTGAATTGGGGGTGTTGTGTGTGCGGAGCTCGATGGACAATGCTGAATGACTTAAGCTCCAGTCCAGTGTTGAATGCTGAGCTCATGGTCTTGCGCTGTGTTACAGGTGCTTGGGACACTCTTCATTTATGTTTTGTTTATGGTGGAGGAGTTCAGAAAAGAGCCAGTGGAAAATATGGATGATGTGATTTATTATGTAAATGGCACGTATCGGCTGCTGGAATTCCTTGTTGCTCTCTGTGTGGTGGCATACGGTGTCTCGGAAACGATCTTTGGTGAATGGACTGTGATGGGTTCTGTGATCATCTTCATTCACTCCTACTACAACGTGTGGCTACGGGCCCAGCTGGGGTGGAAAAGTTTCCTTCTTCGCAGAGACGCTGTGAATAAGATAAAATCACTGCCCGTTGCCACAAAAGAGCAGTTGGAGCAACACAATGATATCTGTGCCATCTGCTACCAGGTAAGAATGGAAGTGTGAAAAGATTGACTTGAAATGCCTCTAGACTGTCAAGTTCAGTCTGCATCTAGTAAAATAAGTTCCTTGAATTATGTTTAATGAGAAATATTGTGCTCAATAAGTTACCTGAATTCCCCAGTTCTCCACTTCATGTAAATTGGAGTGCTGTCACCAAGAGAGCTTTTATGAATAAAGAGGTAGTTTGGATGTGTTTAAACTTTCATTTGTTTTTTTCACCAGTTACACAACAAAGAGTGTCCTTGAGCTTCTTTGAAACGCCTCTTGTTCAGGTTGAGCTGGTCTCAATAGTAACAGAAAATGTGCCCTTTCTTCATTAGTGGAAGATTTTGTTACTGAAAGACTTAATGTGTACTCAGTAGCTGATTTGTTACTATTCCGTAGAAGCAGCTCAGTCTCTACAGACTTTGCTACTTCCACCTGATATGCAATGTCAGTTTTGAAACAGAAACCTAATTATCAAAAGGTTAAGGGGCTTCCTAATGTAAGCCAGAAGATGTAAGGTCCTTAGAAATTAATGCTGAAAGTAATATCTTTATCACGCCTCTAGCTCCAAGGTCTCTTTCTCCTGGGTAGAAATTGTAGTTATGTATGACGGTGAAAGAATCACCCTAGGGTTAGTAATGGGCAGTTGCAGTGCAACTGGATTGACTCCAGACTTGATAGAAATACTCTGAAGAGTGAAAATACCAGTGCCAGGTTAAATGACAGTGTTTGAAACACCAGACTAGCAATATGTGGGTCTCATCTGACAGAATTAGGGTGTTACTTCACTTCTGGTTTGCTGCTGTTACGCGTTGTATCTGTGACTGTGCTGGCTTTGACTTGCACAATTGTTTCTTAAGCCAACTAATCCTGTGACTAGTGTCCTACAAAAGCTTTTGTTTAAATGTAGTAATATCTTACAAACAAATCTTTTTGCCTAATTTCTAATCCCTGTAATATAAACAGCCAGACCTGGCCTGTGTTTGAATTTTGCGTGTATCTGAATGTGGAGGCTTGTTGGTATGAAGGAAGAAACATTCTCTTGCTTGCCTGTGGACTACTTCTGTCTCCTCTGTGGCTAGTGGACCCATTAGATGTATGGGGTGAGAGGAAAGGAATGGGATTACAAATAATATGATCTTTTTTTTTTTTGTCTTTCAGGATATGAAAACTGCTGTAATCACACCATGTAGCCATTTTTTTCATGCGGGTTGTCTTAAGAAATGGCTGTATGTGCAAGAAACCTGCCCTCTGTGCCACTGCCAACTTAAGAGCCCTTCACAGCTCCCGGGACTGGGACCAGAGCCAGTTCAACAGCCAAATCCTAGTGCAGAGCAAAATATCAGACCTGGAGATGCAGCTGAGCCCCCTGGTGTTGAACATGACAATGGGCTGAGTATGAAAGACAGCCCTAGCAAGAGCAATGGGCAGGTGGCTGATGGACAGGACAGCCCGGAGGCCTCTGCTGAGGCAGAAGGGTCTCAAAGCATGGACCGTGACACAGGCCTGTGTGAGGCCAGCCAGGGAGCAGCTTGTGCTGCAGAACTAACTGCAGCCCCAGAGGGGTGCCCTGCTCAAGACCCGAGGGTTTGTGTCCAGCTCTAGGGTGACAAAGGATGATGCGGGAACAAACACATTTCAGAGATCCAAGTTTGACTCAGAAGAAAACCTATTCTTCCACAGCTGTGAAAGAAGTTTAGCTGTTAATGCTGGTCAAAATGTAATCTCCCATGCTGATTTTTGTGGGCTGCTTGGTAGTGGTAACTCCAGTGAGATGTAGTAGAAATGACTCCAGAAGCTCTCTGAACTGCGGGCAAAGGAAGGATGTCTGGAAAGAAATTGCAGTGAAAGAGTGTTTCAAGACGTAGGTGAGGGATAAGAGGGACGAGAGGTCTGTTGAGGTTGTAGAGAGACAGGCAGAACTTTTGTTTTAGTCAGGAAGAAGGTATAGCGTACAGCCATGTCCCAGGGTACCTCAGAGGCGTTAAATGCAGTGAGTTGCTAGTCTCTGACTGAGGCGCAGCTTTGGTTGCTGACAAATTTTTTTATGGCACATAAGCAAAAATCAAAGGTACAACAGCAGTGATTTTACAAGAAGAGGGAAGCACTCTTAATATGTCGTGTGTATGCTTTGGGTGTTCTTGGTGGGGCAGTTGCATTTGAATTCATGTAATCTATAGTGACTCTTGACTTTTATGACGGAGTCTTCAATATTTTAATGTATATGAAACTTCTGCTAATAATGGGCACAGTCTGGGCTGTATGAAGTAAACTAAAGCTCTAATGAACACTTCGACCTCTACTACCATTTGCAGGAGGAAAGTGGGATGAGTTTTAGGGCACAGATAGGAGCCTTGCAGTACTGTGCTGTGTAATGTTTAATTCTTGCAGCTGAATTAAAACAGTATTAAACTCTGGCGATATTTGCACTTTGGGAATGAGTACATTATTGTGTATGATCAGACTCCGCAAATGCCACTTTTAAAGCTGTTAATAGGTTTGCACCTTTTTTCTTTGACAAGGACATGTCCATACTTAAATTTTTACATGCATCATGGCTTCAAGTAGAACTAGGGACTGGGGTGGGGAAATAGGTGGGAGTAGGGGGCAGGCAATTTTTTATGTGAATTTTGATATGAAGAGAAATTAGTCACTTATTTATACGATAGGCTTGACTCAAGTGTTTTTCAAAGTCGGTATTCCTAATGTGAAATGTGATACTATTTTATTTTTAGTAGTAAATTTGGATGTAGACTGACAGACATAGCTGAATGTCTTAATAAATTACATTTGAAGATTTTTATACCTGGTTATGTGATTCTTATACTGAAATTCCATTAATTAAGTATGTGTTGAGAGGCTCTTCTGCAATAGTAGCTTTCTCTTCCCCTCGGAGATCAGTGGAACTCGATGCACGCTCTCTTCCCCCATTTCCATTTCAACGCAGTGTGTCGAGGTGGTACCTCCTGGCCTCCACTGGTTCTTGCCATGAGATCTTGGCTGATACAGAGAGAACGATAGCAGAACACTGAGGCAGGTCATTTGTTTGCTCCTGGAGGCTGTATGGGCTGCCTGCTGCTACTGACCCCCAAGCAAAAACCAAACCTATTTCCTTCTCACTTGACAGCATGGGAGTATCAGCTGCACCGTCCTTTGATTCTGTATCTCAATTTTGTTTTCTTACATGTTGATCAGAAAATTAGGTGTACCACATGCTTCACTGATCATTGCAAAGCTTTTATTAACAGCTGGCTGTGTTTGGGGTGGGGGAGGGGGAGGAATAGTGAGAAATTTTTTCTTTAACTCTTTCACTCTTTTTAATTAGTGGTCTGCATCCTGCTCTTCCATGCCTATATTTCTGTGGAATTGAGTCTTTCTTAAAAAGATGTTTTTATTTAGGTTAAAAGCTTGGCCACACACATTTAGACTGTTTCCATTCTAGCCACACATAAAGGTCTGTGGAGGCAGGAAACGGGAAATTTCTGGGCAGCACTGTTACGGGGTGCTCTTCAGTGTTGTGGAACAAAGACTTTCCCTCAATTCGCAGAATATGTTCTTGAAGGATACTCTGAGCCCTGCTTGCTGTTCCTGGGTGCGGAAGGATGACCCCAGAAGTTCCTCACACCGGTGACAAAGTTTTTCCTTTGTCTAAGGTCACCTCACTTCCATGTTAGGGAGCAAGTGGTGCCCCACGGGACTGGGAACAGGAGGTGAGAAGAGGTAGACTTGGCTGGTCTTGTGAAAAGAAGGCTGGAGGGGCTGTGACTGCTGTACAGATACCTCAGGGTGAATGCAAGGAAGGGAGGAGAGGAACTTGTGCTCATCTACAGTATTCACATGAGGTCAGCAGGGCAGAAGGGAATCACAGGGGCCATCGGCTCCAGTTCATTGCTGTCCCACATGGTATGTCACATCATCACTTTCATAAATAGAGGAAGTGGTGTTGAAAAAGTAACAAAAAGAATAAGGCTTGCCTTCACTGCTTATGCTGAGAAGCTGTTTCTCAGCCTGACTGATCTCTTGGCAATGAATCTTTTAATTTCTACCCTAAATTATTCATAGCTAATTAGTAATGCAAAAGCTAGAGGAAAGGCCTATGGATTTACACCAACATCAGTAAGAGGTAAGTGTGGCTGGAGACTGCTCATGAAGAACCAACAGGCCCACAGCAGATACAACAAATGTGCTGTCTGCCAGGACTGCGGATCGGAAACATGGATGTGGCACTAGGAAGGAGCCTGAAGGGACTAGGAAGGTATGTGCTCTCTTTTAGGAGAAATGATGCTGCAAGATTCCTGCAGGAGTGAACCAAAAGCAACTGTTCTGTGCTGGGGAAGGTTTTCAAAGCTGGGGGGGCACAGGCAATCTTGAGAGTTCTGCATCCTGGCAAGAGGGGCATGGTGAGGTGAAAACATCTCTGATGCACCTTTTTTACTGTAAGAAAGATATTTTCAAGAGGGAGAGGAGAGAAAGGAGGGGAGGCTGCTAGCTTGGAGAGATCATAGGAACAGGGCTTTTCCTGACAGGTGGAAGTTACCTTCGTTAGGCGCCAACACCATTACAAAGAGTCGTTTGTAAGAACAAGCCAAGGTGGAGTGTGTACACTGCTGCAGGGCTCCTGAGGCAGAGCTAACTGGTTAGTAAAATCTGCTGGACTAGAAAGTGCAAGGGTGTGTGTGTTCATTTTTGTTTTGTTTTTACCAACTCCAAAATGCCGCCAATAACCATTTTCTGAAAAACTAGGGACAGCTAGCTCTAGAAGGAACTTAAACATAAGCCTGCAAGGAATGGAGGTAGGTGGGAAATAAATACTGATAAGCCAAGCAGGCTGTATCTTATGGGTCAGGAAGTTCAGGGATGAAGTGAGGACTGCCAAAACTCACACCAAGTTAGCTCTTGCAGAAGAAATAAACTGTGTAACTTGAAGGGGAACAGGAGAAAAAGGGGGAAGGCTGCTCTGGGGGAGCAGGGAAGTAAGGAATGAGACAAACCTTCTGTCTCAATGCTCTGTAAAGCATCTGGGTGAACGCTTCTGACCTCTGAGCTTCGTCTGGTGCAGGACTCCCTCTTGGACGCTGCTTGCTTTGAGTTGATTTTCTCTGCAGCTGTGCATGAGTAAATGGGAAAAAATGCTTTTTGAGAGTTTATGATCAGGGTATAACTGTAGGCTGAGGCTTGAAATCATTTTCATGTGGGCTCCTTGTGATAGCGGTGTGATTGACAAATATTTGTATGAAAAAAGATGCTTCCAGCTAGGTGATATAATGGGAACAGTTGGGAATTTTATGGCTAGTTGGTGTTTTGTTGGAAATCGGAGCACTGATCACATGGTGTGATGGTGTGTGCATACTCAGTCTTACCGAGTAACCCAGTGCTGCTGATCTACGGAGTCCGTTGCTGTGGGCCTGGGGAAATGCATTTGCCTAAGGTGAGATGACTCCATGAGAAAAGCAAACAAGTCTGTAGCTAGGAATTTGATTTGAAAGCCTTAGTTTGAATTGCATTGCTCTCCGCTCCCTTGGCTTTTGGCTATTTTGCAGCAGAAGAATCTATTTCCTTCCTTGTTCCTAGTGAAGCACTTCATTTTATGCCAATGCAGAGAGTTCTTGAAATGCACAAGGTTTTCCGGTGCGGGAAAACCTCTTCATTCAGTGTCTCCTTCTTTCCTGATTAATTTTATGTTCAATTTCTAAGTTACCTCAATCCTCTTCCTAAAATAGACCAGAGTTTGGGCTTAAACCATGTGAATGTTTGAGAACAAGTTTGTAACATTTTTCCTAACTGGTGGGAACACTTAGAGTTTGATTTCAGTTGGTTCAAATTTGAAATTATCTCTACCAAATAAGATATAAAATAGAAGAAATCTTATATCAGTGTCTAAAAAAAAAAAAATAATAAAAAATTCAGGCTTCGGAAGGAGAACTGGCTGTTTGAAGCATGTTACGGCATTGGGAAGCCAGCTGTGTAAAGAATGAAAGTAATGAAATTAAGTTAAATGATGTTGCTGGATTTTGTTTGGGTCAGGAGAGCAAATGGCAGGGACCCTGCTTGATTTGAGGCAGGTGGTACGTCGCAGCATGGCGTGGCAATCACCAGGTTGGAAGTGCTCAAGAAGGAATGGTCCATGGTCCTCTGCTGGCTTGCGCTGCTCTGAGGAGAGATGTGGAGGTGACTAGTGGATTGGTGCTAGCTTTTTTCCTCCCACATCTTAAATTTGTACTAAGAGACCTTTAAATAATTTTCCAGCACTACTTTTCAGTCTCTGCAGTGTCTGGAGCTCTTGCATATTGGCTAAGGCTGTCCTGTAAGGCTTATTCTAAGTCTTGGCCTGTGATGTCACCCCACAAAAATATTTGTGGAAGAGACTGACAAATGCATTTCCCTACTAATCTCTTTAGCTTTGCATACACTTACAAAGGTGTCAGTAAAGGCCATTTTAAACTCAATTTTTCTTAGTGTTACAATACTGAGTTTAGAAATCAGCCCATCCCCATTTTTGTGATACGGATGTTCAATCACATTAAGGATCACAGTTCACTTCCCCACACCCCAAATATAGCAATTTTCTTTTTGACAATGCCTGTTTCTTTTAGCAATGGCTATTTTACTTACTAACACCTTGCTAGAGCCCAAGCCTAGAGGTGTGGTGACTTCTCTCCGGGTGCATTTAGCGCTGCAGCACTGGACGGCTCTGCCTGGGAACGCCTAATGCCGACGTGGAGACTCTGCCCAGGGAAATTCCGTCTGTTTTCATAAAGGAAGTTGTGATTCAGTTGATAAACCACTTGCCAAATATATTCTGTGGCTCTAAGGTATTGATTATTCTGTTGCAAACAAGCACTGTCTTTTAGAGAAAAGGGTAGCCTGCAAAACTTGGTGAGCTGTCTGCAACTCGGAGCGTGGTGCACAATGCCAAGAGAGCGTATCTGGCGCACACACATAAACCTAAAGATGACCATCCTGGTTAGAGATATGATGTAAAAGAAAACTTATATGCATAAGCAACCAACCCAGATCTAGAAATAGAAATATTTTCCCCCTTTTTATTTTAATGTGTTACAAATAATTAGACACAAATTTTCCCAGTGGTTGCCATTTCCTGCAGGCTTATAATCCACATCCTTAAATAAATCTGGTAGCTGAAACTCTCGGCTAATACAACAGCCAAAGAGCAGACGATCTGCAGAATTTTGCAGCAACAGATGTGAAAAGCCCAGGACTGTGATGTGGATAAATGACTTAATACTTAGGAATTTAAAATGTAAAACTGACTTAATTGGATAAAAATAATCAATTGAATATATATCTGGTATTTATAAATGAAATGATATACAGTTCCTTAATTGACCATAGTCTGAGTTTTCTTTAAATTGATTGTTTGCTTCTAGCTTGGGGAAAAAATGCCAGCTGGAATGCAGAGGGATTAAGTTTTATTTATTTTCCTTGCTAAGAGCCACATTGTGCAATTTAAAAGGAAATGTCCTTGAAAGATGGGTTCCTTTGTAAACTCTTCCAGCCCTTGTTTGTTTTCAGATGGAAATTAATTTCTCAAAGGCCCTCCATGTTAGAAAGTGTGTGTTGATAAGTAAAGAAAAATGAAAAATTGTAACCTGCTAAAATACATCTTGTTTCCAAGATAAAAATCTTTCGCATGCATGTGGTTGAGTTTTGGGTGTAGCTGATCTGGTCATCGTGCCGGAACCAAGCGTGTCAGCGCCTTGCTGAGCTCGATGGGCGCAGCTGGGGAGTTCTGCTCGGTGCCGGTGCCTGTGCCTGGCTGTAACACATGGCAGTGAGGATTGACCGAAGTGGTTAGGGGCGTTTTCACAAACCCTGCCCGTGCAGCCATTTCTCACCAGTTACAGTTGCGTGTAAGGTGGATCTGGTGACTTCCAGGTCCCCATTTTTTTTTTTTTTCTCTAAAGGTGTGGAGCTGGAGAGAATAATTAAAGTTGCAGGGTCACCTTTTCCCTTGGTAGAGGTGAGGAATATAAGCTGAGTTCTGAAAACTGCTTGACACTGGAGGCAGGTGCTAGGTCTGGGGCACTGTGCTGCTTGTGGGCTGCCATAATCTTCTCCCCAGGCTTGTTTGCAACAGAAAATACAGGTCTTACCCTCGCGGGGTTTTATTAGCTGGGTCTGTCTGTGCACTGATGTCCCACTGAATTGTCCCCTTTTGGTTTCAGACACAAGCGGGCTCTGTATCCATTTGCACTGTGCTTTGCTGGTGGCACTGGCTGAGGTGGTCTCCTGCTCCTCTGGTGTTGCTCTCTGTCTCACTGTGGGATCAAACTTTTCCCTGAGCAGAAAACTGGCACTAAACCAGCGCTTCACTCCTCCCGAGAATCCAACCCGCTAACACATGTCCTAAAGAAGTTCGGACCCTTGCATAAACATCTGGATGAAATTAAGCCCCGTGCTTAGACTTGGCCCCTCAGGTTCCCGTGCAACGGGACTCCAAACTTCCCAAAAGCCCGGGGTTGCTTTCCAGAGGGTTCCGTTTTTCCCCTTTTCAGTCACAGATGAATGGGATGGAGGCAGGAGGAGAAGGGAGGCTGGGAAGCGGCGGCGAAAGCCCGGGGAGAAGCCGGCGTTGGGTGCCGGCAGCAGCCGCGGCCGCGGCGGGGCAGTGCCGCTCCGCCGACGGCGCCGGGCGGGGGGGGCTTTCACTGGGGCTTTGCAAATGGAAGTAGTACCCAAGGAGTTTTACAGGGAAAAAATAAGTTTAAAAAACCCTCCACGTTTGAATTGACCAACTAAATCCCCAGTTAAGCTGCGCTGCAACGCGTTCCCCGCGGTGCCGATGCTCCGCTAACGGTTTATGTCTGCAAAGTTTGCTGTGAAAAATAGGGTTTACGTTTACCGGGGATCAGAGATCTGCTCTGACACCGGTATTTTTCTTTCAGCTTGAAAGCCATTTTTCTTCCCCTCTCTTAAAAACCAGACAGCACAGTCGATTCCATTCTTGGTGACAAAGCAAATTAAGTGCCGTGAAGCAATTCCTTTTTTTGCAGCTTCCCACAGATAAAGATTTCTATGATAGAAATAATTTGATTGGGGTCAGGATTTCTGCTTCATATAACCCAAGGGTATTCTGAGAACTGCTTGGATTCTGGTGAAATCCCACTGGGCAATCAACACTGTCCGGCTTCAGTTATGGGTTCAGATATTTTTTCCTCTTCCCTTTGCACAGGGTCTTAAAGCCGAGATAGTCAAACACAGGCCGTTGTCGAATACTCCAATGGGAGACTCCTCTTTGGCTCCTTGAACACAGTATCTTTTGCCTTCTTGCATAAATATTTTAATTGCTAATTTGCTGGTCTCATTTAACACAGATCTGGCATTTATAATTTGAATTTAAACTTGTTAAAATTGACAATTTTCTTGGCTACCTATGTTAATAATTTAAAGGGAAAGCTCATTATTAAATTATTATGGGTAATTATTTTGTAACTAGTATGGAAATTGTCATTTCTGCAGCCTTAAAAGGTCCTAGAAGAAGTGCGTGTAGATCAATATGGGTCAAATCCCAGAAAGTGTGAAGATGCACAGGAACAGTGTCTTCTGTAGAAAATGTTATGTAGCTAGGGAAAAATATTAAAATTAGAATATAATTCTCTATACTTGCAACTCCAAAGCCTTGGAGACTGCTGAAGCAAAGTGGTGTAGTTGGAGAGTCATAACAGCCTTTTAAACTCTGGTTTTCGATTTATTCTGAAGCTGTGGCTGGGAAACTGGTGGGCTGGGATTTGGCTGAGTGCACCTTGCAGAGCTCAACAAGAGTACGGTGCACGATAAGAGGTTTTCTGCATGTGTACTGGCTATTTGTGCAATACAGGCGTTGTGGGTCTGCCAGACCCACAGTACAGCACCCCGCTGCCTTTTGCATGGCTAGTAGCTGTTTGTCCAGCACTTTCCTAGCATGTCTGAGACTCCTGGCATAACGAAAAAATTGTTTTGCCTTAATTTTTAATTTTCCATTTGGAAGATATTGTGTTCAAAAGAAGTGACTACCCCAAATATTAAGGTACAAAGCCTTGTTCTGGCACAGAGTGAAGCACAGGCTTCGCTGTTTGCAGAGTCTGTGACCCAGGAAGACTGCACAGCGCGTGAAGTGAGCACTAGCACACGTGGAGCAGGATCAGGACTACTGGTAGCAGTTCACATTATTCCTGAGTGCACCGATACTTTTTCCTTTGCAAGATGATGTCAGGTGGTGGTTAATGCTCTGGATTCCTCTGAGGCAGTAAGTTTGTTTTCTCTAAGAAATGATCTTAAGTGTGATGAATAAAGTTTTAATCTCCAGATATCAAAACCAAATGCAAGCAAGATGGGCAAATCGCTTCTGCGCGCCCTGAAAAAAGTGACTGTCAGTCCTGTTTCCATTTGTCAGAGAGCACCCTTGCTGGGGTGGTGTTTGCAGGCTGCAGTTCGGGATCCGTAACTCCAGCACTCCCATCTAGCAGGCACTGTACCTGCTGAAACGGTGGGCAGAGGTAGGCTGAGTCCCAGTCCTTCAGGATTTTTAGTGGTCAGGTAAATGCTGCTGGTTTCAGTGAGTCGGTGCTGAGCTTCACTGGGCAGGAAAAGTCCCGCTCCTGCCCTATAAATGGTGCAGAGGAGACTTTCCCTGCCTGCAGCACCAGACTTTCCATCCCTGGTAGGTGTTCGTGCTGCAGCCACTGCTAATGTGTTTTTGCAGGCACGGCGCACCCCCGCACACCAGCCCCTGGCCCCAGCAGCTGCCGCCACCACTGACACAAAGCACTTGGCAGAAGCGTGTTGCATTTTGGCAGTGACATAGTCATCACAGAGGTAATTCCCTTAAAAAGGATGTTTTGAGGTGCAAGGAGTGTTACTGAGGTGATGCCAGCATGACCCCTCTGGCCTTCCCCAGTTTCTCAGCATCTGGCCAGTGGTCTCCGCAGCTGGATTCAGCCCATAGCAAAAATGTGGAGAACAATGAGGTGTAAAATCAAACCCCCTTCCCGCTCCCACCAGATGGCCCTCACGCTTTTTAAATTTTACTCTAAATGGCTGGTAAATGCTCTGTGAGCACTCGATGAGTTTACAAGGAATGCGATTCTTTCCCGTCACTTTATTTTGGGAGTTCGCAGCATGGACTCCTGAGTGGTGCCAGCGCCTGTGACGGACACCCCTCACCTTTCTCGGTGATCTCCCTGTTTTCCTGGCTCTGTAGTTCAAGTCCTGAAGGCAAAGCACTGAGGGACTTCAGGAGGGTGCCGAGCAGGTCCCAGGGTTGTTGCCAAACTGGACCTTGCACATGTGTGTTACAGACCATGTCTAGCATGTGCACCTGGCCCTGGTGCTAACTTGGAGGCAGGCTGGGTTCTGAAGGGCAGGCGGCTGTTTCTTGCTTAGACATCAGCCCTTGGTCTTTGCCTGTGAACAGTTGCCACATTCTGCCAGTGATGCTTTACACTTTTTAAGAGCAAGGGACAGTTTGGGAAGTACCAAATTAGGCAATAACTTATTTTCCTGTTGATCTCAGGAAAAATAAGAAGCACATTTACTAACTCCTTACCCCTCACTTTGATATTTGAGTTTCAACTTTATGGTAGTGTTACAATATTGAGAAATTCAAACAGAACTTTTCAGCTTGCAAAATTGTGAATTTCTGAGTTTTGGCACTAGTATAAACTAGCTCTTGATCCTGGATTTCCTAATGTTTGCGTCTTACCCCCTACGCCAGGATCATTTTCCCTTTGAGAACAATACCGGATTTGGCGCTCTCGTACTGTACTGTTACTGGAGTATTTTAGTGCATTAACTAGTAGATTTGTTTATGCACAGAAGGGTTCTGCCCAGACATCGGTGCTGTAAGCTTTTCCATCTGCATGCCCCCATCCTGACCTTGATCTACTGTAGGGCTGTGGAGGGCTTGTTCACGCTCCAGCCTTGCAGGCTTTTCTATCGGGATTAGCTTTAAGGGGCTCCAGTTGTTGAAGGGTTTTTCTACTGATAAATGGATTGAGACCCATATTTTAATCTCACGTCATCAAACATTCATCAGATACTCTTGGTCATTACTGACAGAGCCAGGTTTGAACTAGTGACCTAGCAGTAAAAGGTCCCATTAGCAATTTCCTTAAACTGTCAAGTCACTGCATAACACAAATGAAATGCGATGGGATTTTTTTTTTTCCCACAGGTAAGGGCAGTGGGTTTCTACCTAATTTTCATTTACTAATGATCATGTTACCGAAACACTCTGTATTATAGTCTTTGTGCTCTCTTGTAAGCCAGAAATATGGCGAAACACAAAGAAGGGGTATATCGCCCGAATGCAGCCCCTCCGCACGGCGCCGTTGCGTGCTCCGGCAGTGCCACACAAACTTCACCCGCTTGTTTCTATGAATGGGGAGAGCGCTGGAGAGTCCTGGTGGCAAACCCCATCCTCACTGTGCCAGGTGCAGCACACGCACCCTGTGCCGAGACGGATCGGGGCTGTGTGTGTTGCTCTCCGTAAGCAATAAAAGCAGAGAGTGACAGGCATTTAGAAAAGCTTCTATGGCTCACGTCAAACTGCACTGTTCTTTTACCAGCAATTTTTGTGTCCAAGTTCTTTCTCTCTTTACAGAATCATTTGAAGAAATAATGTGTGAGGGGGGGGGAAAAAATTACCTCCGGCAGTCATGTTATAATGGCTCTTGTGCTGACAGCCCTTTGGGAACAGTGGCAGCAGCGGGGTAAGTATATATGACATCTTTGTAGTGATAAAGAAACAAATAAATGTTCCCATTAACACTCCATCAGGTCAACAGCTATTCCAGACCAACATGATGTTAGAGGAACCGGTTTGATTCATATCATCTAAGACACACTTCTCTTGCAACATATCTTCTGGAAGGCTCATAAAACAGAGGTCCTGCTCTAACCAGGTGGAGTCATTAAAGAATCAGTGAACTTTTTACAAGTTGCTTGAAATACCCTGGCTGGAATCCAGCTCCAGTGTTGTTGCTGTGTCTGTTTAACAGTTCCTTCATCACACCATGACAATGACTCTGTTTCAGCGCTGGAGGAAGAAATTTCTCCATACATCGTTTGTAACGCATTCTGGGAGGCTTCTGAAGGCTTCCTAAGCCCTGCAGTGAGATCGGTGGGATGTGAGCCTTACCATAACAATCTGCTTGGGAAGAATGAGCAGCATTTGTATATCATCCATAATGAATGTGTGTGCATATGGAACACACACAGATGCCTGCTCAGACAGGCTACCCTTTTCCTATGCAACAGTAAGAGCTGTGCTTGAGTAAGGATTACGATGTCTTGTTCCCTGCACAAATGCCAGATAGAGAACAGCACCTTCCAGAGTATTTCTGTTGAGAAGAGTGTTTAAGCACACTTTAGCTCTGCTGAAATGCAGATTTTAAAACAGGTACAGGCTTTATAACTAACATGGGATAACCCAGAGTTCCTGATGGACATGATGCCTCCTTCTCACATGACAGGCACTATCTGGTTGTCTCTTTATGAAAACTCTTGTAACTTTTTCTCACAGGTTGAATATTTTTGAGAAATGGTCCTAGGATGGGATGTGAGAAGTCCAGGTGGATGTCTTCGGTCTCTCTCAAGTTGCAGAGATCCTGGACCAAGATAAAAACAATGTCCCCTTCTGGATCTCGCAAAGCCAGGACTTGAACTTCGAGTTGTCCAAAGCTCTGGAAAGTACATGTAGAAGTGAGTATCTCTTTGTATCTTAAACATCATTGCAACCAAAGCCGCCTATGCTGTGCTCTGGCAAAATCTCATTGGCCAAAGGTATGCCTCTGGCTCCAGGCAAAGTGTCTCAGCCCAGATGATGAACTTAGTTCCACTTCTGCTGAAATCAGAATGTTAACATGAATGCGGAGAAAATAGGTTTCAAAATGGTCAGCAGAAAAAAGCAGGCACATCCTGAGCAGTCAGGTCCTAGACATAGAGAACTTAACACTTGCCAACCCAGCAAGTTACATGTCTCTCTTATCACTCCCCTGTTTGAAGGAAGGGCCTGAGATTTTGGAGTACACCCTTCAAAAGAGCTTGTGCACCTTTAAAGTTGAAATACCAACATGCAAAGCCTTCAGAGTTTATGTAAGTGTTTAAAAGGAGATATAGATTCCTGTGTTTCCTGAGTCACTTAAATACTTCCAATAATATTCAGTCTTGATTCACCAAAATGTGTGACAACTCTAGTTAGATGTTTAAATCCACTCCATGTAATATGCTTAAACTCATCGTCTCAGAGGGAAGGAGTGCATGCCTCTGGGTTTCTCCCTGCCTTCCTAAATGGGAGACATGTACATTTCCCTGAAGCCAATAGCAGTCGATTATATGTTTACATGTTTTGCTGAGCTGACAATGTAAGAATCATAGCAATATTTTGTGATAAAATAACCATAATCTGTCCAGTGGCCTCCAGAACAAACAAATACAAGCTAACCTTAACCATATTGCAAGCTTGTGTGAGTATTTCAGGGAATGGGAACCTGCAGCTGTCTATAGCATAGTGCAACTTCCACTGAGGTACTTGAATAAACAGTTTTTATCCGCTCTTACGAGCAAAAGCGGAGGGTGCTCGCCCTTTGTAGGCACGGTTTGTCCTTTTGGCATGAGTAGGACTGGCAGGAGGGTCTCACGACAGGTGAGGACTGGGAAGCTCTGGGACCAGAGCCATCACATTCCGGCGGCTGACACGATGTGGTCTAGGCAGCGCTGTGACCAGCTACACCTGCAGCCGTACTTACCCCGGGAGAGCAGTAACACTGACAGCTGAATCCACGCTGGGCAAGACCCCGTGCCCTTGCCCACGAATGATGGTGCTACGGGCTGTGCGACAGCCCGAATATTTGGGGTAACCCGCAGCAATCGCCCCTCAAAGCCAGGCGGGGTAACTCCGCTCTGCGCCGTCTGTGCTCAGAATTAGGTCTGCAGTCAGGTGTGGGAGACGCGGGTCCCCGGGGAGCCCCGTGGGGCAGGCGGGCGGCGGGGTGCCGGGCGCGGGGTGGGGTGGGGTGACAGCTGCCCCCCACGCCCCGCGCGGTGCCGGCAGGAGCAGCTCCCCCGCGCGGCCGCCAGGTGGCGCCGTGGCCACGCGGCGCGGCGGCCCCCGGCAGCGCCCCCCCAGCCCCCGCGGCGGCACCGGGGGGGGTTCGCCTCCCCCACCCCACCCCCCGGCCGGTGATAGCAGAGGTGGGGGTGCCCTCCCCCCTCCCCCCTCTCCCCTCCCCCTCGCCGTGCAGCACCGTGCGGGGCTCGCCCCGACGTAACTCAGCAGCCCTGCTCGCCCCCACCCCCGAGAATTGCCGGGGGGGGGGGCTCCTGCCCCAGGCGGTAACGGGGGGAGCTGAGCTCGGGGGGTGGGGGCACCCTGCATCCCCCCGTATGTCCCCGCCCCGTCCTTCTCCTTCCGACGAGCCGCCGGGACCAAGTCCGCTTTGCCGGACTCCCGCTGCCACCTGACGGCCCCCCTGCCCCGGGGTCCTGCACCCACCGCCCCCAGGCACCCCGAGGTGGGACCCCCCCCCCCCCTTCCCCCCGCCCCTTGCAGGCCAGGCGTTTTCCAAGAGCTTCCCTCAGTGCCCCGCTGCTTCTGACCCGCGGGGGTGAACCCTGCCCCAGGGCCGGCAGCTTCCCCCTGGCCAGGGGGCAGAGCCCCACTGCACCATCCCGGTGAGGGGGTGCCCGGGGGTCCCCAGTCCCCAAGGGGCAGGGGAGGCAGGAGGAGGAAAGCTCCTGAAGGAAACGTTTCCGTCCAGGTCACCTGCTGCTGCTGCTTCGTGGCAGTTGGGTAAAAGTAGGGTCCTGTCAGTACTGTGCTGTGCACAGACCCCCTGTCTGGGCCCAGGGGCATCCAGGCTCCTTCCTCCTGAACAGGGCAAACAGAGCATCATATCCCAGTCCTCAGTCCTCTGAGTCTTTTTTTCCTCTTCTCCTTCTCCCCAGGGGCAAGCCAGGTAGGAGGAATAAACCACCCCAAGTAGCTGAACAGTGTCATCACTTGCCAGGGCAGATGTTGGATTTATCTGTGGATGGAAAGTCTTTGGATTGAAACAGGAGCCTGTTGGCCATAAGGAAAATACTTGTGAAAAGCATCTTTGCTAGGGGGGATACGAGTGAACTGTTCCCAAATCCTCAAGCCCCTTCTACCTCTGCATCAGCAGAAAATGCAGGTACATGCTCAGACCCCAAGTGCTCTGCTTTCAGCCCCACCTTGAGAAGAGAGGCTGCTTTTCCCTTTCCCTCCATTGGCACAAGTCCGTTGTTCACCTGCTGCCTTCTGAGAAGGCAGGAAGGAGCTCGGCCCCTTTGGGGGTGCCTCATCCAGCTGCAAAGGTCAGGGAAGAAGGAGCAGCAGGCTTTTCTCTCAGAAATTCCCGTTTCCAACCACTTCTTCCCTCCCTCGGGGTCTGGGTGGAGTGAAGCGGGGCCTGACTGTCCCCCCTGTGCCGGGAGCCCGGGGCAGAGTGAGTGGGGACTGGAGGCAGGAGAGGGGAGTTGTCATGGATAAACTCCAGGTCAGAGGCAAGAGGGGCCTTGGGCCCACTTGGAAACTGCCTCAGGGAAAGGGGGAGGCCTTTGCCCACACAGAAGAGTTCTGCGCTCTGGGACCTCTGTCTCCGGCCTCGTAGGACTTGTGTTTGTCCTCTGGAGCAAAGGCTCCCTCCATGGCCCCCTTGTTCACAGGCCTCAAACCCAGTTGTTTCCCAGGAGCTCAGTTTTCTCCTATATAGGACAAGCAAGCGAGGGCCAGCCCTTTCCTCTTCCTTTCCCTTTCGCTGGCATTCGGATCCCAGCATTGCCCCATCCGTGCTATCCGTCGTGACTGGGGACACTGTCACCATGTCCTGGTCCTGTTAGCAAGCCGCTCTTGCCTACGCTGCAAAGTTGCAGCCTGGGGGTTTGCGTTGCTGTGGTAAAATCCACAGCTCAACCGTGTGGCTTTTACTCGGTTTGGGAGCAAAGCGTTTCCTCACCCCTGGGAGCAAATCGCAGCCTGCAAGTCTGTGTGTGTTTTATTCTGCATTGTACATTGAGAGCATTTAACTCGGGCTTGCAGGGAAGCCTTGCTGCAATGTGCCAGAGTTTCTGTTTGCAGCAAAACAGTTAAGCATCGAGCCCCGGCCAGCCCGCTGTGGACTCCCCAGTGGCAGGCTGCAGTGTGTCCTCCAGCTCCGTTTGCCATGCTAAGGAAAGGACAAACCCAGCTTTCCACATGAACACAACCTGGCCTCATAACTGGCATGGCAGCAGTACGCGTGCAGGAGCGGCTCTGCTGCAGTCGGTGGAGTGCAGTGGCGTTGGTCCAGAGACCAGACCCAAGCACTGTGGAGAAAGTGAGTGCTAAAGGCAACTGGGAATTCTTTAAAATAAAAGCCCTGGTACGCTGGGGTTGGCCTCTACGGGGTGGATGGAGCACAGAAGTCTCCTTGCCTGCTCCCTTTTTTTTTTTTTTCTTCTTCCCTTCCCCAAAGTCCTGACTTTCTCACCCCCTCCTTGTTTCAGCTCTGCTTTTCTTTCACACTCCTCCTGTGGGGGTCGAGCCAGTGTTTAACTCTTTCGTCCTTGCAGCAATTAGTTAGCGGCTTTGAGACTACCCGTAAGCCCCAGGTGGGGCATCTCCCCTGGCCCGCAGCAGGAGCCTCTGGGAGCTTGCCTGTGTGTTGGGCAGAGAGGCGTGTGTGTGTATGAGGAGGGACGTGGTGAACTTGTCACTTTTGTTGTCGTGGCTGGCTGTCCCTGCCCGGTAGAGGTGCCCTCAGACTGCTGCTGGGATGCTGCTCCCTTCAGCATCCAGGAAAAGGCATGGAAACGGTCCCCTGATCCCCTGAACAGATTTGAAGGGCAAAATCTGCCAACTGCTCAGTATATGATTCAAATGCATTATTCCTCCCTGGGCAGATCCCTGCCCTGGGAAAGGAGCAATCAGGGCAGGTGCAAATAGCTTTTAATTGCAAAATGTATCTTACCATGGAGGCATTTAGGCTGGTTATGGTACAAGTGGTACAGCAGCAGCCTGAAGACGACCCCAGGGGCCGAACTACTCCCATGCAATACCCTATGGCATAAATACTCATGTATGGCTGTATGTGTCTGTTCTTGCACATATCCCTGAGATATGACACAGTAGGATTATGTGAAGATTCAGATATCATCTGCAGGGAATGTGGAATCTTGCTCTCTGTAACGGTTCCTATGTGAGAAAGCAGTGTACTTCGGATGCGGACGTTTTGTGCATGGACTTGCCTGGAGCCAAGGATGGGTGCAGTTTCTCAGTGCCAGGGAGGTGCTGGCAGCAGGCTCTGTGCCTGCTTCTTTGACAGAGCTCCCCGGCCCAGGCTTAGCTGTGTGCTCAGACCACTGCTGCACACAAAGTGATGTACAGGTGGTCTTAGAGTTGTGAGACTGCCTTAGGTCGCCTATGGAGGTGTATATGGTGCCTATACCATGTTTTACCTGTGCTACCTGTGCTCAGGCCCTTAGCTGTGCCCCGGGCAGGGTGTTTGCGGGCTCAGCAAGGCCCAGTGGGCTCTGCCGCCCTTAGCAGGGCTCCGCACAGCTCCTGGAAGGGGCCGACAGCAGCCGCCCGCCCCGCTGCTCCCGGGGCAGCACCTTCTGCACCCGAGGGGGGACGGAGGGACACGGGGAGCAACTCAGAGATAACCCAGACATCCCCCAAAGTGGGGTTGGAGGATTCCCCTGCGCGGGGTGCCATCGCCCGGGGGGAGGGCGAGCAGCTCGGTTTGCCGGCGTGCACCGGGTTTTGTTTTATTGTATGTGCAAACGCTGCGCCAGGCTGTGTTTGGGGAGGCATGACCCACGCAGCCGGCACAGCGAGCTCCGTTCCGCGGCAAGAGCCCGCGGGGGAGGCGGTGGGCAGAGCCTGGGGAGCGGCTCGGGAGCGGAGCGGGTGGGGGGGAACGATGGGGGTCGATGCGGGGAGCCCGTGGATCGGTGCGGGGACTGCGCCCGCCCCGCCGCCAGCCCAGCGCTTCCCGGGCTTTCTTATTATTTTCCCTAGAAAAAAAAAATCAGACTTCCTAGAGAAAAAAACAAACCGGACTTTCTCCGTGAAGTGTCCTGTTCGGGAATTGCGTGCTTTTGCCGCAAAGCAGCGCACCGCTGCCCGGGAACGGGGCAGGAACCGGAGAGAGCGGGGGGGGGGTGTTTGGGGGCGGGGGGGTGGTTGTGTATGTGTCAGCGGGGATTTGCATCGGGAAGTTGGCGGGTCCCGGGCCAGGTGCGGCCCCACGCGTGTTGACAGTGGTGTTTGCGCGGGGGATAACCCCAGCTGCGTGCGGCGCCCTCTCCTTCCCGGGCTGGGACGGGGGGCGCTCCCGGCGGGGGGGTGGCCTCGGGGCACCTCCGCCTTTGGGCAGTCGGGGCCGGGGGAAAGACCCGCCGGGGCGGCCCCGGGGGGGAGTGGGGGAGGGCTCGGCCACCCTCGCAATGAAGCGCTGCCGCTTGTCCTCGGGGCTGGGGAGGTCGGTGCGGGGCGGGGGTGTCCGTGCCCCCCCTCCGCTCTCCGCCCGCCGGTACCTGGAGCGGGGCGGCCCCGGCCGGCGCCGCCGCCTCGTTGATGAACAAAGGCGCGATCGCGTTTGTATTAATGCCCCCTCCCCCGGGGGGGGCTTCGGGGCAACTCCCCCCCCCCCCGCGCAGGGCCGGCCGGGGC
The DNA here is from genome assembly GCF_963921805.1 of Phalacrocorax carbo. Taxonomy (NCBI): domain Eukaryota; kingdom Metazoa; phylum Chordata; class Aves; order Suliformes; family Phalacrocoracidae; genus Phalacrocorax; species Phalacrocorax carbo. Next base: position 10,061,878 of record NC_087520.1, on the reverse strand, counting down.
GTCTGGGCGGGGCTATGCTAACGAGGGGGCGTGGCCTCGCCCCCGCGGCGGCGACTCGCGGGCGGCCATTGGCGGCGACGCGGCGGGGGGGTGTGGGGGAAAGCGGTGACGCGATGCAAATGAAGGGGCGTGGCGGCGGCGGCCCCGCCCCCCGCCCGCCGGGGCTGCGGGGCTCGTGTTCGGCGGCGGGGACAGTCAAAGTGGCTCCCATAGGGAGAGACGGCGAGTCCGCCCCGGCGCTGCGGGAGAGGGAGGGGGCGCGGGCACCGGGAGCCCCAGGGTCTCCCTCCGTCCGTCCGTCCGTCCGTCTGTCCGCGCCGCCGCCGAGGGTGCGCCCCTCTCGCTCCCTTCCCGGCGTGCGCCCGGCTCCGGCAACTCGCTTCCTGCGCGGCTGAAGGAGGGAGGAGAGAGCGCTTCGGCTGGGAGAGGAGAGAAGAAAGAGGGAGAAAAGAAAGAAAGAAAAGAGAGAGGGGAGGAAAGGGGGGAAACTTGCCTTTCTTGTCACTGGAAAATGACACTTGATGTAGCAGAGCCTGCCGCAGCTCCCGTTCGTCCTATTGTTTCTTAAACTGCCATCTGAGGGGTTGTTGTTTTGTTGTTGTTGTTGTTGTGTGGTTTTGGTTTTTTTTTTTTTTTTTTTTTCCTGCTACCATCCGAGGGGTGTCTTCATACAAAAGGGACTTCAAGTACTCCTCCGGCTTGCGAGCGCTGCAACCAGCTCCCAGCACCCCGCCAGCCCCTCCAAGCACCTAAACAAACTGCACACGCAGCAAACAGCAGCAAAAAAACCGGGCTCTGATTGCCTCTGGATTTTTTTTTCTTTTTTAATGTGCGTGCCTGTGTTTGCTTTCTCTGACTTGCTTTGATTCCCGAGATCAGCTGCAGAGACAGAAGAAAACAGAGAAAAAGAGAAAAAGCCCCATATAACAGTCCGCCTGGCGATTTGATCACTTTTTTTTTTTTTTTTTTTTTGAGTAAAGAAGGAAGATTTGCGCTGTTGTTTCTGATTCATGTTTGGGATTCAGGAAAGCATCCAGCGGAGTGGGAGCAGCATGAAGGAAGAGCCCCTCGGCGCGGGGATGAACGCGGTGCGGACGTGGATGCAGGGAGCCGGCGTCCTGGACGCCAGCACGGCCGCTCAGAGGTAGGGAGGCTCCGCGCCCCGCTCCGCGCCCGCTCCGCGCCCCGCTCCGCGTATCGCCTGCAGCGCCGCTCCCCCGGGCAGCGGCTTTTCCCCCCGCACCAACAAAAAGCCGGCTCTGGAGCTCTGCTAACAGTAGTGAGTTTCACGTAGATGTCGCCAGTTAAAATATTTATCCCTCTTGTCCCGTAGGAATTATTTTTTTTAGTTTAGTAATAATAATAATAATAAAGGAAGAGGCGAGTTTCGCCAGGTAGGAATAGGTCGGTTTTAATCTCTCTAGCCCCATATGTTCGCACTGGGGCAGGACTTTTCAAAACTATGTTTGCTGCTGATTTAGCCTTAAGATCTCCAATGACACTTTCCCCCCTCCGATAAGCAGCGAGTTGTGCACTGATGTGTCCAAAATCTATTTCTCCACATCGCTTTCTTATCCTCGTCAGAATCAGCAGCCTCCCTCCTTCTCCTCCGATAAGCCGGGAGTTTTGCAAAGCTTTCTCGAGGAAAAATTTAATTCGAAGCCCCTTTGTAAAACCACTGCCACTTATCTTAGGTTTTTTTTTAAAAGAAATCCCTTCAAACAGGAGATGCGTTTGGCGAAGCTGCGCCCAGCCTCCTGTGCTTTCTTATTTCTCCTTCTGCCTATCCTCTTCCCCGCAAAAAAACCAAAAAACCCCAACTGATGCCGGATTCGCAGCCTGAGCCCTGGAGTCGGCATCAGCTCAGAAGTTTAATGTTGACATCTCCCGGTGTCTCCCACCTCGCCCCGCACCCCTCCCTTTGGAGCCCTCTAAGGAAGGGAAAGTTTCTGCAAGGACAACCCTGAAATATTTCAAGTTGTCTCCTCGGCTGCCGTCGCGGTGTTTACCCACCACTCCGGCGAGGGGAGGAAAGGCTCGCGGGACTGAAACTGAAAGATAAGGCACATGGGCGCTTGGGTGACAGCTTCGAGCCGAGTTTGAGAAGTGGCAGGACCGATGCCGCTCCGCGGGGCAACGCGCCGGCGGGGCTGAGCGTGGCTCCCCCGCCATGCAGGGCCGGCTGCGAGCGGGCACGGCCCCCGGGGAGGGTTGGTGGGTGCCAGAGTCGGGTACCGGGGGGGTTCGGGCTCGCCGCAGGGCAGGATGGGGTCGGCTCTGTGTTGCGCTCCCGGCTCCACGGGGTTTCGACGTGGCCGCGCTTGAGCGCGCCGTTCCCCTGGCCCGGAGGGAAGAGCCCCGGAGCGACTCGGGGGGCGGGGGGGGGATGCTCAGCCCCGGGGGAGCCCCGCCGGGGGAAGGCGCGGGCCCGGGAGCCGGTTGGGGGGGGGGGGGGGGGCGTGAGGCCGTGTCGTCGGGGCTGCCGCTAACTCGCGTCTCTCTGGTCCCAGCGGAGTTGGTCTGGCCCGGGCTCACTTCGAGAAGCAGCCTCCTTCCAACCTGAGGAAGTCCAACTTTTTCCACTTCGTCCTGGCCCTGTACGACCGGCAGGGGCAGCCCGTGGAGATCGAGCGCACTGCCTTCGTGGGCTTCGTGGAGAAGGAGAAGGTGAGTAGCCCGGTGTCCCGCGGGGGCTCGGCCGCCTCCCACGGGCCCTCCCCGCTCTGCTCCACAGGGGACGCGGCACAGGCTCGTCCCGGCAGCCACCGCCGCCTTCCCGGGCGGGAAGGGGGTCTGCCCTGACCCCTCGCTATGCTCGGGGCAGGGGAGGGGACTGAGAGCAGCCCCGGGGGCACCCGGCGTGCAAGTGATGGAGAAGCCTCGTATGATACATATATTTTTTTCTCTTTCCTCCGGCCTCCGGCGTCCTCTTTGACTTCAGGAAGCCAACAGCGAAAAGACCAACAATGGGATCCACTACCGCCTGCAGCTGCTCTACAGCAATGGTAAGGGCTGGGAGCCCCCAGTGTCAGCCCCGTCACCCGCCACCGGCCGCCCTCCCGGCTGGAAAGCCCCCCAGAGCCCGGGGAGCCGCTGCCCCGGCTCCCCTCCTCTCCGCGCATCCCTGCGCCTGGTGCCTGGGCACAGCCCGGCCGCGGCCAGCGCTGCAGGGCCGGGGGGCCCCGGGTGGGAGCCCCCGCACCCTGCCGCCGGCCGGCCCCGCTCCTCACACCTCTGCTTTGTTTCAGGGATCAGGACGGAGCAGGATTTCTACGTCCGACTCATCGACTCCATGACCAAGCAGGTAGGCGCTGCGGGACGCCCGCGGAGGAGGGCGGGTGTGCGTTGCGGGGCGGTGGGGGGGGTGGGGGGAAAGGCGGGTGGCGGCAGCCGTCGGGGCGGCCCCCGGGAGCCCGTCGGGGCGGCCCGCGGAGGCGAAACCCGCCCCCGCCGCCAAGCCGAGCGGCTCTGCCCCGGCAGGGAAGGGGCTGCCGCCTCCCGCTCCGCACCCGCGCTCCCCGCTCCGCACCCGCGCGGCGGCGGGGTTGCGGGGCCGAGCCGTCGGCATTCACCCCGGCGTCGGGGCTGCGCGGAGGGTTCCCGCAGCACCCTGCCCGCCGCCGGCGGGCTTGGGAGCTCCGAAAAATAAGGCGACCCCTCCAGCCGTCCTAGTCCGGGCTTGGGCTCGGTTTTGCCGCTTAATTAATACAAATTAACCCCGGCCTCCCCCAGCCCACCCAACGCCCCCGGCAGAAGCCTCGGCTCGGGCGCGGTGGCCGTGTTTGTCAGCCCTTTCTTCGCGCTGCCGCCGGGTCCTTGGGTTGCAGGAGGAGCGATCGCATCGCGGCACATTTGCATGTCGCGATAGTCCCCCGAACCGCGGCGCGGGAGCGGCCAGCTCGGTGTCGGACTTCGGGGAGGGCTGTAGGGCAGCAGACCTTGTCGGTGGGTTAACCCCGATTTTAAGCTTGCTCTTTAGCTTCCCAAACGGAGTCCTAACGTGCGTGCCTACCTGTAAAAAATAGTCTTCTGTATGAAAACAGTGTTTTTACAAAGGAACCATCTGAACAAGTCGATTCTCCCTTTTTGAAAAATTTTGTTACTCTAGCTTTTTCTTCTGCTCCTGTCAGAATATTTTTCTCTTATAACACGTTTCTTTCAAATAGTTGAGATCGCATTTAAGCCTTTTTATCCTTAAGATATGCTTTTTCCTCTCCTAATCTGTTTTACTTGTTAAAAAAATTCTTAAGTTTTATTTAGGAAAAAGAGTAAGCTTTGTTGTTGTTGTTGTTGTACCGATAGGAAAAGTCAGCCCCTGTATGTTGTCTGTAAGGAAAAAACTCTTGGCTTGTATTTGGGTTTCTTTTCTACAGCAAAACATAAAGCTCTAAGGGCTGAGTTTGTTTTAGGAAACTCTCTTTGATGGTCCCCAAACATCTTTTCCTGCTATTGAAGACTGTCTTTCAACAGAAAAAAAAAATAAAAGAAAAAAGGAACTCGGCTGAATTTTACTAGAGAATCCACTATGCATCTGAACTCTGTTAAACTATACACTTCCAAACAGAGCCCATTCCCTGTAGGAATTAAAACAGCGGCAGCACACCCGTCTCCATAACAAATCTTGGAAAGCATTTGCTGTCATTCCTTGTTTTTCAGCCACAAACTGATTAGTTTGTGTTAAAAGTAACAAAATCTTCCTGATGTATAAATCTTTTCAGTCCTGTTGGAGCTTACGTGTTTCACTGTAGACCGTATGAGAGAGACTATCAACAAATATTATGTTTAAATAGCTTTCCTATCATTACGGAAATGCAAAAGCCTCTCTTCATAATCCTGTTGAAAACAGAGCCCTGAACTCATGTAGAGCAGCAGATTCAAAATAATTTTCTTAACAAAGGCATCTTGCATATGAAGAGTTCATCCTAAGGCACTGTTTGACCTCTTGGTCTCTCATTATTATCAAGTCATCAGAGGGTCTTTGGAGAGAAAGGGGAAAAAAACCCCTGAGATACAGTTTATTTGTAAAACCTACCATGTAGCTTTAAAGCACGTTCACAGTGAAACAAAACAAAACAAAAAAGAAATCTGTCTGATTTCGGCAAGTCTTACAAAAACCAAGTTAGTGAAAATTACAGATTTTTGGGGAAAGTGCAATGGAGTCAAGAAGCAAGGATTTAGAACAAAAGCTCTCTGAACTTAGATTAGAAAACAGGGAGCGAAAGGCTATTTTAGACACAAACATGTTTGCTTATGTATTAATTTCGTGAATATAATTTCTTTAGGCATGACTATAATTGCTTATGAAAAATAGGGCATTGTTATGTCAAAACTGTGGCATGTGCCGCTGTGATTTTTTTCGGGGGCCAGGGGCTAAATTCTCCCTCTTCTTCTTTTTTAATTCCTTCTTTTTTAAAGTGAAATTATTTCAGAATTGTGATCGCTTCCGTTATTGAATGCTTATTAGGAAACGAAGTACAACCCATGACAGAAGCTCACCCAAATGTTGAACGTATCATTTATATTTTACGACAGTGAATTATATAGAAGATTCTCAAGTAACTTTCAAATCATCAAACTGTAATTAAATATTGCAAAGACTGTCTGAAAATTCTTTAATTTTTAATGAAAGTTAAATATATATTGTCAGTCTACTTGAAGGTGTAGTATTTTAATGCATGACGCTCAGAACAAATTGGATAATGAAATGATTACTTTTAAATGAAACTGTTGCAGAAGCGTACATGTTTCAGCTGGCAAGGATCTTCTCAATACTCACAGACACGCACATTCACACACTCGATAATTGTGAATTCCCAGACTGAAATTACAGCTACTCTGAGGTTTCTGGTGGCAAATTAAAAATCCCACAGAAGCAAAACTTGAATGAGTTAGGTTCCTCAGATCATACAGGAAAGTATCTGTGGCTCTGTCCTTATATTAAATATTTATATTTTTTTAATACGGACAAATCAGATTTAAAAGTATTCTCTTTGTCTCACAGTTATAAATTGCAAGGTTTTCTACAGCTGCAGATTATTAAATTAGGTAAGAGAAAATAAAGTCCGTTCTGCAAATCAGACCTAGATTTCCGTATATAGGGTTGCTACTCATAGATTTAACGTAAATGTCCCATTAGCAGCATGCATTATATCAGCAGGTAGACAGGCAGGGCTTTGCTATGCTGGATGCTGTGTGTACGTAACAAATAGTAGGTATTTCTGCTCCTATACAGTTCTTGATCTGAATAGGTCAGGGATTTGTTTGTGTGCCTGTGCCCAACTAAGAAACTGACGGCAAGAGTCCTGTCATAGGTGGAGTGTGGGGATCTACGTGTCCCGGTGCATGCGCGCGCGTGTGTGTTCCCTATCAGCTGTGATGCCGTATGGGAAGCGGGGCGTTACTGAAGTTACCAAGAATTTTGTTGCCGACTACATCCCAGAGCAGATCTGGGGCGCGGGTATGAACTATGCACACATTGCCCCAAAACGCGAGCTTTTGTTGCCCACGTGCTCCTTGGTAGCCTGGGCTGTGGGACTTCTGGATGGGAAACCCAGGCTAGCCTTGAAGTGCATCATTTTGAGTAATATTCAGGATAATGTGCTTGGCCTTTGGTGGTGGCCCCAGAGAAGTGTTGGGTAAGATAAGAATTACATGCCTTGGGGGGGGGGTCTCACTACATTTCCAGAATGTGCCCCCCATTTAAAAATTGTAAATACTACGCACGAATTGTTAATGTTGCAGGGAAGTTCTTTTCAGTTAGGTTAACAACATTCGGCATCAATACTGGCTTAATTAAACTTTCTTTTATGTTATCTTGGCACCTCATTTTATGTTGGGATCGCATTCCTAATGCATTCAAAACCCTGTAGGATCCCAAACTTTATAGCTGTTGCTTTCCGTAAAGCAGCAGCTCCTACCGCAGTAGGTCTGGCTCTAACAATGATGCGTTCTGAAATTGCCTGCAAAATGTGAAATATGTCTGCTCGAATAAAACCAGAGTTTTTAGGCAAGTGTAAGGATTTTAATATATTTAGGGAGAAGAGATGCCTTCTATTTCTCCAGCTGTATTTTCATAAAGTTGAGATATTTCACTATTAGGAAAGATGGAGGAGATAAATCCGAACTACTTGTTCCCCACCCATTTTTCCTTCAGCCGTTCTCATCCATAAGATATAACGGATGCTAATATGGCTCAGGCGTCTTAAAAATCATAAGTTTTGCACGATAGTTATTGTCTATTGCTGAGAGTCCTCATGAGTCAAAACTCCTTCCTTCAGACTTAGACTCTGTTTATATTTTGCTTTTTTTCAGTCCTTTAACTCTGGATGCAAATGGTTTTTCTGTTGACTTCTCTATCATTCTCTGATGTCTGCAGATATTTGATCAGCTCTCTATTCTGTGCATTGCTTGGCCCTTCTCTGGCAGCTACACGCATGGGAAAAAAAAAAATGTTATCAATAAGTTCAGAGGAGCCTCAGCAGACTTGGAGAAATTTCACACAAACATAAAACAAAACCTAACCCCTGTGACGGGGAAAGTTTACGTTGTGCCAGATTTTAGCAGCTTTCTTGTGCCTTTGGTGAGATGTCAGAAGCGCAGGTGATTTTAATTTTCTTGTACAGAGAGGAATGGAGAAGTTTGGAATTTGCATGCATGATCAGGACCTGTGTTTGGGAAAATGTAAACTCATCACAGTGGAAAATGTGTTGTTTGGAGTCTGAGGGTGAAAACAAAGCTGAGGATTTTGGAGAGACTGCCTGAGCCAGATGGCCTGGTGCATTCCCAGTCTGGCAGCCCAACTGCTCCCTCCTGTATAATATACAGCCATTTGTTCTGGGATATTTACGCTAGAGCTGTTTCCATGTGAATGTTTGAAAACCATTAAAAATGAACATATTAGGGGAGATAAATTTATTTAATTTGTGTGAATACATCGATAAGCAGCCTGCGTATCAAAGGCAGAGGGAGACTGGATAAAATAATTAGATGCTACTCAATTGTGCATTGAAAGAGACAGCAAGAACTAACCGTCCTCGCCCCGGGACCCAGTGCTATGCTGCTTGTCTGGCATAAACCTCACTGGGATGAGTCGAGATTTGCTTGGGGAAGGGGTAAAAACTCGGGTAATTAAGGGTTAAGTATTCAAAGCCAAATAAATGTAATTCACAGTATTTTCTGCGTAGATATATAGCGGATACAAGCCTAATCCTCTCTGGGTGAAATTCTGGCCCATCTGAAGTCAATTGCAAAGCTCCTATTGAATTCGGTGGGGCCAGGATTTTATTTTCTCTCTGTGTGTATGGCTGTATACGTCATTACAAATCATTTTAGTTCTGTTATTGAAAAGCCCCTCATTTTAATGAGTTTTTCTTTCTCCTTTATTTCAATAAAGGAGATAGTTTGTTTTGTGAAACAGATGAGGGTTTTGAAAGCGAGTGGATTTAGATGCCTGTTGGTGAATTCTCTCCTTCTCTTACTCTTTTAAAATCAAGGCCATGATATAACTGAATAATATAATGACCATGATCTCATTCCTTCAAGATTGTTTCTCATCCAGTTCAGAACGCAGGATTGCTTGACTGGCAAACTGACACCACGAGACGATTCTGCCTTCAGTTTGTACCAGCATAAATCTGGATTTATTCAGGAATAGCTAAGGACAAAATCTGGCACTATATTTTTTCCAACTTGTTCATCAACTATTTTACTGCTTTATTCTGCCATCTTTACTGGGGAAAAAGTAGATTAAATGAGAACTGTAGTCTTGAATTTTATACTACCCCCTCCTTTTTATTTTATTTTATTTTTTTTTTATGATCTCTTACTGAAAAGTTTAGCTGAATTGTTGGACGCACTTGTCACCTAGAAATGACTGTGATGCACTCAATTTAGTAATTTTTATTTGCTGGCATGCGCTGAATTTCATTTGATTTAACTTTTTATGCAGCTTTATTTAAATGGGAGTGAGGAAGTCTCATATTTTGACACTAATTTTTTGCGGCTGTTTGTGCATTGAGTGATTGTTACTCATTGGGACTTCTTGTAGGAAGGTTACTTGGGTGAGTAATGGCTTACAAAATGGAAGATGAATTTTGTGGGGAAATATTTAAGTTGTTCAGGAGAAGTAAAACTATTTTGAAATGCTTATGAAATAATACAGAGTTAAAACTACATGAAGTAAACAAAAGGAAAAAACCCAAAGTCTATAATTCTGCATTTCCTCTGCTGGTGTTTTGTTGTGCAACTCTGATGGGTATTTGCAGGCTTATTTTTAGCTCTGGTGTGGTCTAAGTTTATACACTGTAACTTTCACTTTATCTCTCATTAATGTGATCCCTATTTGACAAAATCACGATGATGTTAGCCCGACAAGAAATCCTGCTGCAATCACCCAGTTTTAAGCCTGAGCTTAAAAAAAAAAATTTTTAAAATTAAGATATTTTTGTTGAGAGTAGCTTTTCAAATCTTAAAGTTAAGAATCTTCACAACAGTAACACTGTAGACCCTTCCTGTAAAAAAATACTTCTGGCAGCTATAACGATCTGAAACTTTAGCAGTTCCTGTTTCCTTTTTGAAACTAATTGTAGAATTAATGCTTTAGACCAGCGCAGTTTGCAAGACGGTAGAGTATCTGTAATACTCTTGGGCAGCCATTCATGGAAGTAAACAGTTGGTGCTTTACACACCCATTTGCACAAGTAAACTGGGACATAGGAATGGGAGCTGGGGATGAGTTGCTCAGAAATGAACTCAGCAATTCCTCCTGCTTCCTAGGATTTCCTAGGAACTCCTGCAGGAATAGGGTGTGCAGGAGCGGGGAGACAACAAAATGTGCATGGGTACAACGTTGGTAATTAAATGCAAATAAAGTGAAAAGCAAATCCTTAATGTAGAGGAAGGCAGAAGAACGTCATGCACACAAAGAAGGGATCATTGATACTAAACACAACAGACAAGGTGATTATGTACCGCAGTGTTGACTCTGCCCGTTCATTATTGCTATTTAGTTGAGTTATTTAAGCGGGTACCTGGAGGTTAAGTAAGCATAGCAGCAGGAAGGGAAGATGAAGAGAGAGGGGAGAGGGAAAAAAGAAAGTAAATTTTGTGTTCTAGTTTGCCCTTTCTAGTGCTTCCTTGACTTCACTGGCAACAAGATAACCCATACTGGCTAAATTTATTTTAGAATTTGAAAGTCTAAGAAGAATGAGCCAAGTCCAGCAGTCCTCTCCCAGGCACTGTTCCCCCCGTGTCATGCTGTGATGTACAGAGGTGAATGGGGACTTGAGGTGTTTGTCTCCGCTAAAGGCCTTGGGAGTAGATCTGCTCTTTACCCCCCATCATCTGCACTTTCAGAGGCAGATTATTCTTTGATTATGCATTGATTAAGTCCAAAATGTGCCATGAGCTTCCCCCTTGCCTGGCCTGTCCCACTGCCAGGTGGAATCTAATTCGGGGTTTTCTGGAGTCCCTGCAATGTCCCTGATGACCGACCCCATCAGCTGTCAGCCAGTTACTTTGATTCCCTGGTTTTGGCTGGAAGAATCTTCTCCTCATCTTCTGTCTTAATGCACGGAAATGAGGATCTTCTGAATTTGTCCCAACTCCTGATGTAACACATGGATAACTGTAAGGCCATCTTCCAAAGCCTCTGGCAAACCACCTCTAGCTCTCTTGGGTACTGATGTGGAAGTACCTTGAGGTGTGGGCCAGCAACCGAGCAGGGACGTGGGGTCCCAGCTGGGCTCAGGGGTGTTTGCTGGTGTCTGTGCTGCCTGGACTTTGCATGCATCCTGTGATCACTTTCGTGTCCCCTTTATATAAGTGCTGGGTTCACAGGCTTTGTGCCTCACTGGTGGGAATGAGAAGGCAGAAGTCAGGTGAAGCTCCCTACCCACTAGTTGCAATGGCACCGGTGGCCTCTGTTTTATCTTATCAGGAAAAAAAACCCATGGGCTCTCAGGTTTTAGGGGAATGCACATAACAAAACTGAAATTAAAAAATTAAAACTAGCAAAGATATCACAGCCCCATTCCTGATACTATTTATGGAATAATTTAATAATTTTATAATATTAATATTGTGTATTACTCTTAAAATGGTGTTAAAAATCAGCTCATGCTGCTTCAGATTTTTGTGTCCTGAGATTCGTGCCCCTTCTGCAGGTAGAACACCTCTTACCCTTAGTGGGTTATATTTGTAAGGACTGGGAAAGCAGTTCATATGATCTTACTTCATCATATATTACAATAGCTTACTTTTCCTCAATATTTTCCACACTTCCATTTCAAAGTGGTCTCATTCCATAAAACGTATTTCATCCACATAGCATAGTTTTTTTTGTTTTCAGTGTCTATTTTATTGTTAGCTTTAGAGATACCTGTATCAGATATAATTTTATCTGCAGGGTTTGTTCCCCAATTTCTTCTTCTGAAGTCTGTATTTTAGAGGCTGAAAAGGTCACACCACCACACCAAGGGCAGAGATGATGCTCAGAAGTAAGAGCGGTCATCTCACCAAGGCAGGGGCTCTAACCATTGATCCTAGCTCCAGAGTGATACCCTAAAAGATTTAAGAACCTCAGTGCTATCGAAAGATGCTGTTGCAAAAGCAACTCCTTTTCACTCTTGTTTTGCTGCAGGGGGGCTGGCGCCTGGGGCCAGGGGTGGTTAGAAACCGTAACTGTCCTGATCGGATGGAAACCCTGTACTGAGCAGGCTGGGAGGGCTAACCTGGTTTGTGTGTAACACGGATCCCTCACCGTCACGGGTTCTGCTAGTGCGAGGACTGCAAACATAGACGCTTCTTGAAATGCACATACACTGTCTTTCCACAGTTTTAACTTAAAGGATTCTCCCTGTGCTATCTCAGAGTCAGATTTCTCAGGCTGGTTGATCCTCTGTTTGTTTTGGTATCCTCTGCTCTGGTAGGGCCTGCCTCTGACTTATTTATATCCCTGTAAGTTGCTGTCCGGAAAGTGGTGGATCACGAGGTTTGAGGGGAGAATCAGGCCCAAGCGCTTTCTCAGGAGCTACGAGGAAAATGCCTGGGCTGTGCAGCTTTTGTAATTAAAAATACATGAGCTCTCTCTTTTCTTTTTTTTTTTTTTTTTTAAATGAATAGGACCCAAAGTATGCCAAACCTTGCTGGCTTTTTTTGTTTCTTTTTTTTTTTTAATTTTAATGCTATTAGGTTTATATTTTATTCTGAATTGAAAAGAAAATTGTGGTTGTCTTGACTACTAAAAAAACCCATCCTACACACCACTTGAGAGATGTGCAACGGAGAGGAGGGAATTTAGCTGTACTCAGCTTGTGTTGTTTTCCAGCTGCAAGTCTTGGAGCAGGTTCGGTGGAGATGTGGTCTCTTTAGCCTTCCACCCTGGCTGCGCCTTTGGTTACTGCGATGCATTTTTATTTTCTCCAAACTCAACTTGATGCGCAGCTAAAAATGTGTTTTGTTTCTAGGCGATAGTATATGAAGGCCAAGACAAGAACCCAGAAATGTGCCGAGTTCTGCTCACGCATGAAATAATGTGCAGGTAAGAAATACCCTGCTTCCAGTTAATTAGCGATAAGAAGATTAATCTGTCTCTTAAAATCTAGGTTGAACCAGCAGCTATTTTCGGACTTAAAATTTATCTTTCTTGCATTAAACAATCCCAAAATAACACAGTTCGGTGTGTGTAATTAGCAGCAAGGTCTCAGTCGTCACACTAGTTTTCAATTATTTATAAAGAGTTATTCTTAACAGAACGCTACTGGTTTTCATTTAGACACCGTAGCCCACAAAAGGTCTCCTCACCAAAATTAACAGTCAATTATAGTCTTCTAGCAATAAACATCTCTGTCCCCAACTCCCAACAAAACCTCCTCAGTAAGATGACAAAATAGTAATGTTTGTTTTATTTTTTTCTGGGTATGCATTAAGGCTTGAAGTCAGGAGGCCTTTTTGTCCCGGTTGCTGCTCACACAAGGTCCCCACTCGGCTGGAGTGGAGCAGGCAACATTCCTCCATGCAAAAGATGTCTTGTTGATTTTCATTAAACTTTCCCATGCATATCTGGCTCAGCCCTGTGCTCTCTTCCCCTGAACATGCCTGCCTGGGGTTGGTCACTGGTCACTTAAATTTGGGACAGTCAAATATCTTCTCTCCTGAATGCGGTACTTCTGCAATGGGCAGCTGCTTCCTTCTCTTTTCTGGCTGATTGAAATAGGTGAAGCCTCTTCCATTTCCTTTTTACCACAGAGAAGGCAGCATCTTCCCACAGACCCCTCCAACACCTAGAAGAGCTTGACCTTGCAGTCTCATTAAAGTCAGTGGGTGTTTTTCGCATGTCTGAAAAAATAATTTGTTACATGTTATTCGATGGCAGAAAATAATTCCCTGGTGGAAGACGAGGCGTTCTTGCATAAGCTTATTGTTACAATCAGTAGTTTTAAGACTGTAAAAATGCCATTGCATGCGTTGTAACTTTTACAAAACATATTTACTAAAAAGGAGTAACTTGAGGGTAAAAACTAGTACCCACTTCTAAAAGAATGAACTTGTTTGAGGGTTTCCTGGTGGGGGAGAGTCTTAGACAAGATATTCAGATGGAAACTTCTCTGTTAGTTGATATTTAAATTTTTTTTTTTCGTTCTTGGTGATCGGCATGTTTTGTCCTCCATGGCAGCTCCTCCCTGATAAAACCTGCTGGAGAGCAAAGAAGGAGCTGCTTTCCTTGCTTTGCCAGCCCGGCTGAAATCCTGCGTAGCCCCCGCAATTCTTCCTTGCAGCATTTGGGGATTTTAGTTTCCAAGTTGTATTTTTCTAGGCTGCTTCATTCAGTAGGCTTGGCTTCTTCCAGGAAACTAAAGATTACCCATTACAGCCCGAGAATGATCACAGCAGACAGGTATCTCCAAGAGGCGCCTGACCTGCTGCTGCTGGGAGCTGCAGCACTGCTTTGCTGAGGACTCCCAGCCAGTTCTCCCTTTCCAAATGGAAACCCAGTCGTGCTGACAAGTCATAATTGCCCTAAAATTCATTGGCCCAATTAGCACCACTTTCACAGCAGATACCTAGCTAGGAACAATTCATGGAAATATTAAAGGAGGCCCCTGACCTGATAAGGCTGAAGTGCGTGCTTTGCTTTTCTCCTGTAATAGACCAGTAAAACAGTGGGACTGTTCACGTGAGTAAAATTAAGCACATGCTCAAGTGCCTGCAGCGTCCGGGTCTGAATCTGCTCTTAGTTCTGGGTGATGTGCCCTCCTGATTCTTGAACAGCAAGGTTTTGAGGTAGGAATTACATCTGCCTGCCACACACTAAGCCATCCGTGCGAGTGTATGTGTCACCTACTTTAACGCATTAATTTTCTTACGAATACTTTAGAAACATAAGAGGAAGAAGTAAATCAAAACTTTATATAGAGGGCTGAGTTTTAACCAGAAGACCAAATACCTGCATCAAAGATTTACAGCTGCTCAATATACTTTGACTGAGACAAAATTATTTCCGTTCTGGGGATGTGGGAAGATGTGCAGTCATTCCCTTTATTAAAGCACTCTACACTTTCTTTGTGCTTAAAATTCACGGGATCAGGAGCTTTATTCTTCTCCTATTTGTCTACTGCTAGTCCTTGCGTTGTATTTAATAAACATAAGGTGGAGGGGTAGTAAAAAAAAAAAAATATCTGACCATAGTAGGCAAATGTTGTGTGCCTGGCGGGTGGGGGAGACATATTCAAATTTCTTACAGCTCATATTAGATATTACCTATTTCCTTTTCTGCCTATACATGTGTAAGAGGGTGCTGTTTGTTTACCAGGCCGCTTGACCCTATTGCACAAATCTGTCATCTATTGTGCTGCTAACGCTCTTTTAAATTGCAAATCTGATACTCTTTAGGGGTCTAGAAGGGGGAAAAAAATATCTCTCCACACCATTCTGTTTCTCTTGATTTCTTGCCTGTTGTAAGTGGAAGTTGGGATGTGCTGAATTTGCACCAGGGGTGCAAATGCAGCCTCAATTATAAGCATAAAATTAGAGTCTGTTCCCCATTAATCAGCCCAGCTAATTGCTATGCACTACCATTAGCCATATGGTGTGAAAGACAGCTTGCTCTCCCTAAGATGAAATTTCTTCATTTCAGACATGAAATAGTGAGGGCTCTGTATTTTAAAATAGCTTGTTTTAGATATTTAATTTCTAAACAACTTTCAGCAGTGCTTTCTATCAAGGCTAACTGCACAATAAAACTTTGCATTTATGTGACAAAGCTGGGTATTTATAGTATACTACAACTATGGCACGGCTAAGACAAAGAATTCAAATGTATAGGAGAGTCCTGGTTGTGGTAGGAAAGTGGGGCTGAGGTTTGCTTCAGGTGGCTGTTTATTTCAAAGTATTCCATTGTGTTTTGTCATATATAAAAATCTACACGGTTAGCGAAATTGTTAATAGCTGGGGAGAATTCACAGCCTCAGTGGAATTTATTAGTATTGTAGGCAGCATGGGGAGGGACATCTATAGTTAATATTGCCTCAACAATTTCCATTATGAAACCTTCAGTGGCTTACAGCTTTGCCAAACTTAAACTGTTCTGGCTGAAATGTCCTTTGCAGGGTGTCAGCCTCAGGCTGACTTTCTTTGGAAAGTTTCAGCTAAAATGGTTCAGTGATTTCTGAGAATGAGGTTGGAGTAAAATATGGGTTTTGTCTGTGTAAAATAAAATCTTACAGCTGTTTTGGTGAGAAGATCCCGTACCTCCACGCTTCGGGGCGAGGAGCCTGTTTGCGGCAGGGCTTGCCCTGATCGCATCGTCTGTGGGATGAAACCCACCTCGCTGGGAGCTTCTGCAAAATCTCCCACACGGACTCGCTAACGACTTGTTAGAGCCTGGCAGCTAAACGATCGGAAAGTCGCATTTGTGCTGGCTGTGTGCCATCGCCCCGTAATTTCTCATTGTTCATTGTCCCTACAGAAAGCCCAAGCACGCAGACACACAAAACAGGGCTCCTCTCGTGAGCGATGCTCCTGGCTGCCACACCGGGGTGGGGACGGGGAGATTTGGGAGTGCCAGACATTGAGGCGAGGAGGCCATCTCCTGCATGCCCGCATCGGGGCCAGGCAGTGCGGGATAGAGATGCTCCAGCACAGGGAAGGGAAGAGGAGGAGGAAGATATGCAGGAGGGCAGCAGGTCCCCAGAGGGTTGGGGTGAGGACAAAGGCAGCAATAAAAGCTGGGAGTGGTGGTGGCCAGAGGACGGGGAGGCCTGTGAAGGGGCAGGATGGGGATGGCGTGGGGCTTGGGCACGAGCCCTGGAGATGGTTAGGATGGCAATAGGAGGGGGGGAAACCTGGGATAGGCAGAGATGGGGTGCAGGAACTGGAGGTGGTTGTAATGGCAAGAGACTCATTACTATCAAGGACTACTTGTTTTAAAAACAAACAACACCCCAAACAAAGCAATTTTTGCAGGCTTTTTCTGTGGGCCAGCATGACGCTGTGCCTGAGCCATGGGTCCTTACCCCACTTGGGAATGGGCATCATGCAGGGACAGTGAGGACAAGTCCTTGCCCTCCTGGCTGCAAGGAGCCGTCACTCAGCGCCTCTCCCTGGGCTTTTTTAGAGCCTCACTGGGAGCTGGAAGGTTTCTGGGTGACTCTGAGAATATTTAGGAACTTTTTTGCAAGTGTTAAGTAGCTACTAAAAGCCAAAGCTTTCGAGGTAAGTTGAATTAAAAGCACTTCTCATGCCAGGCAACCAGGTCTCAAACTCAGGGTTTGCATGATGTTTTAATTCTCTGCATAGAAAAACTAGGGTAGATGAAGCCTTGGATTCTTGTATCGGGGGGAAAAAGGCAAGCTAAGGTTTAAAAAATAATTATCTAGAACATGATAACATTTGGGGCCTCCTTTCATGCCACAGAGCCACCAGAGAGTGGGACGTGAGAGCCATGCACCTCTTCCACATCACCCTCAAATTGCGGTGCAAGGGGTTGAGGACTCTTACTATTACTTGGGATTATTGGGGTCCACTCTTGGGAAGCCTTATCCAAACGAGGTGGCCACCCGATGAGCCAAAGTAGTGTTTCCCCCGCTCTTGAAGCTGGGTTGTCCCCATCGGCTAGTGCCTGATTCCATCCTGCTCACAGCAGGAGGCGAGACTGGGGCGTCCCCATCTCTGGGCCCCTGCGGCTGCCTCTCCCGCTGGGTTAGCACCCGGGGAAGGTGCCGGCCTCCAGGCCTGGTGGTGCGTGGATGGTCGTATCTGCCCATCTCAGGCTGGGAGCCTGGGAACCTTTGCTTGCCTGAGTAAGTGTGGCAATTTCTGTCCCTCCAGTCTGCTGTGAGAATGTCAGGACTAGCCCTGATTTGCTTCAGTCACAAGAACTGCATTGTCTTAACTTGTGCCAACTCTGTTTCTAATTACATTTTAATCATTTAAAAATGATTAGCAGTTTTTATTGCCTTGTTTGTGGGTAAATTTTCTCACCCCACACATGCTAGCTGCACTCCAATGACAAGTCCTTTTATAGGCAAAAAAAGCCCCGTGAACATCCACATGACTATTTACCTACAGCATATTTTATTCCTTCCTAAATTTTAATACTTTCTGGGTGCCAAGGCTCTTACATTTTTTGGTAAATCAGTTGTGGTATTGTGCTGTAAAATTAAGCAGTTTTTTTTGGCAATCTCAAACAATGTAACTTCCACCAAAATGAAGATACCACACATGTGTTAACTGCGAAAAGTTTTAGCCCTGAATAGTTGCCTTGAAGCTTTTTGCGGTGAAAAGAATTATGTATTTTCCTCTCTTTGAAAACAAAAAAATTTTTTTTTGAAACCATGTTTAAACAGGCTGTTTTTGCAAAAGGCCCCCTTTTTTGTTATCTTTAGTGTGGTTAGTTGCTTTATTGCTAATCTTGGTGGGTAACTGTATATTATTCACTCTATTGTTCAGCAACACAAGAGAACCTTTGTCATACTCGCAACAGGGTTATTTATATAGCGTGGTACTTCTGAGGGCTTCTTCCTGCCCTGATGTTCTTCCACCTTCTGGGAAAAAGAAAATAGTTCATCTGAGTGGGAGTACTAGCAGTGGTTGTTCCTGCCAGCTGCCCAAAGCTGGCTGCTGAAATAAAGGTGATGCGCAGGTCGCTGGGATGCCATTTGGAACAAGGCTGGTGGTTTCCAGAGATTGGGTTGCATGTGGTTGAGGTTTACCAGACAGTTTATTGAATGGAGAGATGTGCTCAGGTCTGGCCAGGGAGAGCAAACGGGGTGGTCCTCACTGCCTGTCACTTGGTGCCACCATGGGATGGGGTCGCCGCAGCCCCCACCCCACAGGAGCTGCCCAGACTTCATCCAGCAGGTCCCTGGGGAACAAGGAGGGCTTGGGAAGACCAGGAGCTTCTTGATGTGTTTTTGGTGTGTGTGTGTTTGTTTGTTTTTTTATTGCTTGGAGCCTTGACTTCAGTGGGGAATTTTCTGCTAAGGGATGTCACCAAATAGGAGCTTTCCTTGCTAGATGGGTGTTTCCTTCCTGGGGTGAGAGGGTAGGTGAAAGCCTGAGGCTTTGCTCACCTACATAGTTGTGACTCGGTCTTGTGGGTTTAGATGTGCTGCTGGGGAGAGCAGGGCTCCTGCGGGCAGCCCCCACAGCACTTGGCCACAGCTCTAGATGCACTAGGAGGGATTCCCACCCTGAGCAGAAATGTGTATATTGCCTGTGAGCTTACCTGCAATATATTTGTGGCTCCTAATGGACAATAACCCCGACAAGGAATCATCACAAACAACAATTTAACTTCTCTTAGGAAACAACGAGCCACCTTAGTTCAAAAGAATCCCAGCCTCGAGGTCAGCGATGGAGCAGTGCTTTGGGAGACGGAGCTTATATTTCACATGCCTGCTTTGTATCTGACCTGACGCAGGGCACCAGCCGCTGGAGCTGTGCTCTCCATGGCATTAGTGATCATTAACATGCTCAGAAAACTTGGGGAAACAGGCACGCTCAAGCATAAAAAAGCCGCTGCTGATGGCGCTTGCATTTTGGTTCCCCATTAACAGCAGTGTTTCTCAGAGGGAGAATAATTGTGCTTTTGGTTTTCGGGGGGAGTTTCCTGATAGCTGAGAATTCAGCTCTATGTAGAAGCAGGACGTGGATGCGTAACGTAAGCGTTAAGCAAATGTAAAAACCAGGCTCAGCGGGGAAAAAGCTGCCTTATTTTTTGTGTGAACATATGTGGGACAACTGTTAAACCCTATGGAAAACAAGGCTACAAATAGGCAGGTCTCCCTGTTTCGGGTGATCCTTGAATTATTATTTGTGAAAGGGGCAAAACCCCTCTCTTTTTATATTTTCCGTTGCTAACCAGCTGTGCAAGAAGTTAAACATAGTAATTAACCCATATGTGACCCACTACATTTGACTGATTTCCAGGCAGGGACGGAGCGGTAACTCTAGCTGGCAATTTGAACCTACCATGTTCGTAATGATGATTTTACAGTGTAATGGTCGCACTAAATCCTTTCACTTTTGCTCTGTAGCCGCTGTTGTGACAAGAAAAGCTGTGGCAACAGAAATGAGACTCCATCAGATCCAGTGATAATTGACAGGTAAGGACTGCTATTGTTTCCTTCCTTTTTTTTTTCTCTCCCTCTCCTCATTATAATGAAACACCTGCCCTGTGTTGCTAATGGGGAAGAATTAGGAGTATATACGGATGAAATTTTGTTTTTGATACCGAATTAGCTGTGCTTTGCAATTGCGATTGCCGTGTAAGGGCCATATGGAGGATAACGGAGTGACCTGCTCTTGGGAGGGTTCTGCTTCTTGTAGCGGATTCAAGTGCATAAAGAGGAGATTTTTCTTTCTGACTTTCTGTGGCTCAATTCACATGCTGTGCCAGGGAAGCTTCAGGAATAAAATAATAATAGTTTGTGATTTATGAAATGTGGTTGGGTGCTTATAAATATTTAACTTTTATTTGAAAAATGTCTGAATCATTATCACTTTTAGCTACAGTAGTTCTGTTGGATGCAATCCATCTACATTTTAAGGTTTTTATTTATGCATAAAAACAGTTAGAAAAAAGATCTGCAAAGTAAGGGTTTTTCTCATGTTATTTTCTTTGGTTGGAATACTATTTTGACTGTATTGTCAGTTGATTAATTCATTTTTGCCTGTCTTAATTATTGTGTTTTTAAACAGATCCATATTGCTAATCTGACATCACCGAGTAAATCACTGTAGTACAATGCATCTATTTTAGTTTCTCTGAGCCACGTGTAGTTTCTGTGCTTGCAAATTATGCAAAATGGTAGCCAAATAGTCATTTCTACATTTTAATTGTCCAAACTCATTGTACAAAGCTGTGTGTGATAACCAGGTTATTATGCAGCATTACTCTAGAAGAGTTAAATGCCATGAAGTACTGAAAGTGTCTGTCATCAGCTGGGGAAAGCAATACCCTTGCACTAATCTGTGAATAGAGGGACCCTGAAGGGAAACTACCCATACATATAGGGGCGAGAGCATAGAATAGAGTGCTGCTCCGTGCATTACTGTCTGAGTTAACGTCTGCTATATTAAGTTTAAAGCATCTTCAGTGCCAGTGCGTCCGTTTTATGAAAGAAGGTGAAGAGGGTTTGATGTGTTGGATGCCACACGCAGAGAGTGGTCCAGGGATATGGCAGAGCCTTGCTTGGCATTGTCCTCACCCAGACTCCCAGATTTACAGTTCTTGTTTGAATTTGGTAAGAAAGTGCATACATTGGAAGCTTAAAGCAGATGTTTTGATTAGCTATAATAAGTAATCCTGAGAACGTTTAAATCTCAGAAGATATCTCTATCTATTTTAACGAGGCATATTTTCAACTTCTGTGATCATCAGGTAGTACCAGGGAAAGTGGGGGGAAAAAGCCCACACAATGAAATCTGTATAGAGGTGTGTTTTATAAGCATGCTGCAGAGTTGAACACTATAAACATGGTGTTAGAGTGGCATTTTGAGCAACATGAAAGCTACAAAATTCACATGAATTTTTCATTGTACTGGAAAGTGAGATGTTAAGATGCTAATGGCGGGTTTACAGAAATATTTTGTTTATCTATCTAGTATGCAAAACTGCTAGTTGCAAATCATTTTAAATTATGAAAGCCAGAGATGCTGTCTGTTACATGCTTCCTGCAAAATAAGGAAAACAGTTATGTGGAAAAAAACCAGATTTAGCTTCGTAGCAGTGATCAATTTATCAGTCTTTACGTAAATCGATGCAAAAGGTACCAATTCTGAAGGTTATTTTTAAAATGCAAGCTAAACATAATTTAAAGATGATGATTCAAACCCTACCTCACCACCCGTACTGAATCACGCTTGGCTTGTGAATGGGTTAAGCTTTTAAGTTCTTCACTTGGTTTTAAATTGTGACTTTGATACAGAAGGTTGATATGACTGTGGTTTGAATAACATTTGATTTTGACCTGTTCCTGTGGGTTGCAATGGCATAAGAAATTTGACTCAGCAGTACTGTAATTAGCCCTCCCCGTGTTTTTGAAACAGGATTGTGTTACCTGGATTGCATTAGTGTGGCTTCTATTGTTGCCGCTTCGCATCTGTCCCAGTAGGGTACTTAAAACCTTTTCTTGGCTGGGGCTAGTTCAAACAATTTAGGCCAAATAAGTATGTGCTTTATACAGTCAGTGGCTTCAGTGATGTTTCTTGTGACATTTATCCTACTCTTTTTTTTTTTTTTTCCCCCTTTTGGTTTGGAAAGGATGAAATGATCTATATGGAGCTTTTTTACCTTAAACCGAGTCCTTTAAAATTGTTCTAACATTAAAATGCCTGCACAGTCAGAACATGTGTTTAGTTGTACTCTATTGTCACTTCTCCATGCATGCAATTTTTAACTATTATGTCAATTGATATGCAAAACCATATTTAGCTATTTTTATTTGCATGTGAGCTTACAGAATTCATTTACCATTTGGGCTAAAGCACTCCCACATGCCTTACGCTCTGATAAAGTCTTGACTGTGGATTTAATCTAACTCTTGCATCAAATCCTGCGAATCCACAGACTCTGACCTAACATAGAATTTAACGTAGAATCTATCCATGGGATTTCTGACATATGTACTTACATGGAAATGCTATCCTCTTCTTACACGCTGGAATACTATTTTGGATTGGTTAATTCTCTTTGATGAGGCTAGAGAAACTTGGGATCGAGAGAGCTCCGTCTTTGTGGTGGTTTAGTGAACTTGGCGAAGAGGCTGTTTGGCAACTTCAAAGTTACATGTGTTGTGTTCTCTTTCAAACCCTAGATATACATGAAAAGTAAATCATATATTTTTATTTAATCAAAATGTGGGATTTAAAAAAGTCTGTAGTTGCGTTTGAAACAGGATACAACTTTATCCTTTATAAAATTGCTTTATACTTTGCTCTATTATAGTATCAGCAGATATAGCAGTGAAAGGGACCTAAAGAAATTCGTACTCATATAGCGGTCTCAATTTTCTCTGGAGAACAAAATAAATCTATTATGCTTATAGAGCCGTCATTTCGCAGAAGTTTCTTGGAAACCTGTGTGTGTCTGAATCATCATCTTAGCATAGCCTGTATATTTTATCGTTAATCCAGTTACATGTGTTGAGATGAAGCTCTGATGAACAGGAACTCATTTTGAAAGGGGTATTATTGTCACAACACAAGCGCACAATTCCTCCTACAAGTGCAGTGGCGGTGTAATCACACTTAAAGAAAACACAGAGCACTTCCTGTTATTAAATTAAATTCTAGATTGATTTAACTTTCAAATTGTGACTCATATTTGAATTTAAAAGGTTTGCAATAAAATTCCTGTGAAGAAATTGAATAAATTGTAGTTTTATTACCACTCTGGATATCCTGGTGTCCTAACCTTTTTCCTTACAGTTATCTTAGTTCAATAAATAAAACCTCATTAAACTATTCCCATTTCAACGAGTTTATTAAATTTTACAGGAGTAATTAGCATAAGCTGTGCTAATTTTTCTGGAAGACTAATGAGAGAGCTTCCTAATTAGGTTTGCTTTGTAAGAATCAGAAAAGATGATAATGACAAAAGTCACATAGGGGAGAAAGTGGGGCTTATGTTATTCCTTGGTTCAGGAAAGAGGCTCCTCTCTCAGCATTCTGTTCCAAACTTTTAAACCTAATTTACCATTTTTCGGGACTAATATTTAATAGTGTTACCTGTGCCTGCTGGGGCTTCTTTACTGTTTATGACTGCATCTGGTAAACAGGAGTCCTCCTGACTGACAGAACAGCAATAACTACTGCAATCCCAAATATAGTGGCAGAGAAATCTCAGCATTTAGGATCCATACCATATACCTCCAGCTTGCGACACTGCATGGACAAAGGGCTGAAAGCAGCCCACTTGGAAACTGCTGGTACATCCCAAATTTACTTCTTCCCTGAGTACTCGAACAGGCTGATGACAGTGACCTGAAATCGGCTCTGCTGAGATTTACCAATACAGATGAGACCTACTTAAGAAATCTCATGACCGTCTATCTTTTGGATAGTTAAACTTTAGCTGTGGTGTAAGTTAACAGGCTTTGTGCTGAAGCTCTCCCCCAGTGAGACCGTGTGCCCTTAGGTGGCAGGTCAGCATGAGGATGACTAGGGTTCCTTCAGGCCCTTGTCTGGCAAAATATCAAAGTTCTTCATGTACTGCTTCGGGTGCAGTTCTGAGGAATGAGGCTCCCTCTGGCTTCGACGAGGTGGCTTATGCATTTCCAGTGCAATCAGAGCTCTTGTCTGTGGAGTGGGGCTGGGAACTCATGGATTAGAGGCCGTAACAGTTTTTATGCATTATTATCAGATGACACCAAGGTATGTCTTAGTGCATGACCTGCTACAAGTGTTTGAAAGGCCTGTGTGCTTTTGACACCTGCTGTAAGGGATGCTCGACTGGGGGTCTCTGTAATCTGTCCCTGGTACACCCAGCTGCCGTGGCTAGGGAGGGAGCCAACTTACCTACATATGGTTTTGAAATCTTTCAGCATTTAACCTGAAAAATTTTATGTTTGTGGGTAGGATTTCACTGTGCAATGACATGAAAAGAGGCGTGAATGACTTTCAATGTCTCGATTTTACCACTTTACAAGTCATCATGTAGTGGATTGTATTTTACGGGCCTGATCATCTTTTCATCCTGAATACCAGGCAGGTGGAAAAATGACACACAGGACTGTGTCGCACTCACTACATCCTCCCCACAAATTCACTTGTTAGGCAGATGTAGTGATTAATGCATTTTGCAGTAGCTTTCCATGCCTGGAGGTAGGGTGATGGAGATGCAGGCGGGCTGGCAGAGTGGGCCAGCTTCAGGAGAGGTACAGGCAAGAGGAAAAGGTGGGTGTTTTGCTTGGGAGGGAGCTGCTGAGGGGTGCTTCGCTGCAGGGGGTGGGATCAGTGCTGCAGCTCTCGCCCCAGCCAGACTACAGGGTCATGGGCTCATCATAGCACTGGTGTGATGGCAAAGTGGCAGAAGATGCCAGGTGCTTTGGCAGTGGTCCCTTTGCAGGAGTCTTGGTCTCCCTGGCCATATGCGGTACCTGAATGTGGCTGTGTGGGCTCAGGCTGTGTGTCCTGCTCCCTCCTTGCTCATGTCGGGGACAGGGCTGCAGGAGGCTGTGGGTCCCATCTGTCCTGGGTCCTTGGGTGGGTTTTCTATGCAGGAGGGCAGGCATGGTACGCTCTGATAGGTGTCAAGACCTGGGTGAAAAATGCTCCTGGGCCTGAATATTTGGCAGTTCTCTTGGGTCTTGTACTAGAAAGCGCCCACCTCACTGCTGTGCCCCTTCTAGAGCCACATGGGAGTTATTTATCTAGCAGGGAGGGAGTCTGGGGAGCAGAAACTGGGCGATGGAGGACTACCCCCAGCACTGCATAGAGATGTCTCCCAGGCTGTCTTTTAAAGCTGTGCCAAGTAAACCCTCAGGGCCTCTAAGCAGGGTGTTCAGATGGGCAGAAGTTGGCCTCCAGCACTTCATGTAAGCTCCCGGAGCCTGTGAACCCATACATTTCTGAGAGGGGAGGGACAGAAACACGCATCCTTGAGGATTTGATTGTGATTGATGCAGCTGAGAAGCATTACCCAAAACATTTCCCACATGACTTAGGCAACCAAAGGCATTTTGAGATAAATAGGAGACTCTGATCAGTAGATGCTTCTCACACAGAGAGTCAGAGATGCTCGCTCCTCTACCAGTGCTCCTAATGCATGTGGTGTCAGTCTTCTTTCTGGTGAAGAAACCACTAGAGCTGGGGGTAACTTTGCAAGAGTTCTTGCAAAAATATCTTGGTTTCAGCCTATTGGGCTTGGCACATATTGCTGCTGCTTCAAAATTCATTTATTTTGCTCTTGGGGTTGAGTGAACTTGGACAGGGTCAAACTAACTCCTACTTATTGTTTGTTTGATTTCTCTCCCTTCCACCCTCAAGTATAAGAAATTTTGTATAATCTCAAAACTATTATGCAAAACCTTAATTTGGTCTCGGCTTCACTCAGGAGGTTTGTGATTTTCTCAGCAAACCTGTTCTGAGTTTTCAGTTTGTTATAAAACCCCAAACCAGGCAAGCTTTATGTGGTTTTGGGTTTCACTGCAAACATTTCACACTACTCTAATAGTTACTTGCTTCTCTCAGTGATGCCTTTTGAATCTGCGGCTAGTGTTTTGGGCTTTATTTCACTGTGATCTTATGCCTGATTATTACTATTTAATATCATGGTGATATAACAGAGACTCCTGTCGCAAAGAAGGCTCATTGTGCTAGACACTGTGTAGTGTCTAGGTAGGTAGATGATCCCATTCCTGAAGATAAGTGCTTCTCCTGACACAGTTTAAAAATTGAGATTGAGGTTTTTCTATAGAGAATAAAAAACTTAGGCTTGCGATGAGTGTCCTAGGGATGAGGGAAACTGAAGACCATTCTACTGTATTGCTTTTGGCATTTGCCATCTTTAGTGCTCACCTACAGCCCTTTGGGGCTTGGCCAGTTGTGCTGTCAGTCCATAGAAGTGACTTGAGTGCACACATGGCATGTGCTAGACCTGCTATCCTGAGACCCCAAGGTCAGAGTGTCTGTGTCCGTTTAGCTCTGCTCTGCCTTGGGTGGACAGTGAGCGTGGGTCAAGCAGCTCTGCACCTACTGCTTTTAGAGCCATGGCTCCCAGCAGGTTGGTAAGTCCCTCGGGCTCTTTCTGAAAATCTCGGTCTTGGTCAGCAAAGGTTAACAATTTTAGGAGACTGCACTGGCTTGTCTAACTCCTTGAAGTCCATCCTGAAGACCCTATGGGTTTGATTGTGCAGAGGAGCACCCCTAGGTCTAACTAAGACCTCGTGGATTGCCCTGCTGCTCCCCTCAGATGGCAGGATTTGGGCATCTGAGGTTAGACAAACTTTTTATAGCACCTCTGCCTCTGTGCAGTGACCTCCTGCAGCATCAGGAAAGCTTCAAGTGTGCCGGCTGGTCCCAAGAGGAGCCCAGGTCCTGGCAGGGCGACCAGTCCCTTTGTTTCTTGTCACAAATCTTCAAATGTGCTATTCATACCTACCGATTTCTTAATATGAACTCCTACTTCAAAGCGTGTCCTGCAACAGGGAGGATGTGCTTAATGCAGTGAGCTCCCCGGCTCCACGCAGCTAGTGCCAGTCCTTCTCTTTCCCAAGGGTGGGTATTTTTTTGGGGAAAAAATAGTGGCTTTTTTCTTATATGCATATATATGCACACACAGTTTCTGGTGTGGATAAATTTCCTGTTCCATCTTAACACCTGATTTATTCCTGTATTTGCTATCGCAGTGGGAATGCACACACGAATAAGAGCGATAGGAAAATATATTTGCAAAGATCATCCTCAGTTTTAATGCAGATTAGCTAAAATTGTTCTGAACATGAAAAATGTATCTTATCTCTATCCCAGTGTTTACTGGGTAAAAACATAACCCAAGCCTCATTCTGCAGAAGCTGAGGTGTACGAGTAGTTTTCTTCCTGTGAACAGTCATAAACGTTTGCATGTTCTAGCCACCAAAATGGATTCTTATAAGTAATTGGCCACATCTACAAAAATAACTTATGCTAAATTCAAATTCACGTCTGCTTGGTGGAAGTATGTAATTTTAATACAACATCTACCTAATAAAGTTAAAAGAGAGTAAGAAACCATTGTAGGTTTTTGTGTAAATCACCACTGAGATAACTTTCTAGAAATGGATTTAGCTCTGTCCTCAGAGAGCAGCAAGTCTCTGTAGTAGTAGTGGTAAATACTTGTAAGAATTTTTTGCTTTCCCTGTAACATCACTTTTTTTTTTTTTTCTGTAACAGTTATGGAAAAGTACAGAAAAGCCATACAAAGTTCCCAGTGTGTCACACTAGCAACTTTGCATAGGTAGTTTGTGATCAGAATATATTACTGTATCAAATGAGTGTTTACTTTTTTTGCTAGAGACAGTATTTTAGAGTATTTTTTTAAAGCAGAACGAATAATTTTCTACCCACTTTTTAAAAATAGTGTTTGGGAATAAGAAATGTGAAAAAAAATTTTCTGGTGCTGTAAATATGTGAATTGTATGAAATTAGTTATTAAAAGGCTTTATTTCAAGTCACTGAAATTATATACTGGACAGTATTAAGGTGACCCAGATATAGAGCCTTTCACGGCAATCATTGAAATGCTGTGAACAGTACTGTTTTGTCTTTGGCTTCTTGCTGCCTCTGAAGGTGTAGGCAGATGAAGATAACTTTAAATAGAGCTATTTCTCCAATTACAAGCTTTTGTCCAAGAGCAAAGAGGGATTTTTAGACTAACAGCATTCACTATAACAAAATTAAATTCCCTTCATCTGACAAGATGCTGAGTTTGGCAATAGTTTGGGATTTTTTGTTGGAGATATAGCAGAAGCCACCCTCTCTACCCCTGTTTTTCCCTGCAGTGGTGAGCTGGCCAGACCTAAAAGGCAGGACCCGCTTTTGGGGGGGGCAGGGTGAGGAAGGGAGGGTGGGTGCTGGATGGTGCCACTCACAGCAAGAGCAGAGCGGCCACCAGGACGCTTGGGGACATCGTTTTCCCCTTTGCCGGTGAAATGCGGGTTGCCCTTCCCAGAGTGCCGGGGGGGTGAGGGAGCAGCGTCACCACCGCTGCCCCCCCCCGGGCCGTGCCTGGACGCCTGGCCAAATCGCTCCGGTTTTGTAACAATGCAGTAACGTCCAAAATGGCATTCCACAACTATGCCATCTCGCTAACCGGCTGAGGCACAATAGTTCAGTAATGTAATATAAAAAGTAATGGTGTTAGCTAACACATCCTTAATAAGATATTGTCCGCTGCTCTGCCATATGCTACCGAGCAGGCTTTCCCTCTGTGGGGCTTTTGAGTTCTCTCAATAAGATTATTTCAAATACTCTAATCCTGAATCATTGACATGAATACAAAAGCCTAGTGACATCTAATAGATGCCTCTTAGCTTTGCTTTTCCTCTTGTTCCTTCCCTTTTTCTTCTCTTTTTACCTGACAAAAAGCTTACAGACACTTGGGCTCTGTCTCTCAGTACCAGCATGTGGGTCCCCTCATGAAATATAAAGGAGGAAAAAGGGCTGACATAGGGCTGATAAGCCACGGAGCAAAGGACCATAGATTAAAAGTAAATGCCAGTAAATCCTACCCTGTACACTCAGTTGTTCTTTTATTGTTTTCTTTAACTCTTCCAGTGCCACGTCGGGCTAGAAAGAGATGAAAAATGGGGTTTAAAAAAAAAAGGTGATGCGAAAGTGACATAGTGCGAGGGTCCTAAAGGCTTGCTGCACACTTGGACTTTCTCAGCACTCCTCTCACCTCGACTTTCTAATCAGAGTTGCAAACTGTTTCAGCTAATCGCATCATTCAATTAACTGAATGTTTAGGTCATTTTTTCAAAGATTAATTGAAAACAAAAAAAG
The DNA here is from genome assembly GCF_963921805.1 of Phalacrocorax carbo. NCBI lineage: Eukaryota > Metazoa > Chordata > Aves > Suliformes > Phalacrocoracidae > Phalacrocorax > Phalacrocorax carbo. Next base: position 10,032,895 of record NC_087520.1, on the reverse strand, counting down.
GAGACACCACTAAGTGACATGATTGGACCCTGGAAAGGATAACTTTCATATAAAGTAAATGTTAGGAAGAATTGAAGAATTGATATCCCTCTGCGAGTGCCTAGCAATAAAAAAAGGATCTTCATCTCGTTAGTGTTTTCTTGATTACTGTCAGAGACAGAAAATCATTTTCTGTTCATCTTCTGGACTTTGCCAAACTGTTAATTTGTTGATTCCAAAATTTGCCTTCGAGAAAAAGTGCTACAGGATACAGCCAGTGTCTACAGCGGGTTAAAAGGAAGCTGTTTAAAACATAATAATTTTCCTTAATTTTCTCCATGATTTTGCAGGGACACTCTCAGGCTTTCCTGACCAGGATAACCATCCACTTCCACCCAGTTGAGTCAGATCTTCTCTGTAATCTCCCTGAATATAATCTTTCAGTTGGATTTTTTTGGCATCTGCATCACTACATAACCATTGGCTGACTTCCCAGATGTTAAGTCACTTTGATAAGTGGATGTTAAAAACCAATTTACCTAGTTCAGATTTTGTAGAAGGATGACACAAGAAGAGGAGAAATGTATTCTGTATTCATTATAAAGTTCTTTGCTCTAAAAGAAGAAGAAAATTAGCCACACTCAGAGCTATTAAGATCTGATGGTAACATCTCCTCCAGTCCGCTCCATGTGCCTCTGCATTGCTTGCACAGTCCTGCACGAGCCAGGATTCAGCTGCAGATGGGAGCGTGCCCCATGGCACGTCTTGCTGAGGGTTATGCAGGCAGGAGAAGGAAAGAACCCGCACATGTTTTGTGATAGTTGCCCCACAGCTAGGGTGAGGATTTGGCCCTCTATAAAGAGAAACAAGGGAGTCCTACTGCATTACAAGGAGTGCCCTGCATAATCCTGGACTTTTCTGGGGTCTAGGGCAGCATTTGTTTCTCAAGCTGGGGTTCATGTGCTAAAAGCAGCTCTGTAACACTTGGGGTTTTTTTCTTATCTGTGGGTCTTGGCTTCCTGTTGGCACCATGTAGGTCTTGGTTTCCTGTCGGCACCATGGTCAGGTGCCACTGGGCTCCAGCGGTCTCTGGGCTCCGTTGGGCTGCCAGGCTTTGAGCACTGCTGAGTGAGGGATGTACAGTGGCACAGTGAGAGAATCTCTACGCTAAAGGGCTGTTTAGGCAAGACAATCCCTAGGCTACATCTAGCTTCCTTATTTTTTAAAGCATAGTGAGCTCCATAATAGCTCTGGCATTCTGAAAAACGGAAAAAACTGTACTGTGGTGTAGGAGGAAAACTTCTTGCTAAACCCCATTATATGTACATGAATTGTCGTCTGTTGTGTACTGCGTGGCAGGAGAGAGGAACTTTTTTTTTTTTCTGAAGGATTGCCCCGCTGTGACAATGGTAACTTAATTTGTCAGAAATTACAAGAACATTAATACATCACGCTCTGATGCGTCATTAGTGCATTAATACTTCCAAAGTCATCGGAGTTTTTCTGATAAATACCTTCGAAGTCGGCTGGGCATTCATAAATTTGAGTTTTCAGTATTATGATTGTAACTGAGATACCTATTTTCCCTGATTAATTCTTGGAGTTTGTATGTAACAGTCAGCCTTGTTGACATTCACAGCCATCTGCACTTGAAAGAACAACATGCTGTTACTTAATATTTGTGTTATTGTAAAGTGGCATGATTTGGGGAAAAAAAAGGGGGGGGGGGCCTGTTCTCAGGGAAACAAAAGAGAATTTTGGGAATGCTTTTTGCCATGGTAACCCAGTTATCGCTCATTAATCTGTCACATATGAAACAAGTTCCAGACTACAACACACTTAAACAAGGCAGCGTTCCCAGGGGGTTCGCCCCCTCGGCTGCTCTACCTCTTACCTGCAGGCAGCATCACGCCAGGCTCTGCGCAGCGCTGGAAGGGTTAACCATTGCAGAAAATCCCATCATGTGCCTGGTTGGCTCTGAAAGAGGGGGACCCCCTCCCTGCTTGGGCCACCTGGGCTGCCTGGCCCTGCCACCCCAAAAGCAGCTCCCTGGGGAGATGGGGGAGCCGGCCCCGATGGGCGCCACCGCTCTGGCTTTAGGGGCCGCCTGTATCTCCAGAAGGAAGTAAGTTTTTTTTCCTTCATTTCCAAGATAAGGTGTCATTCATGAGAGCAGCGTGCTGAACTAATCAGGTTAATTGAGAGGCCCTGAATAGCTCTCATTGAGCGGATCCCTCCTTCCTGCTCAAGGCAGATAGTGCAGACGGAGAGATTACAAAGTGCTTTAAACTCTTTCTCTCCATCTCTGAATTTCACACCGATTTCAGGATGACGAGGGTCATAGTAGATGTGTGACACGGGGGTTGTACAATTTAGCTTTGCTAGGAGCAAGGCTTTTTTTTTTTTTTTTTTTTTTTTTAAAGCCGTCATCATGATGATTATTTTTTAGTGCGGCCAGATCCTGGGATCTGAGCAGCTCTCCTTATGTCAGGGACACCCTGCTGATTTACACCAGCTGGAGTGGCGTAAATTACTCCACTGTTTTGGAAAGATATAGAGGACTAAGCCGGTCACATGATTGGCTCTCGATTGACCTGCTCTTGAGTGTTGTTAATATTAAAATTATTTCAGACGTAACTCATGGCACGGCTGCAGGAAACATTAATTTTAAAAAGATGTTTTCAGTGTTTGAAGCAGATAGCAGTTGGTTTTATTGCTTCTATGGTATCATTTCCCTTTAAAACCTTCTAATTGAAGTGGCTGTACATAATTTTATTCAAGTTTACCAGAATGCAAAAGCATTTCCCTCTGGACGCTCTCGCCAAATTAGGAACATCCAGGCTCCAAACCTCACTCTAATCTTCCTACTCACCACAGTCTACTACATATTCTTTGCAAATACTGTAAATATTTGAGTGCAGGAGAGAGAATTTTCAGGAAAACAAATTCCCCAAAACTAATGCCCCCCTTTTCTGAGCCAAACCGGTTGCTTAGGTCAATTTAAACACAAGTATCGTTGGCCCCCTCCTTCCCCCCCCCCCCCCCCCCCCCCGACTTCTTTTCCTTGGAAGTTTCAGGAATGACTTTAATTATCTCTACAATCAAATTCTCACTGCTGTCCCTGTGAAAGCGTGTAGTCATGGATTGCTGGGATTATTTTCTTTAGCACTTGGGGATAGAGAAACTGGTTGTTTGGAAATGAGAACCAGCTGGGTTCTCAGAGCCGGTGTTTGGAGGGAGCCACTTTGCACACAAACCCAGTGCCGAGCAGAGTCCTGAACTCAACCCCCAAATTACTGGCACTTGGCTTGCCACATGGGATTGTGCAATATTGAGGCTGATTTTTGTTTGTCTTATTAATATGCATCTTCAGGGAGGCTGCTGTCAGAGCTTGCTTTTACTGCTCACAAAACTTTATCAAGGTGGAAGTGTATCCCTGCAGCGACATTCCCAGGCTTCACCTGCCTAAAACGTGGAAAATAAAATTAAACCCCCGATAGGAGACAACCTTATGTCGGACATGTGTTCTGCAGGTAACAGGTAAGCAGGTAAAAAGAGATTAATACAACAGAAGAAAGAGCAGAGACAACTTCTGTTATCTTACATCTTTTGTTGCCCTAGAAGACAAGCTGCGGGGGTGATGTTCTTCCTTCCTTTCCAGTTTGGAGAAATTAGTTACTTGTCATACCTTATTAATCTGTTTTAGTGCCAAATTCAATGTGAAATGAGGGCCATAAGTCTGGTCAGAAATTATATGACCTATGCTTTTAGCTTGCTATTTTTTCATAGGGAAAGGCACAGAAATCTTCTTCATTTAGTTATGAGGATGGAAATCTGGAGATATCCCACTGGATTTAAGGCAACTGCTCCACGTTTCTAGATTTTTAAGAGAGAGGAGTGTTCATTCTTTGGAATACAAGAATTTGTGTTTATGGCTTATTTACATTTAAAAATATGTATCTAAAATACATATATGTTTACATACTTTCTACTTTAAGGGCTCTCTCACACTCGTGCACACTTGCACACAGCCTGTGTTTCACTGCAAACCGTTGTTAGGGTGGTTTACATTTGAAATTATGACTTTTTAATGTTTGAAATGCGATAGTGACTAAATCAATAGCTCAGGTATAAAGTCCAGAAAAGAAGTCTTCCAGTTCCTTCATTAAAACAAAAAGTTTATAGCAAAGAAAATTATTGATTTGCTCAGCTTTGAACAGCTACTTATATAAGATTTGATTTCTTTAATGCCTGAAATATAACAACTTTGACTCTATTAATATCCCCTTTAGCACAACTACATTATTTTTTGAAAGATGAAACCATTTAGCTCTGAATATGCTTAGATCATACCACAACCTAAATACTCTCCTGTATCACACACATTGTTTTAGAGTTTTAGGCTGAAACAAATATTCTGCAGCCACTGTGCCTCCAACACTTGAGAGGTTTTCCAGTTCTGCACGTCATCTTCTGCTGATACATTTATTCAGTGTTTCAATTTATCATCTCATATGTATGTATACACATTCTCACATGCATGCTGTGGTTTTGTATTTTTGGGTTTTTAATCTGGATTTTCTATTTTTTTTCTCCCCACAAATAACTGCTGCATTTCCAGTCACTCAAATTTGGACAGAATTTTACTTCCTGTTTCAAAGGTCAAGGAAAGCTGACCTCAACAGCAGTGTGGAGGCTGCTGAATTATTCATATCATTGACTTTGTGTCAGCTTCCACATTTGTGCAGAGGGATGTTTTATTCATTTATCTCATTTAGGGACCTGCTCTGCACCTGTTTCTACCATTAAGTACCCTGTAATTTGCATTTGATGCTAATTTAGTTTCATATCAGCCTGGTCCCCCCTTGTTAATTTAATTTTCTAAGACCCTTTTCATTACAGTAGAAATGTTTCCCTCTTTAAAGCAAACATCTATACAAGTAATTGTATAAACTGCCTTTTAAATAATATCTTTTAGAAGATTCCATCGTTTAATTCCTTAATTCCTATAATTAGCCATGGTTTGATTAATGTTTCAAAGGGTTAAATTAAAATGCAGAATTACTCAAATGCATACTTGAATAATTTTCTCTCTGCTGATAACTGTTTCTGCATTGCTGCTTTTATTCTACTCGTGATTCTGAATATTACAAGTACTAACAAGCACTAATTTTCCTTATGTAGTGATTTTCCTTTGCTAAGCGATAGCTGTTTTTAATGTATAATTGTTGGAAACTCTGTATTGCCAGTGGGATACTTAATTTTTTTTCTTCTGATCGATTGTAAATAGTTAAAAAGAAATGCTGTGACTGAGGAGCTGCTCTAGGTTTCTTTCCAGATTGTAAGAAACTTAAAGGGATCCTTTATTTTGCCAACAAACCTCACTGCTGTGTTCTCACAAGCAGCATGATTAGTGCCGATTTCTGAAGAGAATAATTTGGGAATATTTATAGCCATCATGGATTTTTTTGTGTAGGTGAAAATTTACACACACTGTGATCTTAAGGGCAAAATGTTCTGTGATTGTCACCTCCAAACACATTTATGCATTTTCAGTGCACGAATATGGCACCAGGGTAAATAAATGACCAGGGGGGCTATAGTGGAAAATCCAAGTCCCTTCACTCCCCTGTGGGTTTATTTAGAACAAGGTTGGATAATTGCAGCTGGGGATGGGTGTTGTGCTCCCAGCTCCCCATGTGCTGGGGCTGGGGGATGGACACCCCCTCCCCTCCTTCCCCAGCCAGGGAAAAATGTAATGGCGACTCTGGACTTTCAGAGGTACAAACCCCTGTTTCTCGGTGGGTGTCAGAGAGGGGGACGGGGGAGATCAGTGGAAGTGTGGGGCTGGGAGGAGCAGGCAGCTGGGTTTCATGACGCCACCAAAACAGCTCATGCTAATTCCTCCCTTGGTTTACAGTGGGGGGGTGTTGGGCCATCTATCCCAAGGGACCATGCCCCCAGATCCGTCCATGCCCTCCTAGGGATGGGAGAGGTGTAGAGATTTGGCCTTGGGCTCTGCTTTGACACCTCAATGAGGGTCTCTGGTGCCCAGCTGAGGCTGTGAGCTGGCGCTAACTCGCTGCTGCGGTGCTGTGTGTGGCAGGAAGGATGCAAGTCCAGCATATAGGGTCAGCCTCGCGCTAGCTTTTGTTTTGCCCCACCAGAAGGTGACACTTCCTCCAAATCCCCCTGAAGTCGAAATGAGTTTGAGGAGAGATGCCTGCACGCTTGGGCTGAAAGGAAGCTGTTCTGATCATCTGCTTTTGGGTGGAGTCTGGGGTCTCCCATTTCAAACAGTGCCCAGAGCTGCATGAGGGACTGGGTTTGGCTGTGGTGGTCCCAAATGTGTGTCTTATGTTACATGATGTGCTGCGTAGATGAGCCTGAGACTTGGGCTCTGAAGCTGCTAATAGCATGAGGTTGTATGGGTTGAAACAAAACTTCTGGTTTTGTGTTGCTGTTAGGATGTTTTATGTTTACTCCCTTTGGTTTTGCAGGCTCTGTTTGTGCTGGCAGAGCCCCCATATGCTGGTGTTGGGGTCCAGAGTGCTGTCAGGGGTGTACTCCTGAGTGTAGCTGGTTCTGGGAGTACCAGGGATGGCTGATGGTCAGGCACGAACCCAAGTACCTGCAAACATCAGGGCAATGAAGCTGGTGAAGGGCCTGGAGCACAAGTCTTATGAGGAGCAGCTGAGGGAGCTGGGGTTGTTTAGTCTGGAGAAGAGGAGGCTGAGGGGAGCCCTTATCACTCTCTACAGGTACCTGAAGGGAGGTTGTAGCGAGGTGGGTCTTTTCTCCCAAGTAACAAGTGATAGAACAAGAGGAAATGGCCTTAAGTTGCACCAGGGGAGGTTAAGTTTGGATAGCAGGAAAAATTTCTTCATGGAAAGGGTTGTCAAGCATTGGAAGAGGCTGCCCAGGGAAGTGGTTGAGTCACCATCCCTGGGGGTATTTAAAAGATGTGTAGATGTGGTGCTTAGGGGTGGCTCAGTGGTGGGCTTGGCAGGGCTAGGTTAAACAGCTGGACTTGATCTTAAAGGTCTTTTCCAAGCTAAACAACTCTTATGATTCTATGGTGACCTCTCTGAGCAGCCCCCAAATTCAGATATTTAATAGTTGTTCCCCCTTTATTTTATCATATACTCACAATAATGGCCTCAGTGCTGGGCATTGCCTGAGTATTAATGACCAGCTGGGGTTAATGACCCTTGCTTGTGCCTTGAGCCATCAGCTCCTCCCGACTGGTCATTAATTCCCAGGAAAAGCCCTCTGTGGAGGTCATTATTGCTTAATTATCTCCATACACTTTAATGCCAGTTTTGACAATGTACAGTCTCATACTTTGAGTTATAGGTACTTTATAATTCATTAAACAGCTTATCATTAAAACTGCAGATGATCTTGATTATTATTTATTAATGTTTTTCCTTTGATTTTTTTTTTTCAATTCTGATGCTCCCGCGCTATACTAAGGAGGGGGCAAAAGTAGATGGGAGTATGGCTCTGATGCTGAATACCGTAATGTGGTGGCTCTCCCTGTCTGGAGGGATCTCCCTGGCCCTGAGTGGTCCCAAAGGCATCTGCCAGCAGAGCCCAGGCCTCAGCTCTAAGCTCAGCTTGTTTAGCCCTCAAGGGCCAGCAGAAAGACTTGCGGAGGAGTGGGATGGCCAAATTCACTGGAGTTCCCTGTGCTGGCCCTGTGCCGTGGAAGTGCTAGCAGGATCTGGCCCACAGTTTTGGCAGTTCTTGCCTCAGTTTCCTCCTCACCCTGGGCCAGATGCAGGCTTGGGGTTTGCTCCGGGAGCCCTTTCTCACCTTGACGAGTTGTTCATGTGGTGGGCTCCCTTGGGGTTCGTGGCTTGGCCCCTTCTCCAGCAGCATTGGGTTGGTGATGTGTTTTAGTGCTGTTAGGTGGTGCAGAAAATAAATGGGAGAGGCTTAAGACAAGTAGACGGATTTTAATTTGTACTTTTTAATCGGAGCATGCACCTCGTCCTCCCGGGAGAAGCTTATCTTTCTGTCAGTCAGGTGTCCCTCTGTGTAGCATGACTGCTCTCCTCACTGCAGCTGCTTCTGGCTTTGCACCTGCAAGATCAGAAGCTCAGGCGCTGCCTGCGTGTATGTGCTGGGAAATGTCCCATACGCAGCACAGCCCAGACAGCTCTGCATTGGGCTCCTCGCTGGAATCACAACCTGCGTGAATGGCCAGAGGAGCGCTGACATGTTCTGGTGCCCTCACTCAGGTAACGCTGACTCTGGGGGGGGAATTTAGTGTCTTATTTGCCCCAAATGGCCCAATCCTGCAACCTTGTCTACTTCTGCCCTATTTTCCACTTTCCCCCTGGGCTTTACAAACGAATTATCCGGATAACAGAATGCTAAACCTCTGTGTCCACAGCTCCTCTGAGGTTTCGGTGCGCAGGAGCCCCGGTCAGCGCTGAGGGGGCTGTGACCCTGCTTGGCAGAGCCCTCCCGCGCCAGCTCGGGAGCCACGATGCTGCCCTGTGCTCGGGGAGACTGTAGTGGCACGAGGACTCCCTTAGCCAGAAAACCCATTAGGACGTTTGCTCCCCATATTCAGTCATCACTTGTATTTCTGTCGCTCTCCCCTGACAGCATCAAGTGGTTTAGGCAATAATAATACAGTTTTTGGAGCTGTTTTCTCCATTACCTGTGTCTCTGTTGGTTTTGTGTTTGCTGGAGGAAAAGTTGCATGTGGATGTGAAAATACTGGCCCCATTGAGCTGTGCCGTCGCCTTTGGAGGAGGCCAGGATTTCACCCACTGTATTTGCTTTTCTACCTCTGAGCTGTGTTTGTTTACAAAACCTTCTTCTGAACTGCTATAAACCGCCCAGCCGATCTGCCTCCCAGTCCCAGCCTGCTCTGGCCTTTTCCAAAAACCAGTCCGTTTTGATTAAAATCATAATGTCATCTGAAAGCAGGGAAAAAAAAAACCAAAACCAACCAGCAAACCAACCCCAAAGCCTTGCACAAAGTTTGAAAGTAGCATGTTGCTGCTGGGAGAGCAAAAGAAAAAAACAAATTCCAGACTCAACGGGTCTCCTGTTACCACTGTCAGGGAAGTCCAACGGCTCGAAGCTGATGAAGAGTTGTGCGCTAAAAAAAAAAAAACAACCAACCAAAACCAAAACAGAGGGCAAAAGGGAGCAATGTTATTTATTTATTTATTTAAGAGCCTAAAAGATTTATGGTAAAGCTAATTTAGGAGCGCGCTCTATTCTAAATTCCTGCTGTGTGCGAGAGTCAGCGGTGCACAGAGCGGAGGGACCGGGCGAGGATTTTAGGAGCAGCGCAGCAGAGCTGGGAACACGCTGCTGTATATTTTCTCCCCCTCCCTCCCTCCCTCCCTCCCTGGTCTCAGTGGGGGCGTTGTAGGCAGCCATGAATCGGCTCTCACACCGGTGCCGCCTCGCCACGGCTCCCGGGCGCGGAGCTGCGGCGGGCGCGAGGGCCGGCGCTGCGGCGGGCGCGAGGGCCGGCGCTGCGGCGGGCGCGAGGGCCGGCGCTGCGGCGGGCGCGAGGGCCGGCGCTGCGGCGGGCGCGAGGGCCGGCGCTGCGGCGGGCGCGAGGGCCGGCGCTGCGGCGGGCGCGAGGGCCGGCGCTGCGGCGGGCGCGAGGGCCGGCGCTGCGGCGGGCGCGAGGGCCGGCGCTGCGGCGGGCGCGAGGGCCGGCGCTGCGGCGGGCGCGAGGGCCGGCGCTGCGGCGGGCGCGAGGGCGGCGCTGCGGCGGGCGCGAGGGCCGGCGCTGCGGCGGGCGCGAGGGCCGGCGGCGCGCAGCACAGCTCCTGCCGGGCGGAAGAGCGCTGGCTCCAGGTTGTCGCCCGGGAAAGCAGAAACAGAAGTCGCCCGTGCGGGGAGCGCGGGCCGCGCCGGGGATGCGCCCGCTGCCGGCGCGTGGCTGGGGCAGCGCGTGCCCGGGGGGGGCGGCGCGCGCCGGGCGGGGGGGCGGCCCCGCCGCTGCTCTGCCCGCGCCTCCCGGCCCCGCTCCGCTCGCCCGCCTGTCGTGTCCCTGCTCTTCCCTCTCTTCGCTCTCTCTTTGCGTTTGCTCTTTCACTTTTCTTATTCTCTTCCCCTTTCTTTCTCTTTTCTTTCTCTTCCTCTTCTCTTTGCTTCTCTGTTCCTTCACTTTGCCTTCTCTTCTTTTTTCTCTTTTTGTCTCTTCTTGCTTCCACTTTTTTATCCTCTCCTCTCCTCTCCTCTCCTCTCCTCTCCTCTCCTCTCCTCTCCTCTCCTCTCCTCTCCTCTCCTCTCCTCTCCTCTCCTCTCCTCTCCTCTCCTCTCCTCTCCTCTCCTCTCCTCTCCTCTCCTCTCCTCTCCTCTCCTCTCCTCTCCTCTCCTCTCCTCTCCTCTCCTCTCCTCTCCTCTCCTCTCCTCTCCTCTCCTCTCCTCTCCTCTCCTCTCCCTTTCTCTAATTGTTCCCTTGCTAAAAGCCAAAGACGGAATTACAAATGCTGCTTTGGCATTGCGGTTTATGGCATTCTTCAGGGGTGTTTTCTTCTGCACAGTATGTTCTGTATCTTCTCTTTGGATCATCATCTGTGCAAAAGAGAAAATATTCCTTCTCTGTAAGAGCAGAGCAGCATGGAAAAAATTGCAAAGTGAAAGGAACATACAATGCTTCTTCCCTTTCTCAACATCCATATAATTACTGTTAAGCCAAACTGAAAAGCCTCAGGCTAAGAGATCACTGGAGTAAAGTTATATTTCGCAAGACGAAAACTGAAGTCAGTGCTCAAAAAAAAAAAAAAAAATTGGTGACCAATTCTGTGTCTGTAAAACCAGGCACAGTATTTTGCTGGGGAAAAGCACAGGCATTCAGGTTTGTTACCATATGGAATATAAAATTAGCTTTATTTACATTTAGTTCTTTCTTCCTCCTTTGCGGAGAGCAAACGTGTCTATTAAAACTCCTGATATGTTTGTTTTTCAAAAAGAATAAATAGCATGAATACCGAAAACATTGGGGGGGGGGGGGGGGGAATAGCTGTGATGTACAGTGATGATGTTGCTTTTTTTTACAATTTTAATTTCAGGGTGGGAGCACTGGAGCTGTGTTGGATGGGAAATGTATTCATGCAATGAAAGGCTGCATTTGAATGCAGCTTTTTGTTTACATTTTCAGCAAACCCAAGATGACACAGCTGGGCATGTTCAAAGTGGAATAAAAATAGGAATGAATAAATAAATAGTAGTAAAGAATAGTAGTAAATAAAAATGAAATCAAGCGAGCGTCGTGCTGAGCTTTGCGGAAGGCGGCCTCCGCCTGCCCAAGTGGCGTCAGTGTGGTTAGGTGGCACGAGACGATGGCTGGGGAAGGAGCGAGGGTGGTCGGGTGGCTCAGGGAAGCCAAGGGAAGAGGCTGGTGGGGCAGCAGCAGAGCTCAGCTCCTCCTCCGCAAGCCCTTCCTCCCACGCTGCAGACCCGTGGCTTTGACTGGCCCAGGTAGCTTTGTGCTGCGGAGGGCTGAGTATTTTATTGCGTGTTTTGGGGTGTAATGTTTAGTTGAGAAGGGGAAATTTTGGCTGCCTGTGCCAAATGCCATGTGGAAACCTCCCGTCTGCAGGCAGAGGAAGAGGAGGGGGTGGGCAAACCAGGGAGGCTGCTGGGGGGCTGGGAGCTGTAAGAGAAGAGGCTGGGAGACCTGGAAGTGGCAGGCAGACAGAGATAGATAGCAATTAGGATCTAGAAGCAGACTGGGAGATAAGGAGTCACTGAAGATTTACTGTATGTATATGGACAGAAAGAAAGCGAGAGTACATTGAGAGCAGAGAGGGAGGTGTGTATGCACAGTAAATCTCCGGTGATGCCATATCTCTGGCTGCTTCTGCATCCTAATTGCTATCTCCTTGGCTGCTGCTTTCTGGCCTCCAGCCACTTTCTCTCCATTTCCCTTCCTACCTCCCAGTGCCACCTTCACGAGCCAGGATTAGGCCCCCCCGTATGCTTATGGCTGGGCATGGTGATGCTCTCCCAGAATGGGCTGGAATGGTTTTCCTAAGCCTGCCATGATTTATGCTCTGCTTTCCGGGGCCTACAGTGAACCCTGGGAAGCAGAGAAGAGCTGTAAATGCTGTGTGCTTCCTCCTTGTGCTGGGACTTCGGGGCACAGGTAGGTGACCTGCACAGCTCAGCTGCCCTGGGCTGTTTTCCCTACTGACTGTAAGACCCCTTTGCACCAGCTAACCAGGAACCAGGCAATTATGTTTGTAATGGGGGAATTCAAGAGGTGTTTCTGATCATCATCCTGGGATGAAAGGCAGCCCCGAGCTCCAGCTTGTGCTCTTTATGACAGCAATGATCTCTGCAGTTTCAAGGCACTTTGGTCACTGCCACCACTCTTAAATGTACTTTTAGGATCCCGTTCTTCACCCAGGAACAACCTGGAAATGTTTGAAACTTTGGGAAGATCTTTCCTCTCCTTGCCAACATTCATATCCACGTAGTTTCACGTGTGGTTTTTCTTGGGTCAAATTCTGTTGCTTTAGCAACGTGAGTAGCCCCAAGGACCCTCTCACAAGGAGGATTTACCTCTTTAGGTCAAAAGGATGGTGGTATCTGCAGTATTGCACTGAACCTTGTGTGGCTTTCACTTTTAAGGATTTTTTCCTGCCAGACAGGAATAAATGCCTCTTTGAAGTGGAATATCTTATTCTTTCATGCGTCTTAGGGATCATCTCCCAATTTGTTCAAACTCATATTAGTATACCAGTAATGCTTAATTAGAATAGTTTTATATCAAGTAAATATTTTCTTAAATGTATAATTGATTGTGTAGGGAAGGAAGGACTGCAGGAATGGAAATCATACATCATTTCATTATTAATGGCAATGTCTAAATAAAATGCAGACCTTGTCATATTTAATGGATGGCTGAGTCCATTCTGCTTTAAAACACAAACTTTTTTTTTTTAAAGGTGCCTGCATATTTTCAGCCAGTTTAGGTGGACTTTAATATTTCCATAACTGTGTTTGAGGGGTTTTAAGTTTGTAGGACCTAAACTAGGTTGTCTCAGAATAAACCAGTAAGGAAATGATCTTGGCATAGCATTGAAAGTTAATAGTCTCTTAAAGATATTTTTTTCCCAGAATAAATTAATTTAGGGATTTTCTTACAAACTGCATAACACCTAATGAAGGTTTTATTTTTTTATTTTATATAAAATTGAAGCTGGTGGAGCTCTGCCAATTTACACTCACTGCTGCCATGGTCCATAGTGTTACCAAAGGGCAAATTCTGTTTCTTGTCCTTTTATTAGCTGTGAGGGTTGACGAGTGATGCTGAGGTTTGAATGTGATACGTGCAGCACAGGTCAGACTGTCCTGGCCATGAAGAGCCTGGGATCAGACAAAAGATAGAAGGAAGAAGTGGTACATGAACAGTTCCTTAACATTGATGGATTTCAGCATTAGAGGGAGGCAAACAGATTATAAAATGAAGACCAGAGCTGCTACTTGCTTAGTCCCTCAGCTTCTGGCTTCAGTGGGAGTGGGGGTGCTTGGGGCTGTGTAATGTTTGCCTCCACATGTAGAAACCTGGAGGGGTTTCCTGTCCATGGCAGTCTGTATTGCAGAGCAAAGCTTGTTCACTGGAGAAACGGTCTTCAATGGACTGAGGTAGGATAGGTGCACGGCTCTGTCTCCCTGGTGCAGTCCCACTGAGTCCCCATGGAGGAAGGTTTCCTGAGGTGGTTGCATGCTGGAGGCACAACGTATTTTCTTGCCCCTCTTGTGCCTTGTCTTACAGACCAGATCCATCAGGGTGGCACTGGAAGCTCCTTTCAGCAGAGTTTCTAGACTTTGTCTCAACACCTTGCAAAGCTAGAGAAATTTGTCATATTATCCGCTGTGCGAATGCCAGTAACAACCACATGTTCCCATTATACATACAGGTGCCAGACCTGGCACAGGCTAATTTTCTTCTGGCAGGATTACTCGGTCTGTATCACGGCAGTGCCAGGACAGGAATGGATCAGTGTCTGAGTAATGTGAGTGATGCGAACTGTCCTTGCTTGGGATGGCTGCCTGTGGTTCAGGTGACTCCCAGCACCCACACACGGATCCTGACAGCGATGGTGGGAAGGCTGGAAGAGGAGAGCAGAGTGACTGCAGGTGAAATGCAATGGTATGAAGGAGAATGACTGAACCTGAAGCATCTTGGCAGCCCTGGGCACATGCTACAGCTGGTGCTTGCAAAAGGATGTCATGGATTTTGTTCCCCAGTGTTTGGCAGAGCTGTTGTGTCTTCCTTGCCCAGCACAGACCACAGAGGCCTTTAGAGCTGAGCTGTGGAGAACTCCTGCTCTTCTCATCTCTAAATCTTTAAAATATTGCAAATAGTTCATTTGTTTTAAAGCTTTAAACTCAAGCCTTTGATGTTGCTTTTAGGAAGTTAAATAATAAAGCACAGTGTTCTCCAAATGAGAGCTTTTGTCAGAAAACCTTGCTTTACAATGAAAAGAAGGAAAACATAAATAAATGATACTCAAATATTTATAAAGGCGTTCAGCAGATCAAAATGTTTCATTCTGCCTTTATATTGTTACTTCATGTCTCCCTGTCTGAGGCTATTTTTTGTTTAAACCATGCAATGCAGAATGTATTTTGCTTCTTATATCATTAATTTGCAGTGTTATGTAAATGAATGAACGTTAGTGCTTTGGCTGTCAGTTTTGCGCCTCACTGCTATGGATGGTGGGGCTGAGCTCAAAGCGGGAGATAGGAGGCTGCTCCAATGATAATAATTGTCCACAGTCTGACTGAGCCCTGTCTTTGTATATTTCTGTTTGGGCATTGCACGTGTGAGAGATGATCCCGCCCCTGACATGTATTATGTGCCACTGCCTCCTCCTGCCCAAGGAATATGGGTTTCCCTGCTCCCATCAGTGGCAAATCCCTGTCTCCAGCTCCTCTCAACCCAAGAGCAGGAATGCATCCTCATCCCATTTCTGTGGGCAGGGAGATCGGTGGCCTCCTGTCTGCTTTTTCCCCCCAAATCCCTGTGGACTGATGGGGCACTGTGGTAGGAAAAAGTGCTCAGGACCCAGGGAGGGAGGAGACTCTTTAGACAGAAATTCCAGGAGCTCTTTAGGGGTCATGGTTTGTTCTTTTTTTTTCATCCAAATAAATAGTTGGCATCACTTCTGTCAGCATCTGAGCAACTTCAGGGGTCTCCACGTTGCCCATGTACTGTATTGCCATCAGTAAGGTCTTGTCATGGTGTCATTGCCCAGAGGTAAATCCTTTCATTATGTCAAGAGGATCTTGGCCAGGTCCTAGAAGCTCCATTACGGTATCAATATGTGCTGCTAAACAGGAGAGGGAAATGGTTTGGCACCCTGAGCCTGTACCGGGGTTTCTACATGCAAGGTGTGCTTGTGCTTTGGAAAAACACAACAAAGTAATAAACCCAATGCATTTTAACAGAAAAACAAGAGTCATTGTTCATATTTATAGTTTGCCTGGCTGGGGGCAGGGACTCAGAAAAGCGTCCTGTGGTTATCTCTGGGGACTTTGAAGAGGTTTTCAGATGTGGTTCTGAATCCATAGCGTTCATTGCTTCCTGCAACACGTGACCTCTCTCAATTTTTTTTTCTTCTTTAAATAAAAACAAGGTATATTTACTTATTGAAATTTTAGCCAAGTTCTGTATTGTAGGTTAGAAAAAAAACCAACCCACAATCATTACTTGCTATTGAGCAGCGTTAATTCTGCTAAAACTGAAGCCTGAGTGAGCTGTAGCTTTTGTTCCCAGAAACTCAGGGATTCCTGGGATTCTCACTGGACAATGAGATTGTCTATTTTTTTGTGGCTTTGAATTTAACATATTAATTTTCTGCTGCTTGTTGTTTAATCACCCACAGTTCAAATGCAAAAATAGAAGAAATCCTATTTTTAAGAGGGAATTTGAAATGGATTAGAGAACTCTTGACAAACTATGAAACCTGTTAAAACGTAAAGTTGTGTTACCTTTGTACTTTGGTATTTTGATTTTCTTTGTGGATGATATGAAAAGAGAAAATGTAAATTGACCCAACATACTGGCAGTTGGAGAAAGCTGCTCTGAACCCTCTTATTAATCATTGGCAGAAAACATTATCCTGAATTTCCAGAACAACTCATCATCAGGGTGCTCAAATTTCTGAGGTACCCAGCTTCGAGTTTTGTGGGAGGTCCTGATTTCCAGAGCAGAGATTTCATTCACCAGTTAGTATGTCACAATTTGGCTTCCAAAGCTACTGAGCCCCCCAAAAGTGCAGGTTTGAGAGCTGAAGCAGCCATAGACATCTCTGGGAAGCCCCAACAGTATGGTGCAAAACTCCTCGAGCTGGTGGAACCCCACTTAGACTGCTCTGGGGTGGTATCAGAGTGACCCCACCATTGTTGCAGTCAATTAATCGAGGTGTTTGTTTCTCTCCTGCCAGCTGCGCTGTTGCTCACTGGGGAGCGGAGCCGCTGGTGCTTCTGCAGCGCTGTGATCTGAGGGTCGTGCAGAGCGTCCTCGGCACCGCGTGTGATTAGGGATGCAGTTGGAGGGACCTCGACAGGAAGGTGTTCCCAGCAGCAATCATGTTGTAATGATGCAAGTAAACCTGTTTCCTGACTTCTTCATTCCGATGGGGCTGTAAGACTGTGGGGCCGCTCCACAGCGCTTTCCATGTGCTTCCCGGCATGAGATCATGATGAGATTTCACTCTGTGCTGCCTTCCGCCCTGGAGTTTTCATGGAAAGGGTTGTCTGAGAACTTTCCTTTTGCAAAAATAGAGGTAAAAATGATGCCTTGTGCCATTACGTGGCTGTTGTGGGTGCTGTCGTGGAACCTGCAGTGGTCCTGGGCAGAGAGTTTGGGCAGGGAGGGGAAAGCTTGGCTGGGCACAGTTACCTGTTCCCTGCCGGCAGCCTCCAGGGTAGAGGCCACTCAAGGGACGATGGAGAGGGTAGGAAGGAGAAAAGGGGTCACACCATGGAGTGATGGCAAAGCAGCTCATCCTGCTTGCTCCAAAGAGGGTGACGCTGTGCTGCCCCATGGGACATGCCCAATCTAGAGCACCATGCCACCGTGTGGCCTCTGACCTGTGTAACTGCCTGTGAAGGTGAGGAGTTGGGGTTGCTGAGTTCTGTGGCAAGGTATGTGCTTGTTTTATGGTTACTTCGTCCCTGGTCTCAAGATGCTGCTTTTACTTGTGGCTCATCAGGCAGCTGGTTCTATATGGGCACCTGCCTGCCTGGCACCCCCGTTGGCTGCCCTGCGGGTCTGCAAGGCAAGGGGTATCTCTGTGTGTCTGTCTGTCCATCCATGCAGTGCTGTGGGGCTGTTCAATGGGGTGGTTTAACCTGTCAGGCTTTGCAATCACGAGCCATGTAAAGCCCTGGGGCCCCTGGCTTGCAGCAAGCTCCACGTGAGCTAGTGGGGACTTGCCTGGCTCCTTCACATGGAGGTGGTGGGTGAGTGAGTGTCCATCTGTCCTGGGAGCGTCAGTCCACCCTGGGAGTGTCCCTCCACCTCCCGAGTGCCCTGGGGCAGTGTTGCGTCTGTGTGTCCTCTCACATTACAGGGCCCTCTCTGTGGCTTCCTTGGCCTATTATAGTACAAATAAATAATCATAACAACAGCCCATGTGCCTCCTCCTTGGGAAAATACCAGTTTTCACATGCAGATACTCAGGAAGTTAAAATTGGCAGCTCTGACTAGTCCTGCTGATTTGTCCACACATTTATTCTGATAGGATGCTTAAATGGAATCAGCTTTCTGCTCTGGCACTCACAAAACACAGCTTTCCTACCCCGAGTCTCAGCATAAGAGAAGCAGAGATGGGAAATAAGGTCTGTTTCTAAATGAGTGGGAGAAAAATCAGGTATGTGACTCCTCTAATTCAGACAAGGCTGTCTCTTATTGTTTGGCAGTTCGACTATAGCTTCAGTACATGGGAAAAATTTCTCTTCCAATTACACAGCAGTTTTGTGGTGGCTGAGTGCTATAAATGGGAATGCTTTGCAGCCAAAGATATCTCATTCATAAATCCCACTGTTCCACTCTATAATTTTTCTCTTTTGGATAGATCAGTATTCTGTGGTCATATCAACCACAATCATGCAAGCAAAAATGAGTAGTTAAATATTGTGACAGTCCTATAAGTCTTCTTAAGGCGCTGTGCATAACACAGTTATTCAAAAGTGTCACTTGGTGCATGGAAAGGAATTGACCCTTTACTAATATTTCCAGTAAAAGCTCTTGATTGAAAAAAATTAAATGCTGAAGATATCTGGTCTAGTTAGACAATTTATAAGTTTTACTCTAAGTGCCAATATTTTGACACACGTATATAGATACACACAGATCCATTTGTGCTATAAAAATACAGGTATGGTATATAAGCACTCATATGTATCCTTTGTATTGGGTTTGCGTGGCAGAGTTTTGGTAGTGGGGGGGCTGCAGGGCTGGCTTCTGTGAGAAGCTGCCAGAAGCTTCCCCTATGTCCAACAGAGCCGATGCCAGCCAGCTCCAGGATGGACCCACTGCTGGCCAAGGCTGAGCCCATCAGCAATGGGAGTAGTGGCTCTGGGATAACATGTTAAAGAAGTGGGGAAAAAACCCCTGCACAACCACAGCCTGAGAGAAGAGTGAGAATATGTGAGAGAAACATCCCTGCAGACACTAAGGTCAGTGAAAGAGAAGGGGGAGGAAGTGCTCCAGGCACCAGAGCGGATTCTCCTGCAGCCCGTGATGAAGACCATGGTGAGGCAGGCTGTCCCCCTGCAGCCCATGGAGGTTAGTGGTGGAGTGGATATCCACCTGCAGCCTGTGGAGGGCCCCACACAGGGGCAGGTGGTTGCCCAAAGGAGGCTGTGACCCTGTGGGAAGCCTGTGCTGGAGCAGGGTCCTGGCAGGAGCTGTGGACCCATAGAGAGAGGAGCCCACGCTGGAGCAGGTTTGCTGGCAGGACTTGTCACCCCGTGGGGGACCCACGCTGCAGCAGTTCGTGAAGAACTTTAGCCCATGGGAAGGACTCATGTTGGAGAAGTTTGTGGAGGACTGTCTCCTGTGGGAGAGGCCCCACGCTGGAGCAGGGGAAGAGTGTGAGGAGTCCTCCCCCTGAGGAGGAAGGTGTGGCAGAGACAACGTGTAATGAACTGACCCCAACCCCCATTCCCTGTTCCCCTGCGCTACTGGAGGGGAGGAGGTAGAGAATTTGGGAGTAAAGTTGAGTTTGAGAAGAAGTGAATGGTAGGGGGAAGGTGTTTTTTAATATTTGGTTTTATTTCTCATTGTCTTACTCTGATTTGTTTGGTAATAAATTCAGATAATTTCCCCAAGTTGAGTCTGTTTTGCCCATGTTGGTAATTGGTGAGTCATCTTTCCGTGTCCTTACCTTGACCCATGAGCCTTTTGTTACATTTTCTCTCCCCTGTCCAGCTCAGGAGGGGGGTGATAGAGCAGCTTTGGTGGGCACCTGGTGTCCAGCCAGGGTCAACCCACCACATCCTTATATGCTCACTTACTTTCTACAGAGTATGTTTATGAATTTAACATGACTCTCCCTCTCTATTTGCTGTCCCTGGGAACACCTCTAGCCAGCAAGCTAAAAAATGAAATACAGATCTAAAGAAATGTTCCCATAAAAGAAATAACTCCCCAATACGAGTGCTCTGTGCTCCTGTACCCATTAGCATTCAGTGCAGCCACTACTTTACACAGACCCCGTAGGAGAGACCCAGGGCTTTCAGCACTCCTGTAGACCCTGTGTCACCCACTCAGCTGGTGTAAATTGGACAGTTCAGTGGAAATCGCGGAGCTGAGCTGATTTACACTAGCTCAGAGGCTGAGACCGGCATTGAACCTCGGGGGGACTGAGCAGAGACTTCCTCACAAGCACACGTGCTCACGCACATCTTTGGGCGCATCCCTGCATGCTGGAAGGACGATGTGTGTGTAAGCAATTGCATACCTATGCGTGTTTCTGTAGATGTCTATTTTTTCAAAGCTGCCTAATGATCAAAAATGTACAGAATGGTACCTTTGTTTCCAAAACAATCAAAACAGATTTTTTTTGCTCTACTGGTATCTTCTTCTTCCCCCCCTTCCCCTCCCCACCTTTTTTTTTTTAAACTTAAGCAGAGCTGTCTGTCTAGAAGTGTATATTCACACTGAGAGGTCTAGTTATCCCGTAATAAGCACGTGTAACTCCCATTAGTGTCAATGAGAACTTCACATGCATATCAAAGGGGAGAAAAGATTCAAACGCTGTGAGCAGGATCTGAAATTCAGATTTCTAGTTCATGTTGCATTTAATGGATAAATTCTTTGGCAGAGAGCTAAAAACTCTGAGGTGTTTATAACATTCCAGGTTCCCTTCCTTTTTAGTTAAAAGCAATAGCAGAACAAAAAATGTAACTACCATTCTGTTGTATTAAAAATGTACATATTTACAGCGGGTACTTTTTCCCTTTGCTCTTCTGATTTTCTGTAATGGCTTTCCTGTTTTTAAAAACTCACAGATAGTGACCTCCAGGGTCTCTGAGGGCTGGACGCACTTGTGTGGCCAGAGACCAAACTAAAATGAAAGATTAAAGCAATTCTGAAAGATTTCCTGATAGGCCTCTGCCAGCGCTATTTCAGAAAAAAAGTCCCCTGTCATCTGGCCCTCAGCCATTTCCCCGGCCACCTCTGTGGGTGTAGAGCAGATAGTCATTTCAGAGCAGCACTCACAGTTTTTGTGGAACTCTTTATTAAATATTTAAGCTTTTCCTTTTTCCTTCCCCCCCCGCCCCATTCAGCTGTACTGCAGCGGGAGTAGGATTTTATAAAGGATGGTGTACCCCTGGTATTCGGCTGCTGTAGTGCCTGATAATGCACTTTTTGAGAGGATGAGCCTTTATAGCACAGCCGCATTTTATCGATGGCTTGGGGCAGGCTTGCTGCTCTGCCTGCCCTCCTCTGAGGGGGTGACACGGGGACTGGCGCAGGCACGCAGAGACTGTGGCTGGAGGAGGGACACAAGCTTGGAGCAGGACTGCAATGTGCAAGATGTGTCATAATGCAGCAACGTGGGATCCTCAGCTGCCTCCTCAAAACCATCCCACAGCTCCCGCTGGTTCATTAACACCGTGTGTTAGACCTCTGTTGGCCACCTTTGGGCTGGATTTCCCTCTTCTGGCATTTCCCTACACCACCAGCTGCGTTCCTCCCTTTTTGCCCACTCTGAAGAAATCATGGCCTCGGGGATGTGGGATTTTCAGCTGGTTTTGTGTTTAAGGCACCCAGGCTTTGGGTGCCACGGCCAAAGCAGCTCGTCCCAGCAGTGCAGTGGGCCCCACAGGGGGCAAGGGGTCCCCGAGCTCCTGCCATGTGCCCCCTGCTGCCCTGGCAAGTCTAGGCCAGGGCAGCCGTGCCGTCATGCTTTGCTGAGGTAGCACTCCATAGGGCTAGAGGGTTTTAGGTTTTTTTGACAAACAGCTGGATAAACAGTAATTTTCATGACGCTTAACTGAATCGGTTGCAAAGAGGTTGCCACTGAGAAGTGGCAGGATGGCTGCTGCTGTCTATCAGCTGGGCAGGCAAAGGATTGATCTTTAAATCTGTTTCAGACCCTTTTCCATTAGAAATAATGTTCTTCTGCATTCCAATGTTACCCAGGATTAGATATTAAGAAACTCAAACAGAACTAAACTTTTGGAAAAGGGTTCCTGTGGCAACTTTTGGGGCAGCGATAAGAGGTGAGCAGAGACCCAGGGCTGCCCAGCCCCAGACTGTACCCCAATTTGCACCTAGGGCCAAGAAGAGGCTCACCCACGTACCAGGGGTGAGGGATAGTCCCAGCCTGCAGCCTGCAACGTGCTAATAAAGCCTGACTCCATGTAGGAAACATACATTTTCTCCACTATTTTAATTAGGTTTTAAGAGGAATCAGTGACATAAAGTTGTTTAAAAAATTGCATAACAGAAACCACAGCTGATCTTTAAAAACTCTTTTTCGGAGGGAAATGGTGATTATAAATAAGAAGGCAGTTTTATAGCTCAATTACTTTAGTAACTTGATTTAACAGCTTGTTTTTTAAATCTACACCAAACCTAAGATAAAGGATTGATAATGTAATATGTAGAATACACTCAGCATAAAAACTGAAAATCCTACATCATACCATTGGAAGAGAAACATAAATGCATGCCGAAGTCTACAGTGGTTTTATTTTAACTAGCATAATATAACAACATGACATGCTGTGAAAAATAAATAACTTTTGAAAATGCATTTTCCAGGAATGAAAGTAATATTGAAAAATGACTGAAGTAATCACTTTTGTATGGATTCTGAGAGCAAAAGAGACGAAAGAATAATTCAGAACTCAACGCAGTGTTATAGAAAAGCATATAAGGGTTTTATAAAATACACTGCTCCAGCCTGTGCTGTGTATCTGCTTACTGTGGTGAACTTTGAGTGGTCCCTTTTTCTGTGAATTCTCTTATTAAAAGTGATGTATCTTGCTATGCATGCAGGCTTTATTCAGCCTTGAAGTGACAGAATATGACCTGTAGACAGAGCACACGAGCTTCTGGACTCTTACTAAATGCCATTTTTGCTTTGATTATCATTGCTTGGAGTGGAACAGATCAACTACAGTGCAAATCTAATCTGGTTCCCGTTAGCCTCAATTGGAACAGCATCATGTCTTTTTTTTTTTTTTTTGGATTGAATTCTCCCTGAGAAATCTCTCCTGTTATTTGCATACAACTTGCTCTTATATTTTTAGCTCACAGTTCATAATGCAAATGGGATGCAATACTTGCAAGTCTTGGAGTATTTATCTGTTGTTTAAATCTTTCTCGTATCGGAACAGTAATGGAACCTGATGTAGGATTTTTGGCATCTGAATCTTCTCTCAACTCTGCCAGTGTAAATTGGGAACAAATTCCCTAGAACCCCGGGAACTGACTCTATGTGATACACAGAGTATATGAATAGCTGCAAGTCCTGCTTATTCCTTAGATATTGTTGGAAAACTAAACAAACTTGTGCTTTGAGTAGGATACCTTACACAGGGCCCTCGTGGGGCTGCAGCACTCGTGTCTCCAGCTAAAGGCACAGAAAGTAATGTTTTTATTCCTGTGCTTGAGGCTGGGTAAGACGGCAGTTGTTGCAGCGCCTTTCCTGTGTGCTTCTGCTAGTTTTTTGGAAAAGGAGATGGTGCACCATTTTCAAAGCCTGTTGATGATGTATATAAACCAGACATGAGGTAGTTGAGGTATTAAGGAAATGCTTGTTGGGCAAGGAAGATGCTTTTCTTTGCAGGGCTTATGTTTCCACTGGGAAGTCTAGGCAGGAAGTAATGGAGAACTGACATGTTGCTGGCCATAGCTGGGTGAGGGCTCCTGGTCCATGGCACTGCCAAAAGTGTCTGTGCCTAATCCTTTCCATGGTGCAAAGGGAAAGCCTGCAGGTCTTAGACCTAAAATTGTCATCGCCTGCATTGCCTTGAATATTCACCAACTCCCGCTGGGATCAGACAGGGCTTTGGTGGGCAAAGGACACAGGAGTAGTGCCTATAGAGTTAAATGTCCAGAAAAGGTGCTTTATGTGGCTTTATGTTAGTTTTAATTTCCTGGTGGAAAATGCTGTTAATCTCTAGTGTTCTCCCTTACACTGTGTAAAACAGGATATTATACCTATAGCAATATTAACTCACTTTTATTGAGGAGCTTTTATTTTTGGTGCAAAAGAGTGACTTGAGCATTATATAAAGTTGGTAGCCATGCGCAAAGGCAGGCATGAATAGGAACGATTCAATGTCTGGGGCACACTTAGGACATTCTTTGCATCCTGTTAATTATGTTAGTTTTGGGATGGACTTGAAAACCCTATGCTGTGGCAAAAACTGGTGTTTTGAAGCTAGAACAAAGGAGTCTGTTAGGTTTGCCTTACCCAGACCTACAGAGAAGCATTTAAATGAAAGAAGCCTGTCATCTTTCTCCTACTGCGTTACTGGATGTAGTATGCAGGCAAGAGGGGGTTAATTCAATAAAATAAATATAAAATACTCTCCAGGCTGTTGGACAGAGCTGGAAGGGGTCAGAGGTTGCTGAGCTGCTTCACTAGCACACTAATCGATTTGCTGTCAAGGTAGTGGTGCTGGGGTTTCAAGTAAGAGAAGAATTGAGTGCCGCTCGGGCCCAATTTCCATAATTGCTCACTGCCTTTAGTGTACAACCTTTTATGAAACACAAAAAATATATCACTGAATTGTATTGATTAGCCATTGGTCTGAATAATTCACTTAGTATTTATTACCTGACCCTCAGAGGTTAAATAAATCCACTATCTAACTTTGGCTTGTGAGAAATATTACTTATTCATTGAAATGTGGACTGATTATTACACAATAGGAGTGTATCTTTGTTGTTCTTTTTATCTCCTCCTGGAAAACTTAGGCCCTGCTGCATCTTAATGGCAACAAGTTAAAAGAAATATTTATGGATAGCAAAGAGCATTTTCCAAAATAAACACTAACGCATCCGTACTAGCATAGCTTGGCTTTCTTTTGTGAAGCTTTTCTTTTTCCCTCACCCTGTAGTTCGGGTCATATTTCAGGGTCAAAATTCAAAATCCTCCAAAGTGAACTTTTATGCACGATGGTGAAATATATTCATACGCAAAGTTTTCACTGCAAGCATCAAGTATGCATAACAGCTTTATTGCTTGTGATGGGATCTAAGTCCATTTTTATAGCACTATTTTTGGATAGCTCCTGAAAGCCATAAATCTTCCTATCATATTAAACACCCTCTGATAATTAAATTCTCAAAGAAAACAGAAACCTTTCCTAACATGAAAAGATAAAATTTAAAGCAGTCAACCATGGACAGCTCACTGTCATTACAATAAAAATGATTTCACATCACCTTAGAATGTTTTGGACATAATCTGCAGGGCATTTTATGGCTTTGCCAAACATTAAGGCAATAATCAATTATTTATCAGAGGATGGTATTTACATATCACTTTTAGCATAGCTAAACAGTCCTTCTTTTGTTGATGAGCTGATATACCTCAAACAATAGTGTAGCTCTTAAATTTAATTATATACTCATTTACCATAAGATCTAGTCATCTAGATAAAATTGTTCAGTAGCTTGAAGTATTCCCTCCAAAAAAGATTTCCTAACTTTGTGTAAAGTCTTTCCTCAGTTTCCGGCCTGCATCCTCCAGCATCTCAAAGTATTGTTTTTGAAGTTTGATGGAATTTGTGTTAGGTCAAGAGGAGGAAACTATGTGAAGCTTTTTTTTTTTCCTTTTTTTTTTTTTTTAATGAAATGTAAAGGAAAAACCTAATGCGGTCTCAGTGCTACCTTGTGTTTGTTGATAGCTGTGTGTGTCTGTATCCAGGATCTGGGCTTATAGTTAGCAGGAGCTCAAAACCCATGTTCTTGGTGTTATAATACTAAACCTCTTTTCCTGTATCGCATAATGGAAGGAAAAGTCTGTCAGAAAATAATGGGGATATAATATGTACAAGATCCTCTAACATTTACCCAGGTGGCCAACTTCCTGAGTCCTGAGCATGGAGTGATAGCGATAGCATTTAACAGCAGTTCAGACCCTTCCACTTGGAGACCTCGCAGCATGTCCCAGACCATGCCTGGGGTCACCAAAGCTGGGAAGGGGCAGTGGTGGGGGGTACCAGGGCACGGATCCCAACCCGGAGCCAGTCACTGCTGCAGGGAAGAGATAATTTTGCATGCATATGGACCTTCAATTTATAAGGTGCTTGCTAAAGTGCCTGCATGCAATGAACTGCTGGGAAGTCAATTTATCTGCCTGGTGGGCAGGAGTGGCTGTGAGCAACACCTCGGTGTCAGGGAGCTGAGAACGGGGTGGTTTAGGCTCAGAGGGGTGGGTGTCTGCGAGGGCTTATCAGCAACAACCGAGTCCTGCTGGACTGCTTAATTCAGCAAGGGTTATTCCCTGTGCTAAGCCCAGCTGGTAACTCTTGGCAGGACCTGAGCCCATGGGCAAAGCTCGGAGAGGGATTTAGCAGCTGGTAGTGCTGGTGGTAGCTGTGAGAGGTGGGAGTGCCCTGGCAGGCATTCATCCCTGTCTTTAGGGGCCTAAATACCTGTGCAAATTTGGCCTTTGGCTAAACTTCAGGCACATAAATTCTGCCTGATGTGTTCACGCCACTGCTTTACACCCAGTCTATTAAAGGGGTTTATTCCTCTAAGGGATGTCCTAATGTGTTTTTCCACTGTTAACTAGTATCATTTTGATCTTGCCCTCGCATTTCAGTGAGAGAAGGATTAAGAAATGCATCTTTCTGTCTCTGATAGGAAAAGACAAATTCACTTCTTCCTGTGCTACCTTCCCTTTGTTCAGGTAAAAACTTCCTGTCTGGGATGCACAAATCACTAGGAAAATTATTCAAAAAAGTTTATGATTGCATCTCAGGATAATTCTGCTGCGGGTGTTGAAAGAAATATGTTAGCTGAATGGTCTCATTTGGAAAGCTAATTATACAAATGACGTTTTAAAGCAAGCTAATGTCATAATAAAGTCCATCATAACAGGCAAACAATCTATTAGTAAGAGGATCCTAAAACAGCAGCTTTGTCCTCTGAAGAAAGGAGATTTACATCTCAGCTGAAGCCCCCAGTTTCCTTCACTCTCCTGCCCTTGTGCTCGTCACTAGCTCCAAAGTGGCGATGTCCTGGTCCTGGCTCAGGGGTCTGCAAAGCCACCCCTGCTTGTGTAAGGTTGGTGTAAAACTCTGCCAAGAAGTATAATATTTGGTCAGTTTATATTAAAACTGCTGTTTCTTTTTAGTTTTGCCTGCCTTCTCTGGGGAAAAAAATCCCAAGCAAATGTAGAAAAGAAAAGCCTGCCGGTAGATGAGGGGGAGAAAGGCTGGCCCCTGCTCCCCATTACATTTTAGGAAGGGGTGCAGGGAATCTGAATTTCTTCTGGCGCTGCTCCATGCATGCAGGGTATGCAGCCAGTGACTCCCTATAGCTGCTTTTCCCCCACACAGGTCACCATGCTTCTGTCTGTTGTTTCACGAGTGATTTCTTTGGCCTGTGGCAATCACGATGCTGCGCACCGGTGTGAGTTGGCAAAGGTAGACATGGCAATCGGGAGCTTTTGTCCAAGGAAAAGGGAGGGGAACCCATCTTCTTTCCTGTCTCTCCTCCCCCTCATACTCTTTAATGCATCCTGAAACATACATTTTCTTTTCCTTTTAAGTTGCATTGTACATAACATTTGAAAAGCTCTGTCAAAACAACTCATATGGGGGGAAAAAGTAATTGTCTTGATATGTGATGATTATCTAGAGCTTAAGCAGCAGCAGAGAGAGGGTTATTTTGTTTGCAGTTTAACTAGAAGTGCCCAAGATTTCCCAACTGTTCTATTTTTGCAAATGTAGAAGTTTCATAAAAGGGTCAGATTTAGGCCCTTGTGTGGGAAACAACTGATACTGCCAGGAACAGGGCAAGATCACTGCTGTGTTGTGGTTTAAATGTCTTATTGCATTCCATGCATTGCTGAACTGTATATAGAATGGATGACTCTCAATCTCTAGGACTTTGCGTGAATTAGTAACCTTTTGATTTTGTTTTAACATTTATATATTATTTTTAACTCTAGATGTTTGTGATGTCTACCTTCCCCCCAGTAAATAGTTGGCTTATAACACAGGAAATTATTGGGGCAGTTACGAACAACCCTTAGAAATGGAGACCACTTTTCTTTCTCTTTCTGGACCCTTATCTTTTTAATAGTCTCAACTGGATGGTTTTGGCCCAAAACTAGAAGCAAATGGAGAATAAGGAATTGCCATCGGTACAGAAAATATACAGATTTCATGTGCAGTAATGATGTATCTCTGTAGATTTAGTAAAACTAGAGACGTCACATTCACAGCTGGTTAACATTTTACACTTGAAGTTCTCATAACATTTGTATACGTTTCAACACTTCTTTTTTTCTAACTTGGGACCATCTGTATTTCTTTTATGTGACACTGACTGGGAAGCACAAACTTTCACAGAACCAGCAAATGACTAGTTAGCTTGACCAGATGTCTGTCTCTTCCTACTTTATCACTATAGATGCTATTAAATTGAAATTGGGTGGGGAAACGGTGGACTTCTGACCGAAGAACCATTCCCCAAAGAAGTTTCAAGTGGAGAATTTAGTTCCCAGGGTATTTGCTGCACTTAGAATAGCAATAATAAGGATGATGGATTTGCACAGAAGGAATACTTTTTTAATTTTAAAATAGATAATCATAGACTAATCTAAGCAGGTATTACATCTGCAAGAAAGGCTGTTAAAACCTATTCTCCTAAATTTCAATTTGTCCTCCATGTACTTCTTTGCTCAGCTATATAGATTTCATCGTGCTTTTCTTTTCCATTTAGGGAAAGTTAATTTCTTGTGCCTGCAAAGGAAAAATGCACAAAAAAAGTGCCTCCTTTCCTGCTGCTCAGGTCCCATTAGGAAAAAAATAGAGAAGTAACTGGTGTTCTCATTACATCTCATCTGAGCAATCCTACCCCAGCGATTCATTTTCTTCTCTTGACTGCTGTTGAGCCATACAGTACTTCAGTTGTTTTGCACCAATATATTGACTACATCCGTTTGCATTTGAAGAATCTTGTAATAGATTTTAATGCAGAGTCAACTACGCAGGCTGGTGGAAAGCTCCAGCAGATCCAGTCATGAGGATAAGCAACAGCTTGGTATTGTACAGTGCAGTGTAATGGGTGTCCCCTCAAGTCGGAGACCTAAATTAATTACATTTAATCAACCCATGCTGAACACCTGAGCTAGACACCTCAACCGTATCATGCTATCACTTTAATGTCCTACTTACACTCAGAGATGAGGTTCAGGGGATGGATGTGACCATGCCATTCTGGCACTTTGCTGGGAAAATCAAAGATCCCTTCGAATGGAAGATCTGTGGGTGTGCCATTAAAAAGTGATACATAATGCTTGAAAAGAATATCACAAAGTTGTTTCAAATCACATTACTGGGAGCTTTCACTAAAGGGAAAACTTACTCTTATTCTAAGGTGTACATCGTCAGTAACTAAAGTTAGCAGGTATCTGATTCCATTTTTTATATTCAGACAGACCTGTAGAGACATGTTAAGTAGAAAATCCACAGAAAAGGAGAACCACCTATAGGAAATCTTGCAGGGTTCAGACAAGGGCAGTTTTATGTGACCTCGTAGATTGGATATAAAAAGGCTGCTATTAGTTCCATGTCAGTTCTTATAGCAAATGTTGCAGAGTAATGGAGGGTGTTAAGCTGTCAAATACTAGCAAGGGTTAATAAGGTTAAATAAGAAGTAAAACCAGGCCAACAATAAAAAAAAAACCCCATGGATAAATATGCTGTAATAAATAAAGGATGGCATATCAAGGGGGAAACTAAAGTCATAACTTGGGAGCAAAGCAATTGGAGAAATTGGAAGCAGGATAACACCATGTTGTTTCTTTTGTGGGGGTGATATGGCTAAGTCCACGCAGTGCGTGATGCTGCACAGCAAAGCTGAACCCCTCTATTTCCCACAGACATTTGGAAAAAAAATCTGTAGCTGAATCCCCTAAATGTTCTAAATATAAAGGAGGGATGCAAATGAGTGAATAAATGCATACATAGAGTAAGTAATTAAATAAAAGAATCCCAGGAACAGGAGCAAAGCACCTGGAGTTAGATATGAGCTGTGTTTTGACATTGTCCTCTGAGATGATTTGAACTTCAGTGCTTTTTTGTATCTGAATTCCAAAGTAATGAGTATCTGTGAATTTTTTGAAAAAGAAGGTAGAACTTGAAGCTCTTATGACTTGTTATCATTTCTAGGAGTTTCTAGTATTTGTCTTAATTTTGGCGTACTAGAGTGTTATTAAGGAAGGAGTTTTAAAGCTTATTTTAGTTTCTTAGGAATATTCTACCTGTTTTATAAGTCAGGCCTGTGTTTTGCAAGTCCTTACATGCACGCTGTCCTTCATCTTTAGGCATGGTTTCTGTGAGCCCAGTTATTCCAAGGAGATCAGTAATTGCCTTGTATAAAGTTAAGGCTGAAGCAGCATTTGCAGGTGAGAACTTCTGGACTGCAAAAAAATGCTTAGCTGTGATCTCAGTGGGCATTTTGATTTTAGTAAGATTGCTGGCAAGTCTCACAAGCTGCTCTTGGGGTGACCTAGCTTTCCATTGCAAATGTAGTCAGCAAGTTACCCCTTCTATTGGGAAGGTTCATGGATTTGTTGTTTTGCTTATAACCAATGTAAAGAGCTTGAAAGCAGTTTATTTTGCCTTTTTAAGTACTGGTCCTCAACCTTTTTAGTTGTAGCTTCACATGTCTTACCTGGAAAAGATGTTAGTCCAAAGTATGATCGTATGAATTGTTGCCAAAATGATTTATTTATAGCCAAGTACCAACTGGGCTAAACTTTGGATCTTTGTCTTTGCTTTTGCTTTTCCCCATGCAGTTTGCTTGTCAGCGTGCCCACAAAAGCATCCAAATAATTTTTATTTTTCTGAAAACCCTCTGTCAGTCCTCTTGCAGTCATTTGCAGACCATAGATAAACATCAGGTTGAAGAACTCTACGAAAAGATGTAATGAGTCTTGAAATGGCTTTTTGGTTGCTGGGTTTGCCAGCAGGCAGGTGATGGTTGGATCTCACCTGCTGTTTGCCACGAGGTTCCCAGTCTATGACAGCTAGAGCTGACAGCCTGTAAGTTGTCCCCTTTGATGACCATCTCCCCGCCAGGGGTAGGGGCCTTGCAGAATTATGGGTGTTTTTGCAGCTGTAGGAAAATCCTGTCCCCATCCCAAAATACTTTGTGCAGGCCATCCCTTTCCTTTTGCCCAGGGTGACCACTTTGGTGAGAGGCAGTTTCAGTAAGGAACGAACGAGGAAAAGCTCATATTTATTTCCTCCACGAAAGAGCCTGAAGACCTCTCTCATTGCAAGACATCTGATTAACAGCTCAACTGAAAGAGCATTGGAAAACGTTCACATCATTTATCAGTTTGGAGGAGGGAACTGAAAACAAAAATATGTTTGTTTTCATTTGCTTCCCTTCTCTCCCCACTCCATCCGTCCCCTCGTCCTCCCGTCCTCCCCTCCTCACGGCGGGAAAGGAAGGACGGCGGAGCAGGGAGAGAGGCGGTGGAGGGCAGCCCTCAGCGCACTGGCTTCCCAAACCCAATTACAGGATTCATTGTTAGTTTTCAGCAGAAAATTGGAACATTTCAGCAAATGGAAAATCTTCTGTTAAGTTATTCTTTTCTATCCAAAAAGTTCTTTTCCAGAAAACTATTTCGATGAATAAAATTCTAGTTATTTGTGTCCTGGAAAACCTAGATGAAGGTTCAGGTCTGAGTTCCAAGCTGGCCGGTGTATCCTGGACCTCTTACAAAAGTTACACATCTCTCTGGGAGCTGCACTATAGGATGCTTAGAGGGGAGCAATATGTTTGTTTTTAATGATGCTGCTGGTTTTTGCTATAAATTTAAACAAAGTGGGCGGTATTGGAACCAGCTGCTAGAATGTTTTTGTTTGTTTGTTTTCATGAGAAAAATGGTAATGTACTGCAATAAATTAAACAATGTACATATTTTTACATAGTGCTGTGTCTGAGCGTCTAGCTGCTAGGAAATTACAGAAGCTGAGGGCAACGTTGGGCCCTGTATTCATTTCACATGCACTGAAGTAAAGCGACAAATGTTTCAGAGTAACTGGATTTCCTTTTAAAGTGACACTTTATTTGTGCTTGAAAAATGTAATGAGCCTTCACTAAGAGATTTTTCTGGCTGTGTTCCTTCTTTAATGACCTGCCCTTACAAAATAAGCTAAGGAAAAAAAAATAATAATAAAAAAAACGGGGAAAAAACCCAAATCCATTTGGTCAAGTTCTCTTTTCATTAAATGGAGAGCAGCAACGCTTTTAGACGGGGAAATAAAATGCAGAGCCTCGTAGGTTCCCATTAATTCCTCAGCCCATCCTTAATTAGTGTTTTATGGCTAATCCTCATCATATATCTTAAAGAGTTTCACTTGAGTTGGTTCCCCACAAGTTTTATTGCGAGCAAAATACTCAGAGTGGTGGCTGGGGGGTGGGAAAGGCTGCGGTCTTGGTGCGGAGGGAGAGCTGCTGCTCCTAATTGATTGCTCACTGGAGCTCACCCCAGCTCGTTACCCCCAGGCCTGACTTCCCTCCATCTGCCTGGTGTCAAATTTGGGAAAGCAGCTGGTCACTCAAAGCTCATCCTGCGGGAAGTGGCGGGAGCCGGGGAGCAGCGGTACCACCAGCCGCTGAAGCGTGTTTTGCTGCTGGTTCTGCAGCCTTTAATTGAGCTGCATGACAACACCATTCAGGAACTATCAAAACAAAGCCTGTGAGGAGATTTGTGTTAACAAGTTTTTAAAGAAACGGGGGATTTGTTGCAAGCGTAATACGCAGATCAGATGCCTTTCAGCATTGCGATATTCTGCCTCATACTGTAACCAGCTGAAACAGAACTATAGGAAAAGGCCCATTTCAAAATGCAGTGGTACTGTGGTGAGCACCCCCCAGATGGGCTGGTTTGGAAGTTAACTAAAGACACTAAATTTAATGCTCTCAGTGTATAAAACACAAGTATTTTACAACTAGCAGCAGTAACAGGAGCAGACTAGACCTCTCCCAGTATCCATAATCGAAAAACACTATAGGGTCCATTAAGGCCATTTAACGTTGCAATGCAGTCTAATGGTATTAAACTATTATAGGGATCACACACGTGGCATTAGAAATTAATGCCCACAACTGTGAGCAGCCACTGTGCATGCTTTTTTGTCAACACTGCAGTGCTTCAAGAATATCTCAATTGTTTGTGATAATTTAGACCTAATGTTGTGTACTTTTTCATAAAATATTATTAATACTCAGCAGAGGGGCTGGGAATTAGCATTTGATTAAAGCCAGCTTGGAAATAAATGCTATTTGGTGGCCTCACTATGCCATTCAGCATAAGTTTATTTTGCATTCAAATAGCCCGCGTAGAAGTGATGGGCTTCTCCTAGGTTTCAAATGATTTTCAGTAATTAAACCAAAGAAGAATGACTTGCTCCCGTCCACCCTCTCCCAGCTTTATTAGGACATTTGTCACCTTTCTACCTCTCGCAGGCTGTGGCAGCCGGCAGGTATCAGCTGAGTAAGGCTGTTGGTGGTACAGTAGATCTTGCTACCTTTTAAGCCTTGTAGTGGGGTCTCTTGCAGAAATCAATCTGCCGGGGAGCTTTAGACACTGTGGATGGAAATGAGAGTCTCAATTTCAATTCACTAAGCAAGAAAGTTGCACGGGAGGGGTGGGTTAGGAAGGAGAAATCAGAATTCCTTAGCATGGCCTTAGAGCTGGGTGATGCTGTGCACTGAGCTAGGAATAGCGCTGGCACCAGCCCAGGGAGGGAAAGCTGTCAGAAACTTTGCTGTCTGTCCACCTACAACATGTAGCAGGTCAGATTTAGAAGGGTGAATTTGAAGAAGGGAGAATAAGGACAAATTCAAGGGTTGTTTTTCATTGTATTCTGTTCTTTGGAAGTTTGGTTGAGTTATTTTTTCTGTGCTGTTGGATCCTGTTCTAATTATTATTATAATTTTTTGTACTGCACACCAAATATTTTCTAAGCCTGTGACAGTAATGTCAGCATAAAGAAGTAGTACCAGAGCTCTGCCAAACATATTAAATGATACTCAGTGATCAGAACGTAACAGCAAAGCAGAATCTGCGTCTGAGGGAATACCCACAAAACAAGTGAGGAACACGAACATTAATGAGCCTCATATAAAACATTTTTAAAGCATTTTTATAGTTGCTATAGAAACACCTTGGCCTTCACTCTTGCTAATTAGTTGGATTTTGCACATTTTATATTTGAAAATGCAAATCGGATTTAATAAATTATTACTTATTTTTCATTTATATTTACAGTACTGTTATCCAGATACATGCAGGAAGTCTGAGATATTAATTAGTTATATAACACAAATAAACATGACATTTATCGTCACAGGACATCTCTTGTTTTAAATATTCGTCTGGTAAATGCTTGGAGGAATTGTCCAAAGATTAATGCTTTTATAGGTGAGTTAGGTAAATATAAATGAATGGGGCCTAATGAGTTTTTAACAGAGTGCATTTCTGGAGCAGTAGGAGAATTAGAATTATTTTGGTCTTAGCAATGCAAGTCCATTTTTAAGTGGTTATGCACGGCTAAGAATATCGCTTAGATTTTTCTCTTCTTCGCCCACTAGAAATCATCACCACTGACATGGGTGTAAGTCCAGTGAGGTCCCATGGACAAGACTAGCCTACAAATTGATGCTGCTGAGAGCCACGTGTTTAGTTCCACCCCCTTTACTTTCTAAAGTCTTGTTTGTAGTGTTGTGCCAATCAACGTACCTTTCCGACGTTGTACACAGTAGTCCAGGAAATACTCCAAATTCTTCCAAAATACACACAGTACCCTTCTCTCAATTTTTCATTCAATAAATACCCCATTTGGGTTAGAGAGGGCTGAGCTGAGGAAAAGGCTGCAAGATCAGGCTGTGTCTGTATGTAAGTGTGTACAGATTTACCCATTTGTGGTAAATCGGATACGCATTTGGAGACCCTCTGAAAATTCAGTTCTTCTTGTCCTTATTTGATCTGTGGATTTCGCAGATGAGCAAGAGTCTTTTTGCTGTGGTGGTGTGGTGGATTTTCTATTGTACCTCACTATTTTACTGTACTGTTTTAGTGGTAAGCAAGAATAGCCTGTTTTCCTGCAACTATAGTTCCATGTAAATCCATATTTTTCCACATGCTGGACGCTAAATATTTTAGGAAGGCACTTGAATAAATATCTGAAAAATGTGGTTTGTTCATGTGTTATCTTGTTAATCAGTGACTTCCGTAGATGCATGTGTTCTGGACTGCAGTCACTACAGTTTAAATCTGTTTATTAGCTGGGAATATGCACAGCTTGTTCAAATCTAGTCTATTTAAACCATGTAAGTAAAATAGTAAACAGATTTACTTTATATGTTGCAATGATAAAGAAGAAAAGTTTGGAAAAGGCTTCTCTTTTGGAAATTGAAACCAATATTAGCAGCGAGCACATGCTTGATGTAGTCAGTAACAGGAACGTCGCGGCGAGCGGCTATCGAAGCGCTGCAGACGATGCTAATGGAACAGCTCCCAGATCTAAAAACATTTTTGTTGGCTATTTGATACTAGAAATGCCAGCAGACAGCCAATCTGAAAAGGGAAAAAATTACATTTCTGATATGTTACATTGTGTTAAATTGGATTCTGTTGTCATGCCATGTACTGCTGTGTCATTTCATGTATTGACTTTTAACCGGCTGGAACCATGTCGCTTTCAGAGATTGCAACTTGACAAAATCCAACCTGCATTATTGAAAGAGCAGTCGCTATTTCTCTTTTTGGGTTCTGGAAAACCAGAGGAGGAATTCACTCCTAAGTTCTTATGGCACAAAATGCATGAATATGGAGTACATTTTTATGCTGATTACTATCTTTCCTGCCAAGCAAAAGAATAGCGCCCATGTGAGTGAGACGGGAAGATATCTACACACACAGAGGTCCAGATCTTGCAAAATGGAGTGATATGGAGGAGCGGGGGAGGGATTTTCTGCTGTACGCTCCACAGGGCTGAACAAAACTTGATGTGAGCTGTGAAACTTTTTGCCCTGACTTGTTCTTGTGGCAACTTCTCCTGCCACCCATTCGCACCCAGCATTTGTCTGGTAGACAGGATAGTAGCTGGATAGATTACATACACTCCAAAATGTGGTGCTTCTTGCTGAGATGGTGGGTGTTCGGGTGCAATGGGTGGCTGAGCATCTGCAGAGGCACCTGGCCTGGCTTTACATGGCTTGAGGGGTGGGCTAAAATGGGGAGAAGAATTTGATCCCTTTTAATGAGCTGCCAAATTAAGTGTCGCTGCATAGAAATAACAGTGATAAGACCATCAGAAATGCTTAGACAATGAAACATTTTAATTTCTCAAAAAAAAAAAAAAAAAAGCCATATAAATAAAAGTTCAGTAACTTCTGTACAACCCGGATAGGAGAAGATATTTGCAGAACTGGGACTCAGTCTTCTGTGAGCAACGTGCGTGAAATATGGTAATGTTGAATGTAAACACAAAAAGAGTTAAGACATGAAATTTAAGGCACAGTTCAGTAAAAAGTCAAGCAGGACAGTGTGTGCTCGTCTTCAGTCTGACGCATGGGCCGATTTGCCAGGGTGTTGCTGCACGGGTAATTCTCTCCGGAGCAGACAAGCTGTTCCCTGTAGCAGTGGCCTGTGTTTCAGCTCCAAACTGGGAGCAGGGGCAAGGGGACAGTTTTTATTTTGTTGTTTTCTTTTTATAGACATTGCCTTTTCTGCTCTCCAAGTCCTAAAAATGTTTTTGGGTTTTTTTTGGATGGAATAAGCAAACATTGTTGCATTTTTTTCTCTGTTTCTCTCCCAATACTTTTTTGTAGGAGGAGGACAGGAGACAAAATGAAGTAAAATGCATAAATTTTGCTTTCAAAATTCTTTGCCAAAATGGAGGTAATGAAATCAGTAGTACTCCTGGGATTTCTCTCTTTCCCTCACTCAAATTTTGGTATTTGTGACATTTGCTCCTCATATGAGGAAATGCTCCTAAAAAGTCCCGCGCCAAAATTGTCAATAAACAAAGCAATAAAAGAAGGCGGGATCAGTAACAAAAAGGCATTGTCTTCTGGTATGCGGTGAACAACAGGCTGCAGCACAAACCTCTCAAAATAGATTCCATCCTTCAGGACGAGGCCCCCTTACCTCTCTTGCAGAGGATAAATTAAACGGCGAGGCATTTGCTGGTCCCCAACCCCACCAAAGCAAACAAGCTCTTGAATTCAGGGCTGTCATCAGCACTGGGAAGGCCCTCGCAGGATCACAAAACAAATCGAGCCGTGGAGGGTTTCCGGGCAGCCAGCTAACAAAAATATACTATCAGAGGATGCAGTCCGCTGAGCTCTGCGTCCGACACAGCAGTGGGCTGCAAACCTGGGCTTCCGCTGCACCGCTTCACCCCACATCTGGAGGGGCTGTGACCATCAGCATCAGACCATTTTAGAAATTAGATACTTGGGGTATCAGGAAGTTGATTCGACTTCCACTTCCTTAGCAAAACACGCATTAATATTTAAGGTTTTCTTTTATAAAGCCGTGTTCTGTCTCGAGCACAGGGTGAAATTATGCACTGGGAAAATTCGCTGGGATGGAGCTGGAGCATTTAGTGATTTTGGGCCATTTTTAAAAAGCACAAGCTAATTGAATCCTGCTGGTTTGTTAGTGCTTTTTGACAGCTTTACATAAGTACTAAATAATATTTATAAAAAATAGATATATATGTCTACATAGGCATACACACACCTACAGAAAGGAGAAAAAAAAATCTATAAAACATTTCCACACTCAGAAAAGAAATCATGTTTATTATACTCAGTTCTGCACTGTGTTTAGCATCTTTCTTCAATTAGGTGGCCAGATGACACGGATCTTCTTGTTACTTTCAGTAAGCACAAGCTTTACTATCAAGGTTGGACCTTTTGCTTTTCCTTTCTTGAAAGACAATTTCCCTTTAAAAAAATCCCCATATTTTATTGTAACAGATTAATAGGGTGCCGCAAAACTGATAACACAATCTTGAATGCCGTGTGGAATTCCACTTCTAATCCAAAAGTCTCGTTTTTCATACATTAAAAAATGTTTCTTGGTTATGAAAGTTTTGTTTTTTTCCCTTTTAAATGTTGCTGGGATAAAAAAATAAAACAATCAGAAAAATGGTTCTTTAAGGGCTTTTCTGATTCTGTGTGAATTATCTGTTTTTTTGAATAAACAGCCTGTGTATGTTAATGTTGGTTATCTGAAGTTTCATGTTCAGCAGATGTTCAGTGGAATAATATGCAAAGTTTTAAATTCAGGCACTGAATGTTCTTTCATGGGAAGTTTACCTTGTCGATCCAGACATGTTGCCTTTTTAGAAACGCTTAATCCTCTTTTCCCCTTTTTAATCATAAATTAATGTAAATGTGCCCAATGTGCTCCTATACACCAATATTTGAAACGACAAGAATAACATTTGAGAGCATTCTACCCATGTGCTCCCACCCATGGATAAAATACAACAGTCAAACCTCTGTCTCTCCCAAAAACCTGGACTTGGGCAAATAGCTGAGACTTAAACTCCACAAACTCAGTCTCCGAAGGGCTGATGGTAAAAGAGCATTCCAGAGCCAGGAGTCATGTATCAGCGATGGCCTGTTTCCCATCCCCGGTTGCTCAGAGCTGGGAACAATTAACAAGAGGGCCACAGCTGATCCCGAATGATGGGCTGACAGATTGGGAGTGAAAGTGATCTCCTAGGTGCTTAGCCTCAAACCACAGCCTTAGGGATCTCTGGCAGAGATTTGCAGAGCGTGCTGGGAGGGGGGAGGCTGTGCCGCCAGCTGCTGGGGCTCAGCTTCGGATGCTGCGGATACACTGCTGGAAATGGTGTGCGGGTGCAAGCCCTGGAAATGCACTTTGAGGTGAAGAGAAGGTGAGAGGGAAATGGAGAGGAATATAGGGTTTTGTTTGTGGGAGCGACTGCCCTGCACTTCCAGGTGGTCTCAAATTAATATTAGAAAAAAGGGATTTTGTTGGTATTTAGGGCATTTAATTAATAAGCTGCCAGAGAGGGAAAAGAGATTTGAAAGTTGGCATGGCTTTTTTGCAATACAAGCTGGATTACTGTCCCCCTTCAGCTCACGTTCAGCAACTCTAATTGTTGCCTGCTCCTCTTGGTGTGAGGAATCTAGATCAGAAAAGCTTTGTTTTCAACATCCATCTGTCCATCCGTTCTCAGAGATGCATACCTTCTCAGCATTTTGTTTTATCAGCCTTGGCTTATATGAATCTGGCATGTGCTGTAGCAAGGAGGAGTAGGGGCAGGCCTTGAATGAGGTGTGTGGATGGTACAACACCCCTGTGGTGGTGGCGTGAGGTTCTCGGCCGCAGCCCATGCACAGCGCCCCATCCTGATCGGCAGCAGCCCCTGCAGATCCCTCCTTGAGCATTGCTGTGCAAGGATTGCAAGTAGTCGCCTTATCAGCTCCCAGTTCCTCAGCTGGGACCCATCAGCTGCAAACAAAGGGCAGTTGGCAGTGCTTAAAGTTTATAATTTTTTCCCATGGGAAGAAGCTGACATGCAAACCTACCTACAGAGCCCGGGTTTGCTGCTGATTCTTTACCTGGATGCTGAACTGAGCTTTTAATTGGTTTTCTCCAGCCTGTTTTCCAAGTGTAATAACTGGTTTTGGGTCATGAGCAAATGTATATTGTTAGGGACATTGCTGTGATTTTTCCAAGGAGGCTGAAGGGGTGAGGTTCCCAGGTCCTTTGACGGTGTCAGCCTAAGCCCATTGTGCTACGAAGCTGTGAATCAGTGACTGATAAAATAGTGTGTGTGTGTGATCCCTTATGTGTGTCCCTGTGAGCAGGCTGAATCTTTAATGCAAGGGAGAGGAAGGGGCTTTCTGCAGGTGAATATAAAAGAACATTGAGGTTCTTTAGAGGTGGCATCCTGGAGATAGTTATATGGGAAAAGTCAGACACAGCCTAGGGGTGCATCTTTATTTTATTTATTTGTTCGTTTGGCCTGGAGCTGGGCTTGTTGTATGATTGCAGCTGCTGTAAAACTTATGTAGGGGCCAGTACTGCAAAGTATGACTGAGTGCCTTCTTGTGAATTCTCTAAGCATTCAGAGAACAATTTAATAAATAGACAGAGAAAGCCATCACTTCTTAGGTTTCTAAAATAATACCTTTCCCTATCATTTTTCTCTTAACCGTTTTCTATTAAAATTTTCTGAGAGTGAAGTTAGGGGCACTGAATAATTTCACTTTAAAAAGACAGGAGACATTTTAATAGAAGGAGCGGTGTTTCTGAAGTGGTTTGTGCATTATAGGATTTACTTTTTCCTTAGATCTGTTGCCTATGTCCTCACTGCAGAATGTTTCAATGAGTGATTCTTTGCTGGAAGGGGACAACAGATGAGCCATGAGATGGATTCTGACTTTTGATGCTGGAGATGTCAGCTAATTCCTGCTCTAGGTTTCCTGCTAGGCTGCAGGTGGTTGTCCCTGCGTTTTCCTGAGAAAAACTCAGCATTTTGGATGCCGAGTTCTTCTGGAAAGGTGGGGAACTGAAAGTATTGAGAATTGCTGAAGGCTTGAGGTAGCTGTTGTGCCTGAGGACTTGGAAAGCTGTGCTTGCATTTGTCCCTCTGGCCAGGGTGATGTTCTGGAGTGAGACAACTCCAGCTGCTTTCCAAAGAAGACTGGTCTCATGGCCAGATCTGCATCTGCATGCTTCAGCCCTCTGCACAGGTGCACAGCAAGTGACTTGTACCTCAGCCAGTTTTCTCCTTACAAAGCAGGACTGCTGTGGTTAAAAATTTAAACAAACCCAAAATACTTGATTCCTGGTGTGTTCAGCTTGCATTAGGAATGTTACCTTGTAAGTTAGCATGTCCCCAGCATCCTTCCTTAATGAAGTAAGTTTCTTTTTCTGTTGTTAGTTTCTGAGATTTTTTTTTTTCCTTGAAGTGTGTTTTCCTTTTTAAGGTATGAATGTTTCCTTTTATGCTTCTTCTGCTTTTTTTGGTTTATGTACTCCCTTAGGTACAAACGCAATGACCATTTGGTCACTCAGGAGGAAAAATACATTTAACAAATGCTTTTCTGACCATATCTTGCTTTGAGATGTGCAGAAGATGGATAGACCTAATACATTCTGCTCTCTTCCTCAGACAAAGCTACCCAAATTTCATAGACAAAATGTAGGTTTTCCATGATGCAAAGTTGCAAATTTTATTGTCATCCAGATTATTAATATTATTGTTGAGGTGGTGTAACTATGGGCATGGAAGAGCGCAATCTGCATGTAAGACAATACAAAATACCCCTTTAAATTATAAATACTCAGCATGAAAAGTTCTGTCACATTTCTTAAAAGCCTGCTGACGAATAGCTTTATGCTGGGAAATGGCTTCCTAAGCATGTTTGGTTGTGTGTGTCTTTATGTCTGAAAGTGGGGATATTTTATTTTAGCAAAGATTCCCAAGAGATCTGCATGTCTTTCGCTCTTTACCCCTGTTCGTTCTTGATTTGTGTGATGATGAGTGCAACGTCTCTTTATTGCATTGATGGGATCATATTTAGCAGCCTCATTGCTTGGTTCTTCTGAATGCCCGGAAACTGTATTGACACTGATCATTTCAGAGCCTATTATACTTCAAAACCTAAAATACAGTTGATAGAAAATGGTATCAGTTCTATGACATTTGCAGAGGCTTTTCAATTGCACTGGATTTTGAAGAGCTGAAACTTTGCAGAGATACACAAATACTGTCAGAAATCTGCATTCACTCCTCCTTTCTCCTGGTTATTAGAAAGTAAGGAAAAGCCCAAATTGGACGGTGGTTTTTGCCATTAATTTTCAACGAGAATGTGATTATGCTTTAATTGATGAGCTGTTCTGTGAAATCTCACGGCATAGATAATAAAGCTAACAGGTATCTTCCTGACCTGAGGAAAGAACAGACTTTCCCTCTGTATAACCACAGTGCTAATGACACTTAATAGAGAACATCATTTCACCTTTTCCTTTTTTTTAAAATTCTGCTTCATCACTCACTAAGGACCACATTGTCAGCAAATGCGTACAGCTTCATATATTTTTCAAGATGTGCTTGCTACCTGTGTGATAAGCCTCGTTTTATGCCCCATATTAGGCCCTCTTCCAGTCTAGGTGTTATTTGTTCCCTGGCCCTGGATTATCTTGGCGCAGGCACTTCTGCGATGCTGTGATTTGGTGATTATTGTTCTTGACATTTTTCTCCATGGAAAAAGGAGAAACTTCCTTGTGACTGCATTTTGCTGTTCCAGGTGTATGCACCGCACAGCATCTTTACTATCTACTGATACCCTTTCTGAGGTTAATCTATTGTAAAATTAGATTGTAAAAATGGACACAGTTTCCACATTTACATGCCATCACTGAAGGACTTGTGGAATAATTCAAATACCGTACAATTCCTTTTGCAGAAATCACTGCAAAATTCATTTGTAAGTGACATGTAAACCATGCAAATTAGCATGGATTCTTCCTCAGTCCAATTAATCTTTCAGAGGTTGTTACCCTTCCCAATCTGATTGCCTTAAGAACACAGATTGTCTTCTCTTGATGGTGAAACTGCTTTAATCCCCTTTTCCAAAGGTCAACTAATCTCCAGTCTTAAGTGCAATAGATGCAAATACAGTTCTCATGCAATGTTCCTTCTAATTTAATTCTCTTCTAAGCTTTCATGTATAAACCTAGTAATGGATCAAGTTTGGAAGGGGTCAAAAGGTTTCTGTTCCAGTAAAATTTAAATTGACATTGCATACTGATAATGGTTTCCTCTACTTTACTATAAACACTAGCTACTACTCTATTGGCATATCATTTTGTGCAACACCACAGTGATTCCAAACAGCAGCAGAACATATTCTTTGTTTTGTTGTAAAAGTTAGTGCCTGCAACCTGTGATACAAGACAAGCAAAAAATGTGTCATTTTTAATTCACGGTTGTTATGCAGCACCTTTAGCCTAGTTGATTTATTCCATCATCCCTAATTGCATTTATAAAGCAAAAAAATAAGGCACATTGCACAGAAATATAAAA
Organism: Phalacrocorax carbo; assembly: GCF_963921805.1. Lineage (NCBI taxonomy): Eukaryota > Metazoa > Chordata > Aves > Suliformes > Phalacrocoracidae > Phalacrocorax > Phalacrocorax carbo. The sequence goes on along the minus strand of NC_087520.1, from coordinate 9,990,100 downwards.
TTAACAATGAATTACCTGCCCATTGCTGAGACCTAAATAAAGGCTAAAATGTGATTCGTTTTTTATTACTTGAAAATGAGGCTCAGTAGCTGTAAGTAGTTGCTTTTTTGTCTTTGGAGTAGAAAGACCATCTTTAAAAGCAAGGCCCAGCATCTGACTGACTGCAGACAAGAGAATGGCAAGCACATTGTGAAATATTGACAACAGTGTTTTCGTAGGTGGAACGTGCCCGTGATGTCCTACTGAGCTGGATCACACTTTCTTGTTAAATTTGAAAAAGGGCTGGTGTTATCAGCGAGGGACACTTACAGGATTTGATTGATAAATTTACTGCTCTTGTGGATTACCTCGTCCTTTTGTGCAGGACTGGCAGAGTGTCAGGATTGGGTCTTGACAGATACCAGAACATATGTCCATACTAATTTACGGTGAAGACCTCCACTGTGACATGGACTAGAAGGCCTGGATTTTGTTGGATGGCACTTTTTCCCCCTCAGAAGCAGCCTTTCGTATAACTGCTCTGTATGATTTCACGATGTACCAAATGTGCTGCGTGATCATTAATGGAGTACGTGGAGGGGCACACAATAAAAGACGGGGTTATTGATTAGCTGGTCTTTTAAAACAAAGGGTTGTACAGAGCTTATAGCTTTATGCAGGGAACTTACAACATTTTTTGTTCTAACCTTGTTAGAGTTTCTGGACTACATTTTTTCTGCAGTGAAATGCGGAAGGTATTTTGGTGTTGCAACTGTACTGGTCCCCGCTTGTGCTGGTGGGTTGCCCACACTCTCTAGGAAACCCCAGGGAGTATTTTTGAAACAAAACACTGTGCAGGGTATCAGATTCTAGCACGCGAATTATACTTTTTGTGTGTTTTTCACCAAAGCAGTAAGGGTGGAAGATAAACAAGGTATTACGTACTTGGGGGTATTTTGATTTTCAGACTACCCTAGAATGAGGGCAGCGGCGGGGACGGAAGGCTGCCACAAGGCTCTGCTCGTCCTGCTCTGCCCTCCCAGGCATGCTCCCACTGGGTTGGAGTGGGGGGCTTGCTGGAACAAGGACCATGTGGTTCTGCTCTTTGTTCCCTGGCTGCCTGAGGTAAATGGCTGGAAAACTTCAGTGAGCATCTTCCGTTAGGTGTGCAAAAAGAAGAAAAAAAGGAAAAAAAGAGAGAGTGGGGGAAAAGAGGAAGACAGGAACAATCCAAATGTTCTCTGCTAGCCTGAAATAGCTCGCCACAGGTCTGAAATCCATTTCCCACAATGGTAAGAATTAAAAAGCCACAAAAGCCAACCTGTACATTTGTGCTGTATGAGGATTGCTGATACACAGCAGAGCTGTCATTTTAGGAGGAAATCATCCATCATCTGCCTGCTAGTCCCCAATAATCACCTTCTATTACAGTCAGATTGAATCTTCAATCGGTGGCGTAACGCCAATTTTTCCACAGTTCTCAGTTTCCTGTTCTTTACAGAGGTATTCAAAATAATTTGCCATTCAACTCTACAAAGGTAGCACTTGCAGAGAATATTATTATTGTTAGCATGTTGCTTCTAAAGCAAATCTGTGCCGAAGCATTATTTGCTGAATTAATCATTGGTCACCCATTTACATTCCTCTCCCCTTTTTTTCTCCCCACACCCAGTTACGATTTTGTAATCGTTGTTGTTGTTGTTGTGTTTCGTACACGCTGATGCAATGTACAATTTGAAAAAGATGTTGAGCAATGACCCTATTGCTAACGATAAAAGCAATGACCTGATTAGAAAGACTCCATCAAGCAGAAAGCTAAGGGTGCCAGTGCAAGGAAAACTCATGGGGGTGAAATGTATAGTGAAAATGGCAAATGTTAAGACAGTGTTTAGGATGGGTTTTATGGCATCTCCCTCTCTTCTAATGGATGGTGTAAGGGAACACAGAGAAGACAACGAGGATGTCCAACTTGATAAAAGCCTCAAAGATTCCTCAGCAGCCAAGACATCATGGGGAGTATTTTGGGGCTACTGAGGGCTCAACAAAACTTACCCATCTTATAAATACTTCAAATATATGTGAATTTTCACATCTCTTTTCCCCTTCTCCCCAGTATGAATTAAGATGCAGCCTTGTACTAAATTGAATCTCTGCCTATCTTCTGCGGTGCTTGTGATTGCCTCTGCTTTTCACATGTCATTTTAGTCTTCACCAAATAGATTTCTTTTAGCTTTTTGCACAAAATTGAAGTACTGTATTAAAGCAGAAGCCTTTAGGGCATACAATTGTTTTTTTCCTTTTAGAAAATAAATAATGGTAAAATTTAATTACTGTACCTACTACTTAAGTAAAGTTTTGGTTCCTCTATCCGAAGTCCAATTTCCAAGCTCCAGTATATTTTGAGGGCAGTGTACAGTTACATGCCTGAATTCAGCAAAAGAAAATAGGAAATAATTCACTCTGGCTTGAAAAGGGTGGAGTTTTCTTTGTTTCTTTTTATATTTATTCAGGAAAAGCTGACAATCGTCCCACATTAATGAACAACACCATCAATCAAAGTGCTGACAATGAGCGGAAAAGCGAGGTAGATGTCAGACTGACGGCATATTGCTTTTTTCAGCTAGGCCAGGGCTGTTTATAGCACTTTTCACTGGCAAAACTCTGGCTGCAGCTCGACAGGAATAGAAAGCAGAATCAGAAATTGCATGTGGAAAGTTGCTCCTGTGCTTTGTAATTTGAAATTAGCATTGAAATCCAGTTGCTACCGTGTCGTTCCCATAGGTCTGCTTTGTAAAGTGTCAGGGTTTTTCCTATCTCCCAGTAAAGTGATGATGAACCTTGCTTCAGTAGGCAAGAGGCAGCTCAACAAAGGGCTGCTGTACTTTGTGAACAGAGCAGAGATGGAAACGTAACTTGGATTATAATCTAGTCTCTCCCTGGAGTCCCCTGCTCTATGAAGGCAGAAAATCCTCCCTGTGGGTACCTTTTTCTTGCCTTTCTTTTCTTTCTGGGACATTTGCTTGCAGCAAGGAGAAGCTGCCAGATTCCCTCTCCCCCTGACCGGCTGTGTGCCTGGGACAGGGTTGCTGGTACCAAGAGGTCTTCTGCCCTGCTTTGCTGCGTAAGAAGGGTGATGGGCCACCCGATTTATGGAGGATGGAGAGATGTGAATACCCAAAGCTGAGTGGCTAGATGTCATGGGACCTGGACCGCAGTGGAAATAAAAGCTGTGACACATCAGAAAAAGAGTAGTTTGTCCGCTGCCCAACCTGTCAACTCATCTTCATCCTCACTTGCTCTTTCTGGAAGACGTGGGCTACCTCTGTCACCTCTTAAAATAGCCACCTAAATGCCTATCTCAGAACTCTCCCTCTCTTATTCAGGATCTGTAGTTTAAAACATACGTATCTATTCCCCCTCTCCTTCCCTCCCAGCTGAACCAACGCCAACTTTTGCTTAAAGACTTGGCCTGACACAGCGCCGCGTAACTCCTCTGTAGCTGTCGGGACCTTGTTATTCTCTGCAGCAACAGCGTGGGGCTGGGGCTGGGGCTGCGGGACAGTGAATCAAGCACCATTTCTTTAAAGCCTTTACAGAAACAACTGTGTTATTGGAAATCCTTTGAGTCATTGCCCCAGTGCACAACCTTGGGCAAGTCACTTCCCCTCCCTGGGCAGCCATTTCAGCCCTCACCCTGCATCTGTCTGGTAACTATAAACTGTAAGATCATCAGGGCAGGGCTCTATCTCTTACAGACATGCACACAAGCATGAACACAAGATAAAACAGAGAATTCTGGCTCAAAAAATAGGGGAGGGAGTGGTGAATACAAAACCCAGGAATGTTTTGGTCATTCCTGCTTTGAGAATTTCATAAGAAAACAGTTTTTCCTACTTCTTTGCTGATGTGTGGGAAAACTTTTATTAAACTTTTTCATATTTGAAACATCTGAGAGTTTTCAGTTTCCCTTAATTGTCTCTTTCCCACCCTCACTCAGCACAGAGAAAGAGGAGGAAAATGGGGAAAAATGATTAAACTGAAAAATAATGTCGGAGGGAGTCAGAACTTAATGTTTCCTTTTAATGCTTTGGAACTTTCCAAAGACAAGGAAGTCATGAAAGGTTGGAGCAGCAATTAAAAACAAATAATAAAAAAAAAAAAAAAAAAGAATCTCATACAAGGGATTTCATAGAAGGCTCTGAAGCTTCAGGAGCTTTAAATAGGAGATTTTTACAGCTGTTTCCCTTCCTCTGTGTTTTCAGTAGAACAGCATAACACAACCTCAGGGTAGGAGGTGCCTCCCGTGACCAGAGAGCATCCCGGCAAGGACTGGCTTGGTCCAGATGGGAGGGTTTTAGCCCGACATCTCTCTGTTACTAAATACCTTATGGTCTCACATGGCAGATTCTCATATCCTCTGCCACGTGAGAGGATCGTCTGGATGAGGGGTTGCTGTTTAGGACTATAGCGCACAGCAGATTTGTGTAAAAACTGAAAGGGCTGGTTCTGTTCTAGGAAGAGCCTTGGAAGGCTCCGGTGGGTCAGCCCTGAAAATCAGCATGGCACAACCCTGTCTGGCTCTTGGGAGGTCTGGGTTTCATCCCCCTCCTCTGCCACGGCTGTCCTGGCGGGCCCTGGGCACCGTCCTTTATGCTCCCTGCTGCTCCCCTTGTAACAAGAAGGTGTTGCAGCTCCCCAGGGTGGGATTAAAGGCTGGGGACACTAAGGATGGCTGGGTGTTCAGGCACTGCAGGAATGAAGACCTGGAAAGGCGTTGGCCAGAAAAGCATGTGATCCATCTTACATGGCAACAACGTGAAGAAGCAAAAGACGTCCAGTAAACTTGTAGTTTAAACTTGTCCCGTTATGCCTGTTTTTAGTCCTGTAAATAATCAGTACTTATGCGACCTTCTCCCCATTTCATGCTTTTGCTGCAGTTGTACTCTTACCCGGGACAAACCCAGTGCCAGTTAGAAAGGCTCTCTTTTTGGTTTTGCAGCCTCCAATGGCCCACGGGAGAAGGTTTGAATCAGTGAACGGTGTTTGTGAGAGGGTGGAGGGGACTCTCAACAGCTTACGGTGTGCGGAGTGCTCTGTGGGAGACATGGTATGCCAGCATTCAGGCTCTGGCCTTTTTTTTGGTGTCCCCGGAATGCATTTCCCACCACACAGCCCCTTCTGGTTGCTTGTAACTTTCCAGCAGCAGCATGGATGATTCAGTGGAGGACCCAGTGCAAAGCTGCGTGGTATTTGGCTTTCCTGAGACATGTAAATTTCTTTTTAATGTTCTCCAGAGGGATCTACCTTAGAACAGCATTGCAGATCACCTTCTAGAGCCTTACCTCTTCTTTCTTGTGAGACATGCTGTGCTTCTTTACCAGGTCTGGCTGCAGGCACCAGCTCACAGGGGTGTAGAAGAGGTAATACTGCAGGAGGATGAATGTACAAATAAGGCATCTTGTACAATGAAAAGCTCATAGTGGGGTGGAAGTGGGTGGAAACACTGACTCTGTTGAGCTTGGGGAAACAGCCGCCCTCACATCTCCTTCATCATCTGAAACAAATGAAAACTGGGCTGATAAAATTCATGATGCTATTCCCAGCTGTTTCGTTTAAAGGAAAGTTTCCTTACGTGCAAAGTAACTGAAAACTAGAGATGTAATTGCTCCAAAATGTAACAGTATCCAGCGAAAATTACAGCTACTCGATGAAATATATATTTTCTCAGCATCAGCATAAAAGAAAGAACATTCTCATCCAGAAACGGTATGTAAATAAATAAACTCTAATTGGTTTGACAATGCCCCTTTTCCTGGCAGTGCCAAGAATCCTAGCATTGTAATTACATAGTTCTGGGCAGACATGTGGTTTCCATTAAGAAAGACTTGTGATTGACCGAGTTCATGAGGCATGTCAGAAAAAACACATCAATGTCTTTATAAAATGAAAAAATAGATCCAAATTTACTTCCAACTTCATAAGAAATGTGTATTTGTAAATACTCTGAACACGGTACAAGAAACAGAAGTAAGGCAAGTCGCTATCAGGAAAATTTGCCAAGTTCATGGTAGAATATAAACTTAGACAACTAAGTACACCTACTTGTATTTTTGTAAGGAGTTCTTGCATTTTTGGTGAGCATTTAAAGTTTTCCTAACCTTTTTTCCCCAGTTGTTTCTATTCAGCAGTGTAGTAATTGAAAATGTTTCCAATGAAAATGAAAACGATATTCAAAGTCTACCACATTTTGTTTTACCTACATCACGCAAGAGCACTTAGAGCTAAGACACAAGCTTTAAGAGCAAAAACTGCACACTTTTTTTTTCTGTGAGGAAGGAAAACTGGCTAGTTAGGTAAGGGAAAATTTTATCTAAGAGTATTTTAAACTAAAATTCTAATGACTTGTTTTAATCACTTAAAGTGACTAAAACGTTGGATAGTTTATTTTCTGCTTTAGCATAAATACTTTTAAAATGACAAACATTTCAGGATGCTGCCAAATACTGTCATCTCTTGGCAACCTTAACATTTTATGCTAGATGTATTTTTCTTGACAACAAAACAATTCTGTCTGTTTCTCCTCTTCCCCCTTTTGAAAGGCAGCGGTGGCAAATACAGGGTGTTTTTAAAATGGATTGTACCTGTGATGACTTCTAGATATAAAGATTTAACATCTACTGACTTTTAAAAAAAAATTTTGGGGTCACTGACTGTGCCCTTTTACAATTGTGCTAAATAATAAGATTTCTTTCTTGACCCCTCCCAATATAAAGTGAAAAAAACCCCTAATTCTCTGACAAGAAACATTGCTTTTATGGGTAGGTCACTGCACAGTGAATCTAACTGTCCTGCCTGTGACTCACTGCTCTGCCACAGGCTTCTGGCATGGATGTGGGCAAGTCATTTAATCCATTTTGTGCCTCCACCTCGTTGTTTTGACGTTAAAATCCACTAATCACCGTGAAGTTCTTGCATGGCACAGCAGGGAGGATCAGAGAAGTACCTAGAAAGATATGCCAAATCTAGCAAAGGATTTAAATTGTGCAGTATGTCTGCAAAGTGTTTTAATACTTTTAAAACTTTAAAAACAATACTTTTAAACTTTTTATCTATTTTAAACTCCTAAGAAATGTGTAATTGCAGCAAAGACTATTCTGCTCAGGTAACTCTAGAAAATGGTTCAAGGAAAAAATATAGATGTGGTCTAAGTTTTTAAAACAGTACAGGAACGGGAGCCATATACACACAAGTTTCTTAAATGCTTAGAAAGATTTAGATGATCAAGCTGTAGGATGTTTATGAAGTTCATGGGGCAAAATAACCTGCAGGGAACCAAGTACAAACCATTTGGCTCAGGAAGAAGAGCACCCTATCCCCTGCAAACACCTTTGGAGCTTGCTCAGTGTGTCGATGGACTCCTTTAGCTTGTTTCTTGCTCCCTAGAGTTAATTTGGAAGCGTGATTTATTTAGACCATTCTCAGTTGTCACTCCAAAAAGCCTACAGAAGGGACAAAAGGGCTTGTCTGATGCCTTTTGACCAACCCGTCCATGCTATTAAATCTGCTCATGGCAGAGAACCCTGTCTTGCAGAATTGGCTTTTTCTATGTATTTTAAGAATAACGGGAACCACAACCTCAGTTTTAAAGTGGGTCCTCAATAACAAACTTCTCAGGAAGAAGAAACTATGGACTTTCCTCAAGTGATTGCACACCATAAAAAGCTGTGTTCACTTTTTGGCTGTAAACTTTGCGTGCATGCTGTATTGATAACTGCTTTTGTAAATAAGATTTTAGGTAGTGTGCTTAGAGAAATGACGGTTTGCAGGGGATGTATGCAAATTTTGGAGATCCACAGTTGAATTTCTGATCCTGGTACTGAATTTATAAATCACGGCAATCTGCATAGAATACCTAAATGCATCTGTAGTATATCACATCGACCTAAGAGCCATGGAAGGAGTATCTCTTCTCACTTTGTTCCTTGGAACATGCTCTGCATGTTTTAAAGTGTGTGGTCAACACGAAAGTAACTTGGAAAAATCCCCATCTTCACTTTGCCAGATGCACTCTCTCAAAGGGGAATAATAGCACTGTGAGGGCCTGGAGGAAATGGGGAGGTTTTGAGCACCCACTGATTGCAGAACCAGTCTCTTCATCTGAGTATGACGAGCAGTTTCTGAAGCCATTGCATGTTTTATTAAAAATGCTTTTTATAGAAAGAATATTTCGTTCATAGTTTCTTATGGTACAGTTTCATTATGCTGTGCTTTTCTGCTCTGTATATAGTAATAGTATTACTGATCAGCCCTATTAGCAAGGTTTCAAAAGAACAATTGTGTCTCTGTAAAATGTTGGTACAGCAGTTAAAAATAAAACTTCCAGACTGATTACAAAATCAGCATGGTACTGATGGCAAGAGAAATGTTCCCTTCGCCGGAGTGTTTGCCTGTTTACATTTTGCTTTGAGTCTGGTGTCTTGGTTTTGGAGGCAGAAGGACGTAAGGACATTGGACTCTGCTGAGGTAGTGTGCCGTCTTGATGGGTAGTCCAGAAAGCTTAAACCTATTTTTTTAATTAAAAAGCTCAGTTTAACATAAGTGTTTCTGGGATGGAAGGAGTGGTTTAATCCTCTGTTTTTCTAGATTCAATGTCAACCCTTGCCACTGAGATTTGGTGCCTGGGGCTGATGACAAGCACAACTGAAAACAGTGGTCCAGCAAGCACCCAGTGCATGAATGATCCTATTGAGGTCAATGGGGGTGTAAGAAGAAGGAAGGAGGATTTTTGCTGAAGGTCCCATGCAGGTTGCCTTTTTAGTGCTCTTACCATTTGTTATTAATTGCTCATGAGACTTAGCAACTTCTCTTTATCACACGACAGGGAGGTTTTTCATGAATATATAGTCTGTGGTTTGGTTAGTTTGTGGAGTGTCAGCAAAGATAGAGATGAAATCTGTCACATTAGTGCTTGTCGCTTGGGGTGCTGGAGGTGATAAAACAAGGTCTCGCTTGTTAACAAAGCTATAGCACTATAGCGGTAGCAGTCATGTAAGAATATTTGAGAATCTTCTACTTGTAATTAATCAGAGTTGTAGGAGTCTCTGAGCCTGGGAAAGTGTGCTGTTGGTTTGCATGTCTAGCTTTGAGCATTTGCTCTGTGTTCAGGAAGTTAGTGACAAAGTGGACATGTTGGTTGCAACAGCAGAGGCAGAGCCTTTTCCTTCTTCTTGCCTTGTCTATGATAATGACCACAAAGCTCTGCCATGTGGACAAAGGCAGAGGAAAGGGGGACTGCCAGCGTGAAATCTGTACTCAAAATGGGGGATAACTCATAATTATGGGCAAGGGTCTGGCAATCCTCACTCTTATTGTAAGCTTCACAAGGCTTTGGTGACACCTGGCCGCCTTGGAGTAGCTGCTCTGAGAAGCAGTGGGTCCCCTGGGAGCTCCTCCATATAAAGCTGTTGGGAGCCATGTTGAGCTGCGATCCAGGATTTCCACCCTGAAGAGCTGTGGGGGGTGGTTTCTGATGCCAGACAGCTGTGTGGCTGCTGATCCAGCTGCACTGCATTTGGGGAGAGGAAATTCAAGAGTCAGTACCACAGGGGTAGGCTTTTAGTAGCATCAGATGTTTGGAGTTGAGCTTCTCTATGTACCTTCCAGCACCGCTTTACCAGGCAGCTACACCTCCTCTGCCAAGTTGATGTTGCTAGCCTGTCTGTTCACAGCTCCAGAGATGATGGCTAAGATGCTGAATGCTGTGTTAGTGAGTAACCTAATGCCAGATTCACAAAAAATACAAGGATTTTGGGGAGCTGCTGTGTAGGAGCCTGCTTTTCCATTGCTTTGAAAGGAAGTTAAACATTTAAACTGAAGTTTAGGTATCTAAATACCTTCATGGATCTTGGATTGAAGCAAATCACTTAGGCGGTTTTGAATATGATATCCATAATATATCACTTTGCTTCTTGTTTAAATATTTATGTGGAAGACTTAGGGTGAGGTTGGGGGGAGGTAATAAAGCTGACTGTAAAGTGAGAGAGGACATTGGGCCCTCTGATGTCACTGTAGATGAGTCGCTTCTCCCCATTAAGACTAATCTTACAGTGCCTTATGAGCCTTACCAGTTTAAAAAGAACACTTTGGAAATATTTTTAAAGCCTTTAAAGTGCCTGAACAGGTTCAGGAGACAGCTTTTTTTGTTTGTCTTTTGTTACTCTTTGGCCGGCAGCTGGACACTAGAGGTTTTCACCTGTTGGTTGTACCCCCAGAAACCCAAATTCCTGCTATGGGAATACCTGAAGTCCTCTAGAACAGGAGGATTCAGGGAGTTTAAGCTGCAGGAAATTCCTCTTTTGGAGAAGATAAGAAAACCCCAACTTCAACTGAAAAAAAAAAAGTACATTTGCATGATGTGAGATTTTTCCCTATGGATTAAATACATCTCTGTAAGTGTTTCCTCTGGATCATCAGAAGATGTTAACCTTGGTGGGGAGTCTCAGTCCTCCCACCCACGCACTGTGATCCATTTTTCTGAATGGCATGTTTTTGCATCCACACGATAATTAAATGTGCCTTCAAAGAGCACTGAAGGTAGGTAGACTTCAAGCTTGCTGCTTAATTGCTTTAGCTTCGTCCCGTTTCTCCCCAGCACTGTGCAATCGGTATCGCTCACTGATATTGGAAACAGATACCTGAAGGTATGGCCTCTGAGTGGCTTAGGTTATACTGTAAGACAGTTTTAATGGCAATATACAGTCAATTACACTTTCAGAAAGGCTGATAAATGAATGTACCTTTTCAGAAAGTGCATTTGTATACACAAAAATTCCTCATGTTTCCTTTTGGTTCTTTTTTTTTCCCTTTTTTTTAAAAACCTTCAATTTCCAGGAAACGTAACCAAGTAGGAGACAAAGCTTTTTCAGTGAAAATGCCAAATAGAGTGTTTTTTTCATTTAAATAACTGCCTTAAAAAGCAGTAATCTTATATTTAGAAAAAATCACAATGGAGGATAGAGAGTAATGAAAATGTGGAATCAAGGTCTGTTTGTCCTTTCCAAGGGAAAGCAGGACTACTGAAAACCTTCTAATGAGGTGAATAAGTTCTAATGCACATTTAATTTTTTTAATACTCAAGCTATTTCTGCAGACTACTTTGAAATGTTAAATAAAGATGTGATTGTTTTCTGCCTGTTGGACTTCCCCCTGCAGCTCCAGCCACACCTTACTGCTTAGTGTCCCATTTATTGTACTCTGAGCAGCATTTTAAAATAATAATAGCACGCGATATCCCATTCCAAAATACATACTTTTCTTTTACATGTTCAGCTGTGATATATAGACCTAAAACCAAATTAACATGTGTGCCACTGTGGGTCTGTGTTGTGTACAGTCTGTGATGTTACAGAATAGAAATAATACAGTATTTAAAATGGCAACGGTGACTCATTTGCAGGTAGTACTTGACTTTGTTATTTTCTAGGAGAATCTGGGGGCGTTATGATGCCTCTAATGTATGTATATTCCAATAGTAATGCATGCTGCAGTGATAATCTCCTGTACGAAAACAAATAACACATATTATAATACAGAATTTAAAATTTTTATGGTTGTTAGGTAAGCTGATTTTCAAATTAGCTTTTAATGAGTTCTAGTATTTTAATACAACGCAAATTTTCAAGTTAGAGGTGCTTTTTAAGATTTTTTTGTTGTTGTTTTAGACAATGGGATACAATATTACTTCATGGGACAACATTTAATTAAAATATACTAATTTATGTATTTGTTTATTAGTTTTATCCCTAAAGCAGCAAAAACCTCTGCGTAATTTTTATGAAAAATGTAAATGAGGACTTTGGCATCACTAATAAAGTGGAATTAGCATACATTTAGAAATTGGCTTGTTTTGCTTTAATAACGTTTATAGCAATAACTTTAAAGGTGCTGCTTTGATTGGGAGTGCAATGAGTTTGCACCGAGGCGGCAGAGGGGTCTTTTCTTCCCCTGGACAGATGGACAGATTTTGGTGCTGTGGTTTATTGTCCTGTTGAGTTTGGTGGGACCTGTGTGAAGTGCCCCTCGGTTTGTCGCACCCTCGGCTCGTGCCCGTGGCGTGATGCTGACTTACACGGTTGGTGGCTGGGTGGATGTGCCGGTGGGAATCTGGCTTGTTCAGACTGAAGGCGTCTCTAGTGTTGGCTTTAGCTGAGACAGGATCAGACTGCTCTGGGAATAATCTTGCATTTTTCCTAATTTCCTTTTTAGCTTTATTAGGTTTTACCTGATGAGGTCTTGACAAAAAGCAAAGTTTCCTCTTATTACTTTCAGTGCATGAAGAGTTGCAAGGCAAAAGCCCAGTTGGTTCTGAGACGGACAAAATTTCCACTGAAGTTTATAGGAATTTTGTCCGAGAAAGGATTGTTAAGATCAGGCCTCAGATTTTTATCCTGTGATATAATGCATCACTGCAAGACAAGCAGGGTTGCTGGCAATCTGCTAATGAGGCTGTTTGTGTTTGAGTTTCTTTGGTTTTTTTTAATCATAAGTATCTTTACAAGATCCTGTAACTTGCCGTGGGCTCGATCCTTGGTGTCAGGGGGCCTGTGCTCCGCAGGGCCGGCTCCTGTAAGCCAAAATCTGTGGCACTCGGTGTGGCTGGGTGCAGAAAGAGGGACCCGCTGGGTTTCCTGTGATGAGGTCTTGATATTTTGTGCTTGTTTGGGAATATTTGTATGCATATATGAGAAGGAAAAAGCAGCATCCTCCTCCCTCTCCCCTCCCAGTTTCTCATCTCTTTCCTAGTCTGCTTGTAAGAATAATAAAATTGAAATACAGGAAGGCAAACAGTTTCAGAAACATTTTGAGAGTGCAATGCCGGGCATTAGTTTCAGCGGCTAAAATACAAAAAAGCTACAAACTGGTGCTCTGGTGGGGCGGTCTGGTGGTGGGTGGCACATGGATTTGGGCAGTGGGAGCACCCACCCTCTCCATGCTCCCCACCCGAGACCCCCTCCTCAGTGCCCAGCTCGGAGGGCTCAGCCGTCTGCCCATTTGCGTGAAATGTGAAGGAACATCTTTGCTCCTTCACTTAAACCTCCCAGGGGTTTTAGATGCCCACAGGGGTCCCCATTTCCCCAACCCCACACCTCGTTCCCTGCAGAAAATACTCCCCAAACAGACCCTGTGCCCTTCCCCCTCCACACCCTCCCTCCTTCCTCTGTTACTTATTTGGGTTCACACTTCTTCACTTCAGTGCGTGCCTTTGCGGGCAGCCTGCACAGTGGCTGTTTGTTAACAAAGTGTCAATAAACATACAGTTTTGGGGAAAAATAGTGAGTTTTGCACGCAGGCTGCTTGGGCCAGTGAGGCGGGGTATGACTGTGCTTCAGGGAGTCAGCAGGATGTTTGGGGCGAGAGGAGGGCTTTTGGCAGCAGATGAACCAGGAGTCATGAGGAAGGAGCCGTGAAGGGTTTCCGAGCCTGGCTGGCAGCGCTGCCACCAAAGGATGGCAGAGCTCCTGGACCAAGTGCAGGGATGCAGGGATGTGCTTCTGTGCAAACCTTTCCCTTACCCTCTTGGGCGAAGCAAAAGTGGCGCTGGTTTGCTCCCCATCCAGGCCCACTTTGCAGAAAGAGCACTTTTTATTGTTGTTGTTTTCTCTTTCTCCCTCTCAAATTTTTTGTCAATTATCCATGTCACTGAAATGTTTTAATGAGGAAATCCTGGCTGCAGAAAGGTCAGGAGATGAAAAGCAGAGCTGATTTTAAAAATAACGCCCAGTTTTACTGCGCAGCCAACTCCCAATGCATTTTGAGATGAAAGGGAAAGAAAAAGCTTCACAGCATTTAAGCAATAAAAGTACTACAAGGAAAAGCTCTTTCATAGTCTTTGGCTGGCATGAATGGGGTGGTATGTATACAGGGGAAAAACAAACAACTTCTTCAAAGCAGTGTAGGATGTAAAAAGTAACACATGCAGAATCAATACGCACCAGATAAATGTATATCTGTGTGACTTGATATTACATATAGTCGTAAGCAGATGTAGGGCCTGATTCTTCAGGCATGTTATGCAAATGAGGAACTATTTTATCATGAACAGTTGAGACGATCATAAATTGGACTGATTAAGCACATGGTTAAATCTAAGCAGGATTTAGTTCACTTACTTATCGCTATATTCCTATATAAGCCTATATTCCATCAGTGTAAAAACAAATTACCCTAATGTGACATTAATATCTATTTGCTACCATCTTAGATCTTTTAAAATGGTATTTAATTTCTTAATATTCTGTGATTTTTTTCCTTAAAAATTTCGTGTATCATTAAAAAAAAAATCTAGTCTAAGTCACAAATGCATCCTTTTTCTCATGTATATTTGATACCAGGCTCCAGTCTAATCTGATAAAGTGCACTTTGCCTGTGGTGTCTTACAATAAGCTGGCTGCATTAGTGCCGGGAAAAATCAATACCGATTTATAATTTACCATCGCAAAAACCTATCACTTTTTATGACCCTCTATCCTGACTCATTAATATTACATTAAAACACACACACACACACCACTGCAACAGGGTGAAATTGTAAGCTTGTCAGGTTTGCAGTCATAAAAAACCCTTTAATTGGTCCTAGTTTGGGAATTCAACATTAGATTTTGTTTATTTGTGTGATTATTTTTTTAAAATCTTCCTTACTTTTGGTGGATTTCTAAAACGCATCCTGGTAATGTATCGATTTCTCAGCCAACATCTCCTTTCAGCATTCTTTTTTTCTGTATAAAGACATGGTTTTCAAAAAATGGCTATCTCTCTAAAGTTTCAGCGGGGTTATGTAAATCACTTGGAGGCGTTACTTGTTTGGGCTTTGCACTCTCGATTGGAGGTGATAAAGTATAACAGCTTCTATCCACTGGTAGTATATTTATTTTTCTAATTGTGGTTGGATTTTTGTTTGTTTGCTTTTCATCAGAGTTCTAGAAGATTGTTTTGGGGCAAAATGTAGAAATCAAACTGGTGTATGTTCTATCACTTATCTCATAAAATGCTTTTCTTTCCTGAGCTGGCAAGAGTGAAGCCATCAGTCGGATGCTGTTGGCCAATCCTGCGGGGTACACATGGCCCAGTGCAGTTTACAGAGCACCAGCATCTCCAGCTGATTTCAGTGAGCCTAATAATTTCCTCTCTCCAGTGCACACAGAGGATGACAAGAACTGTGAAGTGTAGAACCAATGGTGAATTCAGTTTTTTTCTTACATATTTTAGAAACAAAGTTTAAAATAAATCAAAACAAACCAAAACAATACTTCACCCCCTGCAAAGAAAATTAAAACAGTTTCATACTCATATGTTTTTAGACTCCAGAACTCCTTATATCTAAATTCTTTCCAGATAATGTCAAAAAAAATGATGTCAGTGTTTATATTGGCAACAGAAAGGTGCTCTTTATTTATTTCATACTATTCCCAGAGAGTTTCCAGGGTTTTTTTTTTTTTCTTGTTAATATAATGGAGATTCCATCCTAACAAGAGAATTCATTTTCTTTCTTCCTGCATAAAAGGTTAAGAAATAAATAGGTAATTGGTGTGTTAACACAGAAGTTTAAAAAAAAAAATTAAATAAATGAAAAACCCGGGAAATTCAGTGTGTTCTCAAGTGTGCAGTAGATCTGCACCATGCAGCAAGTACATGTCGTGATTGGGTTTTTAAAAGACGTTCGCCTCCCCACTGACTGACAGGGCCTATTGATTTTTTAGGTTTCTGCCGTCATCAGTTTTCAGCCTCACAGCGGCCATATGTCGAGGTCAGGGCGCGTGGGGGCTCAGGCAGGCAGCCTTCGCCACATCCAAAAGTGAAGGGCCGCTGAAAGAAAATCAATCATGTCATAAGTGGGAAGCATCAAAAATTTTCCCCCTGTATGGCCAGGGCCCATCAGACTGTCTCCACTCCCCAGCGAAGGTTAGGCATCTGTCAAGCCGGGCTAGGTGAAAAGTATTAGAAATGCCAGTTAACCCGTGGTACGGCTGAGCGGAGCCGTGCTGCCTCTGCCTTTGTTTGCCCAGGGAATATGACAAGGTTAGCATTTTCACTTAATTTTTGAGACAAGAGAGCTCCCTCCACCCCCCGAGTGAATCTCCAGAATGTACTGCACCGGCTCAGTTTTTGGCGACTCACAGCGAAACGGGCAGGAGTCGGGCTGTGCGTGGGCACGTGCTTGTGTGTGTGCACAGACGCGGGCGCGCACAGGTCTAAAACTGATCCGTTCACGCGGATGTTTTACTTTCTTCCGGGAAGTCAGCACAGTCCGTTTATGAGGTCCCTAAATGTGGTTCTGAAATGAAGCATCACCACAGGAGTGCCGCTTTTTGAGCAGAAGGTGTAAGTTTTCAGTGCTGGGGTTTTTGTTTTGTTTTGTTTTTGGTGTTTTTTTTCCCTGCTAATGACAAAGATTTGCTTCTGCCCTGTGCTGATCTGGATGTTGCTTGACTCTTGTTTCAGAATATCTTCACTGAATTGACAGTAAATATTTCTATTGTTCCGCTAATTGGGGAAAATATATTTCATGCACTCTGTGAAAGTATACTGCTGTGCTGTATGATTTTAATCTTTCTCCTCCTTGTTCCATTTAAAATCCATACAATTAGATTGTGCAATTATGCTAAATAATCGATCTTCTGTATCTTGTTTGCCACTTACATGATGCCTCTCGCAGAGAGGAAAACATATCTGAGTATGTCCACTAAATTTGAAATACTGATTTGGTAATACACTGGGATATTTAAGATTATGTTGGCCATCTTTCAAGCTTTCTGATTGCTGATCATGTGCCCTGAGGAATATTGCAGTAGGCTACGGATAATAGAGTGTGTGTGGATTTATTGTTAAGCAATTAGGCAAAAAGAGAAAACAAATTTATCAGCATAAGAACGGGAGCGTAGCCTCATTTATTTATTTTTTTTTTTTATTCTAGATGAAGAGCAGTGCTACTTTCAGTAAAGGTAGATTTGCTCATTTACTTAAGAAAACTCAACCAAACAAATAAACAAAAACCAAACCAAACCCAAGAAACCCCCCACATTTTCCTCATTTGAGGCCGATTATGTATCCCATCTCCATGTGTGAGTCTTGTTGACTTTGCTGAGTAGAAATACCTCTTACATGAGTGATGCTGCCAATTTAAACTCCTGAGGGGAATCTTCCTGCAAGGGTTTGTCAGAGGAATGGAGTGGCAGCACAGCTTACTCCAGAGCTTGTCCTGTGCACAGCAGATGATCCCAAGGAGATGATGGGATGGGGTCGGTGAATTAGACTGAAAGCTGTGCTGCTGCTCACCACTTCAACATTGACTTTCACCACCTGACCCGAGATGTATACTTCCTAATAAATGTTTTAGCGCTCTACACTCCAGTGATTACACTCTCCATTGAATACAGATAAAAAGACAAAATGTTTCTTTAATCAGTACTGTGATGTGAGACCGTTAAGGTAATAGTGCTTGAAACTATTAGAATCTTGAAGATATTGACTGGCTTGCTTTCAGTGTTGCAATTATAATTGTATTTTTAGGCTACGTTATATGGTTTTATAGTAGTTATTCTAACACAGAAGGCCTCCCTGTCCAGTCTTAACTGTAGGGTGATACATAGGGGAAGAAATTTTGCAGTCTGGAGCTGCAGATGCAGCTAGCAGATGACCTAATTGGGACTGATATAATTTGGTTTGAGAGTGTGCAAGGAAATCCAGGTCATCCCTCTGGAATCCACAGTGAATAAGCGTAGACAGATTTGAGGGGAAAAAAGTGTTTGAAACCTTCCTCAAAGTGTATTTTAAGTTATTGAAACATTATGGGGGAGACCGGTGACAAAAGTTATCTTTTCTGAATTTAAGCCAGAGAGGCTGCATCTGGCCAAAGAAGTCTCCTCTCTGCAGGGGTGTGTCCCCCTGTTCCCTGGGAAGTGAGGGTCTCCAGGTACAGAGCACTCCAAACTTTATCCACTAACACCAGTTATCCTGACTCGTAGATGTAGAGAATTGAAGTCCAGTAGAGACAATGGATGATAGAAGCTGACCTTCTGCTTAGCACCCCCAGGAAAACTCACTCCTTCACGACTCCATCCAGCCTGTAACGTATAACCAAACCCTCCCTTGGGAGGAAAAGGTGGACACCTCATGTGAACACATGTTTGCAGTGACTCTGGCAGGGTCATTTCCACCAGCGTACACCAGCGGTGACTTCCTCCTCACCAGTGGCAATGCACTAATGTGAGAAGAGGATCAGGCACAGAATTCTTACTACACAGAGTTATGGATATCTAGCTCGGACAATTTCATAGCTTGCATAAAAAAGTTCAAGAGCTGTGCTGTCTTTCTTTTTAAATCCTATTTAGACATAGATTAAAATGTTTGAAGTGTGTTGTGTCAGGCATTTGCACTAGTTTAGTTAAACTAATGCCCTCTGCAGTATCAGCAGGCTTATTGTGAGGTTGGATTTGATGACATATTTATATGATATGGTACAAACAGTGTTTGCTAACTTTTAGCTGGTATTTAATTCCAGTTATTAAGGAAAAAAAAAAAAAAGGAAGGATGGCAGCTAGCATTTTAGAATTGCTCTAGGTTTGGTTTGGTGGCTGAGCCTCCTCAGCACTCTGGTCACAGACACTGTGCCTAGCACAGTGTTACAATTGCGGGCACTCACCATCCGCGAAGCAAGAATTACCCCGGTGGGGCTGAGTTTTTCAAGATGCAAGCCAGCAGGCTCCCGGTCATTTTGACTTCTGACTTTTCTAAGGACAGCAAAACTGGTTTTGTCATTGAAAGGCTGCATTGAATGAGGACCATTTCTTGGTGTTTCAACTAGAGTCTGATTCACCTGTATAGAAATAGTTTGCTCCTAGCCCCAGAGTTTCATTCCAGACACAATATTTTCTTCCCAAGTGGGAATTAAAGTATTGAGATAACAAAAATCAAAAGCGGGTGTCTCAAAGTCATCTGGTAGCACCAACTATGGCTTCTGGAAATCATAGTGTGTGTGTGTTTGGGCACACATGTGTAGAACTTGCTACTTGCTGCAGGTGTTTTTGTGCAGCCACAATTGGTTGTTCTTTGAGGGTCTTTATGCCCTCCATAATTTCCTCTTGAGCGTTTGCTGGAGGCTACATTTGAAGATGGATTGGTTAATGTCTCTGGCACTGTGCTTTGAATATATGAAGCACTATGGAAGTGTTGTTGTTATTGACTGTTTTTTATCAACCAGAGAATGTTTCTGAAGACCACAGACCAGTCCCTTCCCATGGACAGGCCACCTTCGCTGTCCAATCCACCTGATGTGGGGCAGAGGTGGCTTCTGATGGTTACGCCCAGGCACGAGCAGGATGCTGGCTGTGTTACTTCATGCTGGCTGTTCAAGTTTCTCTTCTTACATCATTAGTCCACAGTATGGACCAGCGTGTTGGCTGGGTTTGCCTAACAGGCACCCAGGAGAAGACTCAAACAGCCTTGCTATTTAATCTCAGGATGCTGTTGTGCAAGCATTTGCAGCATTTACCTGGGGTAGCTGTCAGCTCTGCAGCTCCTGCTCACCCAAATTGACCTTTTTATTTCTTCTAGTTCCTTCAGAGCTGGCATGTTGTAACACTGCAGTCTGCGGCAGCAGTGCTTTCCCTTGAACTGAGAAATACCTGACCCTCTCTCCCCTGGAAATTCTGGACCTCCCCCTCACTGCGTCTGCTACCAGGACTGTGGCTCTTCCATGCCTGAGCATCTTAGTTGTGTGGGCAGTTTCCCATCTTCTCACCTCCCATCTTCTTGTCTCCCTTTTCCATTTCCTTTCCTTCTTCCACTTCTTCCTTTTTTCCTTTTTCTTATTTTTGTCTGAAAAACATTGCTGCTGTATGTGCAATAACATGTTCCAAACTTCATTTCAGCTCTATTAAAACAATAAATCCTCATAGTTCCATAGAAGCTGTTTAAGATCTCTTGGGCCAAAAAAATTCCTTTTTAACAAAAAAAGTCCCTGAATACAGATTTACAAAATACATTTCAGAACCATTATGGCCTTCTGGGTAAATAATGTTCATTAAAAAAAAAACCTTTATAAAATATATTTTAAAAGTGTTTTAAATATGATTTTTTTTTTTATAGTAGACCATGATGGGTTCTAAAGAGCCATTATGGTTAATCAGGGAAACCATATACTTTTCTTAAAAATTGTCTTTTAAATACTCATTCTGGAATTGTTGGAACCATGATGCATTTCTAGCATAGGGGATTTTATTTTTTTGCTGCGCTATTTTCACCCCCAACTAACATAAAAGAAACTAACATTTCCATACGCCTGTCTCTTTCTAAAACAGAGTATGATGGTCTGTCTTAAATGATCCAATGGCTGGAAACTCCACCTTTAGGGTACAATATGCTTTTCTAAAATCATTCATTTTAAAGGGCAGCTGATATATAACTCTTTCCTGAGACAGCCTTGTCATAGTGCATGACATTACCAGTTTTGCAACAGGTACCAAGGCAACATCTCACTATTTTTGGATTATTTTTGGCATTCATGGGATGGAAGAGGCTGAATTAGGGACTTCTCTGCCTTGGCAAGCCATTCCCTCATAAGGTAGGGTACAAAGAAGGCCTAACGAGCCACCACAGCTTCTCCAGAGTTTGGATGTTCACCTGGGGGAATCTTCCAGTGAGTTTCTTGGCATATGCAGACTATGTTATTCTTGTAGTCTGAAAGTCAGGGAGATTCAGGGAATGACTGGAGAGTGCCTCTTCTCCAGCAGTCTATGGTGAAGATCAAAGCAGGGATGGATACATCATCTGACTGAACCCTGGTTCACCAGAAAACGTGATTTGAATGCAGATTCTAGGTGTTGCTTTCATTAGAGTCAGTGTGTCACAGGAGGGACCAGGATGAGCTGAGGGGGACTGCCCATGTGCAGTGGGGAGAGAAGAAAGCTCCTGCCAAAGGTGCTGTGAGATGTCCTCAATTATACAGACACCTTCAGGGTGTCTTCACTCCCTTCCTAGTACTCCCCTCTCCTCCATGTGAGCACTATGTTTATCCAGGGTTTTCTGGAGAGTCAGACCTGAAGCCTTGTATAACCTCTTTCTTTCCCCTGTCAGCTGACTGAGGCTAGGAGGTGACCCAGCCTCTCACCAGCCCTCCTGAATCTGTGTCACATCTTTATTACCTACTTCAGTAAAGAAACGCAGGGAAAGGACAAAGGAAGTGTCAGTTCAGGAAAAGTCCTCACAGAGCCAGAGGGAAGGGGTTGTAATGCTTCCAAATTCTGCTGGAATGAAGTGACATTGCAAAGAAATTGGAGAAAGTGAAATATTTGTACTATGGTCGCACCTGGGACACCAGATGAGCATTGAGGCCCTGGTGTGCCAGATACTGCACAAGCAGGGAGCAGATGCTGCAGGTGTCCTGGCACTGGTGATTGCTGTGTCTTCCTGTGGTGCCATAAGGGGGACTGCAAAGTGTAAGATCAAGACACAAAAAAATATAGAAAAGCCATAATCTATACAAGAATAACTCATGGGAAAAACATATTATCTTAGTTTACAAGGAACTATCTGTAAAATCGGGTAATTGCCCATTATGTAATAGATCTGTGCAATAAAGCTAAGGTATGTGCATTTGAACAGTTAATAAATGAACTTATTGCAGACTGAGATGTTGGCGGTATAATAGATAACTGGGTTAAAGGAAAGTTATTCTGAGAAGTAGACTAGTGTGGGGTTTTTTTCTCCCCCCCCGCCCCAAGATGCTGGATATTTGTAAAACTACAGAAAATTATTCTTCCTAAATGCAAGTGTAGCAGGACTGAAAAGAACTAATGGGTGATCAGTTGAGGATGTATGCAACAAAATATTAGGACAGAAAACAAAAATTTAATTAAAGATTAGATATATTTTTGCAATCAGTGTAGAAGTGATCACAAAACAACAGAAAAATGTCTGATGTAACATAACAGCAGCATGTATGTATGTTACCCGGAACTAACTGAGTAAACTCTTCACAGCCATTTAGGAAACAAAGTGTGATGATGAAGTCAATGCAGAAGCTGAACTTTCTATGGAATCAGTAAGGAGTTTCCAAAATAAAGTTCTGTAAAGTTGTAGACATGTCGAACAGCACAAGGCTGGAACGGTCATCTCAGTTTAGAAAGCTAAGCTGAACTGCTGTGCAGCACACAGTGAGTAACTTTGAAATAATAGGTTGCTGAGACTGGACTTCCAGGTGAATTGACAGCAGATAATCTACAGTTCATGAATGGCTTATTTCAGTATATCAGTATATGTTGCAAGGTGTTTAATCTGGACAGAAGATGAAGCTTCAGAGGATCCAAAACATCAGCACGTGATGCTTTCTCGGTGCAGGTTGTCTTGAAAGGTTTCATTGTGGTTGCTAGTTTGGGGGCGTGTCACGAGACAACTGCTTTGACTGTAACATCTGATGATTCTTCAGGGATCCTGGTAGAGCTGTGGAGCTACAGAGTAGTTGCACTAACTTGTGTGTATGAGTGTGAGCAGGCACATAGGAAAACTTGAAAAGAACATACAGTGTAGTAAAGAACACTCAAGGGGGACTCCCCTAGTAGGTGGCAAATTTCCTATAGTAATAGCCACAGTGTTTGCTCTGTGGCCCAGCACCCTGACCTCATCTTGGCATCAACCCAGTGCCAACCAGACTGAGCAGGATACTGTTGGGTCTGGCTCTTGACCCACCGAACGCAGACAAAGCCTCATAGCCCTTTATTGCCAGTGGAGGGGCAGGAGCTGGCTACACCAGCAGATTTCCTCTGCAGAAGGGTTGATATAGTGGTGTTCCCCACTGAACCTCAGAAAACCCAGTTATCTTGAGTGGGGCTTGTTTCAGCCTATGCCAGCTCTCTTCCCTGGAGCTGCGGGAGTCATTTTAACTGGTATCAGGGGATGTAAAGAGAGGGAGTATGGCATCTCTGTGGGGTCTTACGATCTGTAGCAGCAGCAGCAGCACTTCTCACAATACATTCTTGGACCCCAAAATGCCTTCCACCTGGGATGAGCAAGCTAGATTTCGCTGGCTGAATTCTCCCTTCCCACGGGACCTCTCTAAGGGAGGTAGCAGTCAGACCTCGGAGCTTTTTATGTACCTTACAGACTTGCCATTGTGCCAACCCATCTGGGAAATGCTCATGAAAGTAACTTCCTAAAACATTGCGCGCATCGTAGGCAGTGACCATGGCAGCTGAAATGCAATACAACCACACTCTGAAGCATTTTTTTATGAGCCACCCCTGCCTTTGCAGACTAAACTCTCACAATAAAATGTAAGACAGGTAATTAATAATTGTGCCAGTGACCTTGAAAATTAATATTGTTTGTTATTCCTGTAAACAAACTGAGTTTCCTTTCCTTATTATATTTTGTATGGTAATTTGGCATAAACACTCCTTTTCACATAATTTCCCCAGTTGACTTTTGTCTCCTTGGTAATTTCCGGCTTTAATAAAGAAAACCTAATTAAGAAGGAGCTGTTGATTGGTTTGCTAGTGTAATTAACACAGGTGATGCTAATGAGTTTCAATGAAACCAATGGTTTATAGGGAAAAATAAACAGAGTTGTGCTGCATATGGTGTGAGTGATATCTGCACTTTGGGAAGATGATATTGTGATTTTCAAGCCTCATGTGAGTGGTTTGTGAACATGGGCAGGGGAGATAAAAAGTTTTATAAGATTCATTAGTGGTGTTAGACCAAGCTGAATAAGCTTCATGGCTTGGGTATATTAAAAATCAGGTTTTTTCTGACCCCATTAATAGCATGTAAAGTTTTATCTTCCTGAGGGAGGGAAGAAATGTTAACGTTTTCCTGTTTTGTCTGTGTTAAATACTGCAGTACGACTGATGCACTGTGCTGAGTCGGTCACCAGCCCCCTGAGAGTGGTGGGGCGTGCGAGGGGGAACCCCACTGCCCCTGTTAAGTCCCTACACAAAATAGAAAAGACTGGGGATAAGGCTGTGCAAGGAGCTTTTGCTTTTTGTGATTTCCTTGTTATCACCTCAGGCAGTTCTCTCAATCTTCTTTCTTTTTTCCCAGACTATGACCGCAGGATTTTGCCCCATGTATTTAATTCAATGTAAAATGTGAAATCTTTGTTAGTGTGGGTATGTGCAGTGGGATATTCTGAATTTCTGCTAGAGATACAAGTGCTGTAACACCATGTTACTCCTGGTTTTTCGTGGCAGTTTCTTTGGGAGGAGTTGCTTACTTTTGTAATAACATTGACAACATTTTATAGTTGGTCTGTATTTCTAAGAGGCATTTGTTGATTCCTAATTTACATAGCTTTTGTTCTGCAAGGTGAAACAGAGCTATGTTTTATATTTCAAGGGTATGCTGTTTGTTCTATCCTGTCCTGCCTTTGCATCTCCCTTTTATTTGTGTTTTTTTTTTTTCCTTTTTTTCTTTTCATTTTCATCTCATTTTTCATCATGATGTAGTTAATTCTTTTTTTCAGCTCATGCTACACTTTGTCTTGTCTATTGCTATGTGACAGAAAAGCCAGAGACATTCCATGTCTGGCAGTACACCTCCAGGGACATCTTTTGAACTCTCATAATTTGTATTTATTGCCACCCACTTTGTAAGTTCACAGTTTAATTTGCCAGCAGTGGCAGTGTTAGACCGACACAGTAAAACAAGATAACGTTAAAATGTCAGAACGAGAGGGGGCATGAATGATGCATTACCCACTGCTAGAACTTGCACTTGTCATGCCTTTCCACCAAAGTGATGTTAACTACCTTTTGAGAGCCTTATCTGACTGGTATTACTCAGAAATAGGATCATTAGTTCACTGCTCTGATTAGAAGGTTGCTATGGTTGATTAACTCTTCTGGAACTGGGATCACAGTGGGAACGTAACACGAATCACACTGGATTATGCATCTAGAACTAATTTTATAATTATTTTTTGCATTTATTTATAGTTGTTTACATATGTATTTCCTTAATTCGCTCCTGGGCTGACAGAACTGAGGGTAGAGGGAAAAAATTGAGCATATTTTAATGGAAACATTCAAGGTAGATTTCAGTTGAGCCGTTTCTCCTTCAGCACAGTGTGTTAAGGGTGACCTATTATGCAAATTACTATAAAATCAGGAAAAACTGCAATTTGATGTGGTTTCTAGAGTTGCACAGATAGTGTTAGAGTCTCAGCAAAGAGTGACAGCCAAAATCAGGCTCTCCTGTCAGGTGCAGAAGAATGCGTTGCTTACCGGTATTGGGGGCTGCAGAAAAGCCAGCCAGGGCGAGCGTAACGGGTCTCTCTAAGAGGGGCATCACAGGGACCATCTGATGGTTGATGCTGGTTTTCCTAAGTGCATCTAAAGTGCTGCCTTGTGAACGACTTCCTGAATTTGCAAAATGAGCAGAAATTGATGTACACTTAAAATTTTTTTTTAAATAATAGTAATAAAAAAATTTTGCTACAGCAATATTCCCATAGCCAATGTAGGAATTTATTTCTGGATGTTGTTCCTTTGGCTTCTTCACTGTAGGGATTCCTTGCCCATTATGACTCCAGATACCATAATGGACAACTAACATTAGTGTTATACAAAAAAAAAAAAGATCCTTGTGATGTGGACATTAGCAAAGACGCATTAGTAAGAATAATGTCTCCTAGCCCAGCAAGTGCATGTGCCCAAGATGGCTCTTTATAATTTCAGTGCTTCCTTCTGTATGCAAACAGTTTTCTGTATCGGCCTATCTTATGCAGGCAATTTCAGACTGAGTTCAGGCAGTACACCTGAAGACCTGACCAAAATACCTAATCCTCTACCGATGTTATGCAAAATGGCCCTGATCCAATTGTCTTTGTAGTCAAGAAGAGCTGGATCAGACCCTAAAAGGTGAAGCGCCAAGATGGATACAATTTAATTGAGTGAGCAGCATGACTGATTCCTACAGTGACATATCTGAGTAAAATGAGGAGGCTTGGGACAACAATAAATTGAAAAATGCTGTTTGAAAAATACAGTCACACTGTTGACAGTGATTTTGGAGAGTAGATTTTACCTGCTGAAGAAGAGATTTTGCTTTAATGATAATAAATAAAGATCCCTTTGTAGCAGAAACGTGTTTTAATGAAGCTGAGACATCCTGAGGCTGAACTTACAGTTGCCTTCTGCCGTAGATTGTGTGTGGATACATTTGAGAAAAGCCCAAATTTTATATGCCTTACTCAGTTCTTCCTCAGACAATGATAAAAGAATTACTCAGACTTTGGTCATGACTTCATGGGGACTGTTCACAAGAGGATGGTCCTCAGAACTGGATCATGTTTTAAAGTTAGCTTTTTCATAGACAAGTATCCACCACTGTCCTTTTCTTGCTGGGTTTAAAAGGCAACCTGTAGATGAATTGACAGTTGCTGGTTCTTTTCTGGCTACATCAAAACCAACCAGAGTGTAAATCAATGTTGCGTGTCTACAAAGGAGCTGGTGTTCTGCAAGGCTTGTCTTACTAAGAGAAGCTCAAGAGATGCAAAAGCAGATGTAACTTCTACCTGTTGCTAAAACAAGCCCCATGAGTACAAAGCCACAATTAAGGAGTGGTGCAGCAGATTTTTAACTGTCACACTGAGAGTAGGGATGGAGTATGGTCCTGGCTTTATAATCCTGGCACTTCTAGTTGTGAGGGTGGTGTTACTGTAGGAGCGTTTTCATGGATTGCATTTGAATCTATACCAACTTTTTGCATGGAATTGAGCCCATATAATGTAGTTTGGAAGTGTGGTGTGGTGGTTTTTTGTTGTTTCCCCCTCCCCCTTTTTTTTTTTAAATAAATAGAATAGGTTCTCTTTGGCTTTAAAAATATCCAGGCTACCTTTTGGAAATGGTGAAGTGGGGCATGGTCTAAAAAGACCTCTATTTTTATTAAAACTAAATTAATTTCTGAATGTTAATCTTACATTTTGGATGTGTTTTAAATAAGTGTTGAAAAAAGGCTGTAAGGGCAGAGCTGATGTGCTAGGCTGACAAGACAGACCTGAAATTTTTCCTCATCATGGCAGAAGGTTTTTCAGGGACCAAAGGATCTCTCTGTCCTTGCAAAACAATTACTGCACCTGAATTATTGAGCTGCTCAGCAGCCCCTCTCTCTGAGCTGCCGCCTTGCTGTACTTTCTGCATTGCCCAAGTATTCTCATGTCTTGTGTCATATGGAAAAAGAGAAGAAAAAGTAAAAGTATCACCAATTTTTGCCTACCTTTTTTTGCTGTGAGCCAAGGCTTTTGCAGCACCATTAGGATGTAGATTATCATATTTAAAACCTGTGATGACACCATTGTACCCATCTGAATGATTAATCTGCTCATTAAAATAGTGCCGATGGGCTAGTCTAATTGGAACATGGATCTTCTTAAAGGACGTTGCAGGGTCGGGAATAGGAAATATTACTCATAACATAAAGTAGGGATTAATTATGCTACTAAATACTACTGTGTGAAATTTACATATGGGTCTGGTCATTGGTGAGGGGTTAGGAAAAGTGTAAGCATCCCATTTTTATAACCTTAAAGTAGGTGGTACGTTCACGGCAAATCTTAACCCCTTGTTATTTCAAAGGTAAGATCTGCTCAGATGCCATGGGAGGGGCAGGAACACAGCTTCATATCAATTAATCACTACTACTTAAATTGAAATGCTTTCCAGTGTGCAGGTCGCAGCAATACCTCTAATACTAGCAATGGTTTCTAACATGCATTCCTGTGAAATGCAGCCCTTCATCTGCGCCATCAGAGGGCATGGTGCTGAGGTGCTGGGGGGCAGCGAAACACAGTGGTCACTGCACGGAGCCCCTTCGATTGCTCTCTGGAACTGCACTGGCCACGTGAGTGCTTTGGCTGCAGTCTTAGCTTGGAAGTGGGACTAATAATTTAATTATAGGAAACAGGCACTGTTGCTCCAGTCTGTGACGGTAAATTTTGCCTCTTCTCCAGTAGTTCCTCGCAACTCTGTTAGACAGCATTATTCAGTTGCACGGACAGCTTTTACTGTGTGGTTCTGTCTCCCCATGGTAGCTGTTGGGAGGTTGCTTTAGCTATGGATTGGCAAATGCAACTGTGGAGCTCTGCTATTCCTGAGCAATCTTAGGCTGATATATATTATTGTTAGTCACCAATCTCTTGTGGTGGTGGTAGTCTATAAACTCCTGAATTAGCAGATGTCTTTATCCTATAGTTGCGCTGTCAAGGGGACCTTAATGCCAGCTTGGTCAGAGATTTAGGAATTGGTGGAGTTTGGATAGGTTGCAAATCTTATCCATAACGGATTATGTCCCCTCTGAAGTAGTGACATGCTATTTTATTGAGATTTTGCAGGTGAGATGAAACTAATTCTCCAGAGAAGTCTGTATTTAAGCTGGGATCCTCTTCTACACCCTGTATCTCCTAAATCCCTCAGCAGTTCCCTGTCCACTAGATCTTCCTCTCTGAATATTAATCAACACTGTAGCAGGCCTTTGGAAATAAATTTTTTTCCAAGTTGTTATTTCTTAAACCTCATAGGATGACTCTCCCTCTAATACGTGAATATATAATAAGGACTTCTTATGCATCTGAGAAAGCAAGGCAAACCAATGTGGTCTGTTTCCTTAGTGAAAAGCCCTTTGAATGGAATTTAAAGGACTAATACCCCTAAAGTTAGCTTTGAACCACATCATAGCATCTTAAACATTGACAGAATTTGAGGACTGCCCATTAGAGAAGCCATGATAGAGTTACTGTTTTTTTTTTCTAGCCAATTTTAACCATGATATGTTAATGTCCCATGAGAGTTAACGAACCAGCAAACCTTTACTTAGAGGGGAAATCTCAATGAAATTTGTAGGGGTTTACTTGGTGGGTGGGGGGTGGTCCATGCATTTGAGGAAGACTCTGGATGTATGTATTCAAATGTACAAGCATCTCTGTGTAATTCATTACTCCAGTATCGGGTCCAGTATTATCCAGTATTGGATAAACATCCAATATATAAGACACTATCCACAATGATGAAACTCAGGATGACTTTCCCAGTTTTACAGCTGGAGGAAATGAAGCATGGCAGGGCAGGGCTTGAATCACTTGTACGAGGCTACATATGAGTCTGTGGCAGGGCTGTGAAAAGCAAATCTGGCTATCAAGCATCTGTGCATATTTGGTGAGCTGCCTTTCCTCTCTAGAGCTACATGAACATTTAAGTGTTTTGTTGGATAGGGGCCTAGATGCTTTTAGGGTTTGTTTTGAGAGCTGTTGTTTATTTTAAGGCACTTTACCCCAATAATTTACAGGTCTGTTCTTGAGGTCTGCTATGGAAAGTCCTACCTTATGGAAAGGGTTTCTGTATGTCATAAGACACTGAAAGACCTTGGGGATCCACTTTCTGATAAAAGCTCTTGAGGATGGAGCAAAGGGATGGCTCACTTGTCAATCAGCATAGGCAGACTGTACCCTAAAATGGTTCTTGCCCATACACAGATACTCCAGGGACTGGTTCTGCCTGAAGACGCAGATCGTGGAGGCAGGGATCCAGCCAGCTAACCAGATGGCCAGGACTCACTGAGCATGCTTGTGGTGCAGAGCCTCCAAAGACTCTGGCAGCCTGCCAGTGGATATATATAGCAATTTGCTTGGGGGATGGAGACGGGGGAATACCAAGCTGCTTATTGGCCATCAGAGTGGGAGCCGTTAAAAAATATTGGCTCCATAATTGCATTTGGCCTCCCCAGTGGCAGAGGCCATAATCCCTGTAGAAGCTATTTTCAGTTTTAAATTTTTTTCTTTTTTAATAGAAGAGCCATTAGAAGAAAAATATGAGAGTTTTTCTTTAAAAATAGAGTCTGCTGGGATGTTGTAAGTGATGGTTGGCAGAATGATCCTTGTATGCCAGGATTCTTCTGTAAGTAATGAGATCACTTGGATCAGCATGGGAAAATGGGATAATCCACTTCTATAGTAACTGAAAGCTCTGGTACAAAGCATGAGTGAGCTTGTGAAGTATGTCACTGTAGTTTTAGCCTCTCTGCCTATAATAACCTTGTACTTGCTTCCTAATAGTTGTAAAGAATATAGTAATGTTAAAAACAAGTGTTCCTGACACATTTGTCAGTGTTTCAGTGAACCCTGATGCTATATGTCATTGATTTGTGGCCTCAGACGAAGAAACTTCTTTCTTTTTTTTTTTTTTTCTGTCTTCCTTCCTTCCTGTTTTTCAATATTTTTTAAATTTTATTTTAATAATGACCGTGTGAGATAGAGGCTGCATTTATTGATGGGCTATGCTGCTGACAATGTTGTTTACATATTTGGAATGACACCGCCCCTCAAGCTGCTACAAGCTTATCAAATCACTTTAACTAACTCCCATGCTACCACCAACATTAGTCCAAATCTGTCACAACTGGCAACCTTCAGTGTTTGTTTGAAAAGATGGTTAACAGGTTTGAGTGTCGTCAGAATTGCAAGGCATAAGTGAACAAGATTACTGCGCAACGTGTATTGTTAGATGCATTAAATGGATGGATCACATAGGCTATGTATTAAATTCTTTGAATGTTTTATTAATAGTGACACTCCCATGTGCTTTTTGGTTTTCAGGAAAATGGGTTTCAAGTTTTCTCTCCAGTAACTTTCTAAATGGATAGATATGCACGTATAGCTGGATAATAGAAAAAACTAACACATTTTTCATTATAAATTAAAATCTCCACTTTTTCAGCACTATGAAGACAAGAGTCTCATAGCAGAGAAGGGATAAAACTAGGGATAAAACAAGTTAGGCTAGGGTTAAATAAAAAATAGTGTATCCTTGACGAGGACCCAATTTAAAGCAAAAAGTTTAACTCCCATACCACACTAAATCCAGACAAAATAGCTTCCGTGGCCTTTGTGTGACGTGGAAGGTGAACACAGAGCATCTTCTGTGATATTGCCCTCTTTGGCTTACAAAGTGTATTAAGTTACGTGAATGGAGAAAGTTTTGAAACAGGCCTTAGAGTTTGACATAATATCTCTCAGTTGGAACCAGTGCTTATTACAGTGAATGCCTTTTTTTTTTTTTTTTTTTCATGTCCATAAAAGCGATTGGGTGACTGTTAGTGAAGCCGTGATATTGGCAGTCTGTGCCTTGACCTGGGATCTGATACTCTTCCCAGGGGTTCTTGCTTAGGAATGCTTACGGCAGCAATGCAGCTAATCACAAACGAAGAGGCAAAACACCGCTGGCTTTTGTCTCGATGTTAATCAAAAAGTAGTCTGGAGGGCTATGTGGACTGCCTTGTCCAGGAATGGTGGGGAAGTCATCTGTCATGGCATTAAAAATGTTGGCAACATGAAGGTGATCTGAACTCTGTGTGATGTAGGCATCATCCCATAGCTGATCTCTGAATTTAAAGGTGTGGCAAAGCAATCGGTGCCACAAATTAGAGTCATCTGATTTGCATAGATTAACGAGGGAAGGTCGTAGCCTGGTGGCAGGTCAGGGGTGCCCCCAGGGATTTGAAGAAAAACTTTGATTCTTCCTTTTTTTCCTTTCCATGAAGTAATCGTGCTGTTCTATTGTAAAAGGAGCTCTGTTACTTATAAAGGAAAGCTTGTCATTTAAATTCATCCAAGTTAGGACACCACTGAGCACTGTCAGATGTCAATCACAATACAGCAGGGAAATGTTTTTCAACAGATTTCTACCTTCATTTTTCCATAACACAGAGCGGTGGCATAAAGGGGGTCTCTGAATGTACTTCTTAAGGTTAGATTTTATTTCTTTTCATCTGCAAAGGACTGTTTTTGAAGGTATGTAGTAAAGAATTGTGGTCATTTCTGTGACAGGGAGGGAGGAGAGTGAGGTGAATGTTGTTTATAGTATCTTTTCCATTTGGGAGATGTTTTGTGGAAGGTTTTTTGTGTGTGCTGAAGCTGACATTCTTTCTCACTGGAATAGTTGATTGTGTCTCCTCGGCAGAAGTTGCTTTGAAATATTTTGGCTGGAGATTTGGGGTCTGTTCTTTTCACCAAACCTCTTTCACCTCTGTGCTGCTGTCCTACATTTTTGTCCAAGCCTTGTGGAGATTGAATGTTCGCCCTACCTGACATCTGCTCAGGAATGAGATTTTTGTACTCTGGCCAGTTCTGGCAGAAGCATCAATTTGATGCCCTTGTCATCAGTTTCATAGGGAAACTGGGGACTGCATGATTTTTAGCATTGAGCTCCGGTGACCTGCCAAGCTTAACTGTTTGGTGTATGGGGCTGGTGGATTTGGGAGTACTGGACTGCCAAAGGATTTAGGAGATGGGAACAAGGTCATTCCTTCTTTTTCTGCTCTTTATTTTTGCCTATCCTCAGTAAGTTTATTTCGATCTGACTTTTCTCAATATTTGTAATAATCATACAAAATCACAACAATACTTACTGAGAAAAATCTCCCTTTTGGCTGCTTCATGCTCTAAAAATTATTATCATAGTTTGCTAAGGTTGCTGTTCTTGAAGATCCTGGTTTGTCTGATGGCCACTGTGTAGGTCAGGGTTTTTTCTCTTGGAAGTGACATAGGACCATGCTGGCATCTGCCCCTAGGAATGAGAGAGAAGGACTGTGTCCATACGGCTCCCAGTCATGTTAAGCAAAGAACAGATGCTGGACTTGTGAGCAGCTTGGTGGCTGAAGACCAACTACAGGGGAGCTTCTGGCAGCTACTGGGGCTGATGGTGCCAGTAGGCGTCACTACTGTCAGTCAATGGCGATTTCTGCAGAGCACCATCATTCACTGGTGGGCACTTTTTGCTCCAAGAGTCACTAAGTGAGACACTTTCCCGGTAAGGAGTAAATAAAGAGATACGCACAAACATGACCCGTTGTTTAAAATATTATCACAAGCATATGTGTGGGTTTTTTTAAAATTAGCATATTTTTTTTTAACCCAGCTGATTCTTTCCAGATACTGTCTAAGTCCTTTTTTTGGCCTTAAGTAAACTTATATGTTTATTTAGATACGGAAGGATTTTAGGCTTGCAAGATTTGGGATCAACCATGCATTGATCTAAACATTTACTGAGTAGCAGGCAGTTGGACACAGAATACCCTGAGAAAATGATGTTTAATCATGTGGAAAATTTTGCCATTTGCATCAGCACAATGATACATAGATAAGTGTGCTTTCAGTTCCTCAAACAAAATAAATGCTGTAACTAAATGCTTTATGAAGTTGAACATCATATTGTACACAACTTCACTGTAAAGCCATTAGAAAAAAACACTGTGAAAATCCCCTATTATGCAAAAAGGTGCCTGCAATATTTCCTGAGTAAAATGAGATACAGTAAGAGGTATAACTTTATGGCTCACTTTTTTTTCCTCCATTAGCTTTTTTTGTTTACAGAAATTAGGTGAAGTACCCAAGCATAAATCTGCTTGGAAATGAAACAGCACTTGGAATCAGCACTATATGTAAGCAGGTTTGTGTGTCTTAAATTTACACAGGTGAGTAGTCTCCTTGACTCAAGAGCTTAAAGACATATATGTCTTAATAATTGTACTGCACCTTGCTTAATGTGTGTCCAAAATAACATTTTCAGCCCCCTGCTGTCTAGTCCAGTGCAATCCAAGCTCTTTCACTACTTTTTGTGGTGGGCTGATAGCACTTTATGTATTTTATTTCAGGGACCAACTTCTAAAAGAAAAGTTGATGAAAAGATGAATAATCACATTCTCATACTGTAACAGTAGCTTGGGAACACTGGGAAGAGATTTGTTTTTCTAGAGTATCTACGTAGGGGCAAATTCTGCTCCATGGAGAAAACCTGCCTTGACACTGTCAGAGAAAAGTGCTGTCCCTATTTAAAATAATAGTGTTGAATCAGTGTTAGGAAGAGTAGTATTGAGTCATAAAAACTAATTATCACTGTTCAAAACATTCTCAAATATGCTTAAGTGGAGGTTTGTTGCATAAACATACAATTAAAGAAAGAATTTGTGATGGATGCAGGAATACACAGCTCACAGACTTACTGTTTACTGGTGCAGTTAACAGATGGGTAGGCCAACTGATTCACAGATGTGCAGCTTATAAATATAAACTAACGTCTTACTAGTGATGTATATCTGCAAGTGGCAACAAATTACTTTCTCTTTAACTCTTGGCTGTATAGTGGGGTAGATTTTAATAATACAGTAACTGTCATTAGAGCTGGTGATGAATGATTAACAAAAATACACTGCACTTGCTCAGTCTTAGAGTACGCTGCTGCAAAGTGCTGGTAGGACTAGGCTTCAACATATTTTAGGTTTTTTTTGTTTGTTTGTTTGTTTTTTTTTCCCCTCCAGGAGATGTACAAATCTTGTATTCTGAAGTATATCTCGGCTATTTTAACTAATGCTTTCCTAGCAGATGCTAACGAGGACGCCAACACTTTTTGTCATCGGGTTCATCTGATGGGATGAGGGCAGTGGAACAGGAAGGGAAACTGGAATCTTTCCATGTTCCAAAATATAATTTATCTCTTAATTATTAAACCCCTATTCGTCTACAAACCAATGCACTGATGAAAATAGAGAGTTGGGGGGGGACGACACAGCATTTCATTGTTATATTTGCTCTTTAAATAATTTAGTTGCAAAAAAAATCTGAAGGCTGTTTTAGCAGTAATTAATTATTCATTAATGACATGCTAATTGCATGGTACCTTTGAATATTTAACAAAATGCAAAAACAAGCACTGTAGTTATGTTTTTAATGTAGGAAGAGATTTTTTTACTATATTACCTCTTTTGTGGAAAAAATAGACCTCTTTTTCGATGGACTAGGAAAAGTCATAGTAGTGGCCTACTTTCTATTCACTATCTTCAGTCACTCTTTGTACAGTGGAATATAATGTCCTTATCTAGACTTAACAATTGACAGGGTGGCAATCTCTTGACTTTTGTCCAAATGATTTCTCAACAAAAATGGGTTAATTATCGCTCTCCGTAGCTTTTTGAATAACAAAAGGCCACGGTTCCTTTTCTTCTTTTCTTTCCTATTTACTGTATGGAAGCCTTTGAAATGCGATAGTTTAATCGGTGACACCTTCTAACCGGGGATTTCTGAGTGCTGGAGCTCTCTGCAATGAGCTCATATTGCTGTGTGTGAACATTACCATGATTAGGAGATATGACCTTTATTATGCCAAAGCCACCCTGGACTTTAAGGATGAAAATAAAACCTCTCCAAACCTCTCCATGCACTGAAGTAGGTTTGGATTGTTTCACCTCATAAAAGCCAAGCAGCGTGCTAACAATGCCCTTTTAATACACACTCACTGAGCTACACTCTCTTGACTAGCTTGTTAAAAATATTAATTGTTAGCTATAGCTCGCAACTGTCCTTTGCTGAGTATGTTTAAGAGAGCCAGATGAGGACTTTTCAAATCTTTCTCTCTGAGAACTAGCTTGGAGATTTTGCTATTATGCAATAGACTTTAATAACCTGACTAGCTATTTCCCTTCAAATGTTTTGTTTTGTTTGGGTTCATAGGTTCAAAATGTAAGGCAAATAGTCAACAGAATTTAGAGTCACTGTCCTTGATTTTGCTCTACTCTGTAATTCCTCAGCGGGAAGATAAGTGACATAGGCACTACTTTAATTTGCATCGTATAGCCTAGATTTTGTTCTCCTTTCTAATTAGTTGGTAACTCCCATTAACGTTAATAGTACTTACAAATATGCATCAGTGAGAAAATAGATCCCAGTAAATCTGAGCATTATTAGGGCGATACAAAATTAGCATGTAGTATACTTCAAGCTCATGCTGAATTTTATAGCCTGGCTGGCTATAAAGGGATAGAAATGCATTCAGTGACAAGATGAGGGAAAACCAGAAGTACTTAACTTGAAGAAACAGGAATGCTTATGCATCCTGCATGTGATTGTCTTCCTAAATACTCCTTCATTTGAAGTAATGTAATTGTTTCAGAACTGGCTCAGGTCTCTCTCCCTCTTTGTTCTGCTGTTTGGAGGATTCTCCTGGCATCTATAGGAAAACTTGTTGTAAGTGCAGGCAGGATGGGCTTAGACTGCATAGATCTGATTCTGAACTTGCTTTCTGTACTCCCTCTATGGAGAAGAGGAGGCCAGGTAGGCTCTCCTCTTAGATCTTCCTTTTGCATTTATGAGATTGAATCCAATGGCAGAGAAGGCCAGAAGTAATATAATTGGTATTCTTTATTCAGTCTTCTGGGAGAAGCATTTGCCTTGTGCATGCCTGAAAGCATATGGATTAAAAAGTTGGAAAATATGTGACAATGAACTGGGGAGGAAAGTTCAGCTGTGCTGAGGAACTTTTACAGGTACCATCAGTACTACCTGCAGCTTCTGCTCTCCAGGTGGGGTAACATGATTCAGTGAAATATCAACCTGAGTGCTAAACCTTGCAAGATGTCTCAGTGATTCCACAGCTGCTGATGACTGGTGTGAAGGACTGGCTCCCTTATTTCTGAGCACAACAGAGGCATTCGCAACACTTCAGATCCCCAAACACTGCTCATTAAATAGAAGCAAGACACAGAGCTTTACTTTGAAAATAGCTGAAAATCTACCTAGCTGTGAAGTATTTTGTGCAGAAGTGGCAGAGGAAGGGCAGTTCACTAGGCTAAGATCTGCTCGTTGCAAGATGTGAGCCATTCATGGAGTAACAAGTGCAATCAGGCCTCTGGGTTCTCCACCTGGGATGGGACATAGATCCACTTGAAGGGACAGATGTGTTCTGGGGAGTAGTTTCCCATTCTTTATTTTTTAATTAGAGATACCTATTTTTGGCTGCACAAAACCAGCTCCTATGTTACATTTCTTCACCCTGTGGTTAGTGGTCAAAATGTTAGCCTAATGCATATAAAACATGTGGAAATTTATGCAGATGAATTGGGGTCATGGTAGAGAGAGCAACGATGAATTATCCCAGACAAAGTATTCCCAGTCTGCCCTATTGTTGTTATTTATTATTTGACATCACCAAAGATATAATTTTTATGCTGTCTGGGCACTTCACAATGCAGATAAAGATATGATCCCTGTTTGAGATGGAGGATTACAAATTAATTTTAGACATCACAAAGCAAGAGGAGGAAAGGTGTAAGGGGGCGAGGGGGCAGAGTATTAGAGTAGTCTGAAGCCTGTGTATAACATGAAGGAACGGTGTTTTTTAAACAAGGCATGTTGTACAGGGTAGAAATGAGTCTTGCTGGGGATAGTGTGGTGAGAGGGTAGCGATGGTCTTTAGGGCTAGACAGGAAGGGTGGTCT
Organism: Phalacrocorax carbo; assembly: GCF_963921805.1. NCBI lineage: Eukaryota > Metazoa > Chordata > Aves > Suliformes > Phalacrocoracidae > Phalacrocorax > Phalacrocorax carbo. The sequence continues at coordinate 9,952,813 of NC_087520.1, read as the reverse complement.
GTGTTACTGGTACGCTGTGGCAGAAGGAGCAGAGAGGTAGCTTAATGGCATGTACTGGTTAGTGTCATGGGTATAAAGCACCATAAAGACTACCACAGCCAAACCCAGGCTTTGTGGGAGAGCATGATTCCCTCAGTCCCTGCACTCAGCCCTGACGTTGAGTCAGGCCCTGTGCTGACAGAGCCTCAGAGAGTTATTTCAGGTGTAAATGGAGGTGGTATCCCTTTTTGCAAAGACTGAGGGCAATGCCACTGAGCACCACATCTGAGTGAATTGCCCTTGTGTTGCACTCACACTGTGTCAGGCCAGTGCAAAGTGAGCTATTCTACCACTCCCACCCACTTGCTTCTGGTTTCTGAATGAATTACACCTGGTGCGTAATTTAGAATGATGTGTCGGTTAGAGAGCTACTCCCGTCACTCAACAGCATGTTTCCACCACTGCCTTGAAGGTTTAAGGCCAAGAGGTGCTTTGGTTGCATAGGTGCAAAGGAAAAGGGGCTTGGTCAACCTTACCTTGTAAGGACTCTTTTGTTGCAAATGTGACTTTTAATACCAAATGGCGATTAAATGCCAGGTTTGGGTTCCTGACTGCAATTAAGTGTTTGGGTTATGAATTCGTATTTGAGATATTTCATGGCATTAAATATAATAAATTAAGTGAGGGGAAGGAGCAGGAAATGAGGGGGAAAAAATGTCCTGTTGAAACATATTCAGACATGACATTTCCTTATGTCGATAACCATCAAGGGCTTTGCTTCTCCATCCATAAAAACAAGAATGCCACCTGTCAATCAAAGGGAGAGTCACAACAATAGATCAAGAAAGAACGAAACAAAAAATGTCGTCTTCCTTTGGAAAAGCATTGGCTGCTTTTTTTTTTGCTACTGATAATATTTATAATGCTCACATGCAAGCACAAGGTATATATAGGTGGTGTGTAGCTTATATTACAATGCTTCATTTCCTTTTAAAATTGTATTCACCCAGTGGGAGAAATTATACAAATAAGGCATTTCAAGCCACTGAAGCACGACCCATATTTGTAAGAGTTATTTTAAAAAGCTAGGTTCTTGCTTTTGATGCTCTCGGTCACAGAGAACACCCTTTATCAGTATTGAATGTTAACTTTAAAATAAGATCAGTTTTTTGCTAAACGACAAAGAAGTTGTTTGGTTGCAGTGTTATCAATCCCTATTTATAAAGGAAAGTTTCTATTCCTTACAGTTCAGGGGAAAAAAAAAAAAGCTTGAAAATCACATTATTTAATATTGGAAAAGTTTTCTGCAATGTTTCACTATTAACATTGCATGATTTTTTAAAACCACCTCACTATGGACAAGCGCTGTTTGCGTACAGCACATCTGGAGTCTGAGGTACGGGGATTAGTAACACAGCTGCATTAGGTAGATAATTGATAGAACATATTAATATTTTTTTCTTTGTCTTACATATAGTAAGGCTAATGTGAGTGGAAACTGTGGAAGTGGAGCACAGTTACAATATAAGGGCAACATAGATCTTAAGTTTTAAAAAATTAATAAAGAATAAAACAGGATACTGCATACACCATAATGTATTTAATATCTGAAAAAATTTCCCATCTAGAGTAATTTGAATTTCTTCATGTTGCCATCCTTTGATATGCTGATTAAATTCTATATTCCTGGCATGTGGACTAGCTTTTCCTAGATGGAGACCAAGTGCAAGAGACGGCCAAACAGCATCTTGTATAATAAGCTCCAATTTTGATTATCAACCCAGTGCTGATACAGTCAAAATAATGTCAGACGACGTAACTTTTACAGTTCAGTAAAAACGTCCTTGTAGTTTGTGAATGCAAATGGTATCCTGTCTTTTGCAAGCTGAGAACACATGACAGGAAGTTGAGAGAAAATAAAACTTGAAAATGAGGGACAGGAAATTAAGACATGAAGCAATTAGATGGGAGCCAGCCATGCATTTGTCTGGCCTGGGACTAGATTGTGACATACTTTTATTCTTCTGATGGGTGGGTCTGAACTTCCAAAAGGACTCACCATCCATGCCTAGTACCATATTCTTTTAAGAGCTGTGCATTTTTGAGCATATGTCTGATACTGTACGCTTCTGGGTGTGGGGTCACAACAGTTTCAACAGGAATTGAGGAACTGTTGGTTTCAGAGGTCCTTGGAAAAGCTGGACCCAACTGTGCAAGTTCAGTAGTGCTGACTGAAATTCCAGCTGCAAAAATGTGGTTTCCCATTTAATTTTCTTCTACTTTGGGAGGAAAACAAATTTTAAACAAGCTTGCTGCCTTGTTTTTGTTTTTTGTTTTTAAATGAGAAAAAAAATGTTGAGAACAGATGATTCCTCTGGTAGTAAATTGCTCTGGTGCACAGATCTTCATGGCTCCAGTCTTTGCTGTGGCTAAGGTCAGGATTTGAGTCCAGGTTTTAAACATTTTGGACTATCCTCGACCCAGTAACTCTTTTAGGAATACTGTCCTCTTTTTGCTTTGAAGATCTACTTTGGATCCAAGGTCCATGAAAAAATTTGTACGATTATTTGCAAGAATTAACACCACTGAGAAACTTTCATTTGTCAGTGTAAAATGTGCTGCTGAAAACTGATCATTGATCACTTGAGAATCTGTCCCCGACCTGTGTTTTGAATATCTGGAGCATGTTGAATGACTGTTGGCAGTCACACTGACTTTAGTAGGACTGTGTCTCCACTGTGAGGCAATTTTGTGCCCTGCCTGGGTCTCTGGGTCCATATTACAGATATGTTCTGTGTGCATGTCAGAATAAAGCTTCAACACTCATTGATTTCCTATGGGCAAGGGGAGCAGCAGCAGGAGAATGCTCCTACAGGTCTTTTTATCCTGATGACTGGAGGACAAGGAGTGTAGACTACATCTTCCGAAAGCTGGGATGTAGCCACAGTGCACATCCTGAGGGCAGGCTGCAAGATGTGTCAGCTCTGCAGTGCTGTACAGCCATTGAACTGCAGTCAGAGATGATAAGGATAAACATATCAGTGTCTTTCTCTGAGAACTTTTCTTAGCAGCTCCAACGTTGCTTAAGAGTTCATATATTGATGCCTCCATTCTAATGAAACTGCTACTTTTATGGTTGTGCTTTATTTTTTTAATTGTAAAAGAAGCCTACAAATTCAATTAGTATCACCAGAAAATAAATGAATGCCTATGAGTCTGCTGCTTATCTGGTACTTTACCTATTTTCCCCTGGAATATAATTGAAAATTTTTGTCACTTTTCTGTTATCTCTCTCTAATTTGCTGATATTTCTTGTCTAATCTTGCGGTCTGGAGAAGAACACGGTGCTGTAGGCGCATACCCATCAGAGCTGTTTGATCATCGCATGCCACCTTTGTACATCTGGCTTTAACTCACTGATCATTTTGTAGCCAAATCACAAGTTTAATTTGCTGTCCACCAGCAGTACAGTGATCTTATGGCTTCTCAGAAGTTCCTCTGGAAGTCATCACATTGACTGTCATTCTGGGTAGGGACATGCATCACATGCACAACACATGCATCAACTGCTCTTCAGAAAATACTAAATATGGGATGTATATACTGGCTGCTATCAAGTCCTGATAGAAAGCTTCTTGTTTCTGGTATCTTGATCTGGAGTTGTGCTTCCCTTAGTGTTGAATTTTCCATGTCCGCCTCAGTGTCACCTTTTGGAGTTGTTGCTGATGCAAATCAGGTACTTTTCAGGAGGGTACAGGGATGGAATGGCATAGAAGGAGCACTGAGAATTTATAGTAAGCCTGTCTCCATGATTGTCGTTATCTCTTGGGTTACAGTACATGATGTAAGCTCACATTTGAGACTGCTGTGTGTGAAATATAAGCTAAGGAAAGAACAGAACCAGAATTGGTTGTCTTTGATTTTTGCCACAGAGGTGGATCCACTCACATGAGCACGGCGATGTGCTAGAAGTCAGCTACAAATGACTGAACTTCTGCCTCTTTGAAGATGTGGTTTGGACACCCCAGTGACGCTGCCTCCAGTGGTGCTTTCCTCCCTGCAATGACTAAACAGAGCGTCATTTTTCTCAGAGAATCTGAATGTGCCTATAATCACATGGGAAAAAAAAACCCAGTGGGGCATTTTCTTGGTCAACATCTCATGTTTGCATTCAGGCTGAAATCCTGCCTCCTTCATGACCCATGGTTACTCTGTGTGTGGGCGAAGAGCTAACCGCAGTGAACGCACCTCTGCACTGTGCAGGCTGCAAGCAATGCTTTTCTCCTTTCTCAGTAGGGTGGAAGAAGCAGGCAGAGGTGGGGCCGGAGGGGAGCCAGGCGATGGCTAGAGGGCACTTAGCCCTTCAGGGGCAAGGAAGCTCTCTTGAGTGTTTGTGCACCTTTGCTCCACTGGGTTTTGTGCCATGTGAGAGAGGGATCCCTTCTCCAGACTTTACCTTAGAGATTGAACACAGGACTTTACCACAATAAGCAAGTTTATGTCACGGGGTTTTAAAAACATGTTAATGACCTTTTAAAGGTGCTTTACCTTGAAGCTTGGGCTCATCAACAATGTTTATGTGCAGAGAGGCCACACATGTTTGATTTGGAGATGAAGGAAAGCTGCTAAGAGCCATAAGGCTGCTGATCAGTGACTTGAGAGAATCCTCTTCAAAGTCCTGCTTTGCCAGGATACCTTCTTTTACAGTTTCCTTGGCCCTCAGTTTCTTATCAGTAAAATGGGAAGAGTGGCCCTTCCTTACTAGTTGCAGTCTAATAAAATCGGCAGTGGCACTGCTGATAAGCAGGGCTGGTGAGAAAATCTTAGACATCATGGGAAGAGCAGGTGGGCACATCCTCCAGCTTTCAAGAAAAATGTGTCAGAGCTCAGATATCAAGGTGCTTGGCCCCATGAGGATAACTCCTATCTGCAGAGGGCAGATAAGGGGTAGGGGATGGGATGTCCTCTCCCACTTGGAAGGCTGACACCCGCATGAGCCCCTTAAGAAGACCGTAGGACAGTGCAGCTCCAAGCTTCGATTACAGATTAGGAAACAGCATTTTGTGAAGCTAGCAGAAGCTTTCTGGAGATGTTAACTGTTAGCTTCTACACGCAGTTTCTCCCCAGCATTTTGGACTATGTGGGATAAAGTTTTGTGTCAACTTCTATATTTCTAGAGAAGCTGGATTTTTGGATGAGAAGGTGCCCGTGATTTCAGACAAAATAGAGATCCCGAAGCAGCTAATCTGCAGAAAGAAACTAATGCCTGCCTTAAAAACGTACAATTTAGGCAACCCAACCTATTGACCTTCTAACTTTGGACTGCCAAGACTGCTTGCTCAGTACATCTGTTTTTCTGGTTTTGCCTGTAATTATGTTGTCCTCTGCAGTTACGATAGTGGTTTATCCTGCTTTAGAAATGTTATGTTTTGAGGTTAACTTTCCCAAGGGTTGGGTTTCATTCCCCCCCCTCCACGTTCCCCCCCCGATCCCTCCCCCATGTCCCCTGTTGTGTCCCCTGTCCCCCCCCCCCCCGCCCCCCCCCCCCCCCCGTTCTCAAAGCAAACAAAACATAAAATCCCACTCGGGAAACAGAAGCCAGGAAGAAACTTATTAGAAAGAGTTAAAGCACCTTGCGCTAAGGGGACATGTCTGTCAATGGGAAATACTGTATAATGTGGTTACTTGAAAATGGCAAATAGTCCTGCATCTTATTGAATGAAAAAGGACAAATGTCACAGAACCTGATGGAAAAATAAAGATAAGGTTAGGGGTCATGTGACCCAGACGTGTCCCTTGCTGTCCACATGAAGGGTGGCTCTCCCTGCATCTTGCTGTGATTCCTGCTTTTTGCTCTGTGTGGACAAAATTATGATTTATGGCTCCTGCCGTGGGGGTGGGTGAGTGAGTTTACAGGCAGTTTCTAATTTGCTGCTTCTGACTGTAAAACAAAAATTATTTTATGTCTTACGAACAAGTTCTGATCATTGGATGGTGCCGCTGTAAATACTATTTATAAAAACCATCTGGGGACTGTTTATTCCTCATTAAAGGTCCAGCCCTGCCCCATTGAAATCAATAGGAGTTTTGCTGTTGGCTTCAGGGAGGAAGGGTGAGGCTCTTCTCTCTATATTCTGATGTGTCGCATCACGGTGTTAGCAAATGCAAGGAGCAATACTGTGGAAGTGAGTGGCTTTGCACCATAAGACACAAATCGTATTCCCGGGATGAAGCATCTCTCTGCAGTATCATGTCAGGGAATGCTGTGCTCTTTGGGTTGTCCACAGGCTGCGCGTGGACCAACAGATGTGAATGGCCCTGGCCATCTTTGTCCCCCTGCAGGGAAGGGCCAAAGGACAAGGTGAATTTGGTGACTTTATGCTGGTTAAGTTTGAGATCATTCTCCCTCCAGCCAGATGGAAAGCAATACAGCATGGGCCAGGTGTTTAAAATGGGATCTGACTAGAGACCAAAGCTTTGAATGGCAGCTCTAAATTTGAACTGTAAGTAAAGATTTCCAGTATTAGGCCTGCGTATGCCATGCTGTATTTCACTTAGCAATTGAGCAGTGTCCAAATGCTATTTGTTGGAAATGGTGGACTTTTTCCACTGAAAAATATTTGTGGTGCTTTGCTTTTTCTGAATAATTTGAAGTTTGTTTGGTTTCGCCTCGTCTAAGTTTTAAAAAAATTTTCTTGTAAACAAACTGAATTTTTAAAAATTAATTTGATTTAAACTGAAACAATTATTGCCTCCATTCTTCAGTGAAGGGAGACTTTTCCCATAGAGCTCATTTCTCTACTTTTTTTTTAGTTTCATGTTATTCTAAATAAGGAAAACGATCTTAGAACTGTAGTAGTTTTAAAAAGAACATATTCACTGAAAATGTGAGCTATTTTCTTACTGGCCTTAGTATTAGCATGCACCTAGTTCCTTATTTTTCAGCACACAAGAGCAGAAAAGTAACATTTTGACCTTTTTCTTAATCATATGAGTGAGATTTTTGGGGTTGAAGCAGGTTGCCAGGAAGTACTGTGGTCTATATATTATGTTCTGAGTAAAGCTGAATGTCCATGTCTTTAACTTACTGTGAGGCTTTAGGACAACTGAAGCACACTTAAGTCTGCTTACTGATCCATTAGTTTGTTGAGATTACTACTTAAGAGTTGGCTGCTGTTGTGAACATAGTTCTGCAAAATGAATTTAAGATTAGAATGGTTTTTTAATTCTGAAATGTATTTGTCAAGGAATTAAACAATTTGAGGATTGATTGGACTAGACGTTACATTGTCTATTGAACAATGCGTATCTCCGCCAAAGGAAGATCTCGGACCCTTTGTGAATTTTAGCCCCTGCTCGTGCCAACTTGTATAGACATATATATTCATTAACGCTGCTTGCAGGATTAGTATTTTTTGTGTGTATATGCATTTGTAGAAGCCATATATTATGCACAAAACATCTCTAGGTTTTTTTTCCTGTGCAAATGTGGGGTCAAACAAAGACTATTTCTACAAGGCTAAATCCCCTGTAAGGAAGAGAGCAGCAGACACTCATATCTACTCCTGGTTCAGACCCTAAGAAGAGTATGCTTCTTCCATCCAGTTCACTTCATCTAATAGATTATGATCTCTCTTTACAAACTATGCCTTGCTTTACTATATCCTTAGCCTATCATGATCACAGCCCTGTAACTGCTCTTTGATTCGCATAATCACAGTATTAATTGTACCACTAGTTTACAGAGTTTTTGCAAGCTGGAAACGTTTCATTCGAACTGTTTGATTAGGACTTACAAAACAGGCTGCAATCAGAGAATTTCAGGATGCACTTGTGAATAGGTTGGCAGCCAGAAAAGCAGGGCTATAATCATCATAACCAAGTGGGTTACTCAAAGCTAGCTATTTCTGAACAAAAACCCCTTACAACTACAGCTCATGCTACATTTCCTTTTTAAGGGATAGGTTTAGATGCAAATTCATTTACAGAGGTAGATGAGATGAAATGCGCGACAGACACACCTGACTAACTCGCATTTTGTATCTCTAACACTCAAAAGTACAAAGCTTATGGTAATGAATTTTATCTATTACAAGGGAAAACAATCACCTTTGATGACATTATAGAATAAACACATTTAACAGCATGCTGAATTGCTGAAGTATCATTTTCAACGACCTCATTAGTGTCACTTAATTAAAACTTCCTGCTCTTGACTTTGATGCTGGTGCAGGCAAAAACACAGAGGGAATTGAACAAACAACAAAAAAAGGGAGGGGTATCTTCTAGTGATAAATAGCAGTAGTTGCTAATGAAACCAAATTATGTACCTTTTTCCTGCAACTCCAATAAAATAATATGAAACACAGCAACTTTGCATCAAACAAATTAATCAGCCATCAGCAGATTCGCCTGATAATAATCTCCTGCCCTTATTGATAATTTAAGAAAAAAAGTTGTTTTTTTCTGTACACAATCATTAGATTGGTGATAATTAAAGCTTCAGCTTCAGAAATGCCATAATAACTGTTAATTAGCAGGATGCTATTTTCAACATAATTTGCTAATTAGGGAGGGAGCTTATATAGTGTATGTTCCTAATTATGAAAGGGTCTTGCGCTGTAGACTCATGTGACTGGACTGTAAATGACACCATTATGGGGGTCCTGGCAAAGTTTAATTATTTATTTTAAAAGTATATTTTATTCAGAAATATTTGGCCAATTTAAGCGTGCAGAGTAACTGCTTTCCCTCAAAATCCCTTTCCCTGCATTGGCACATTTTACTCATCAAATGCAAGATGCCAAATATTTTGTTGGATAAACTCCACTAATTTCAATAAAATTAAGCTGGCAGAAAATTTAGCTCAATATATTTCCTTCATGTGGTTAGAGGACAGAGGCCAAATATTGCATCGATTGCAGTGTTCTGATGTTCTAATTTCAGGGTAGAAATTGTGTACCTGCTGCTTGAGTAGGATAAGTTTCTGTTTATCTGTCAGACCTAGTTTTTAGTACAGGACACAAACAATACGCACCCTTTCTACACCATATAAGTAAGGTGCTTGAGTGTCACATATCAGCCTTTTTTTAAAAAATAAATCAATATATTTTCTGAAATAGAACTTGAATAAATATATTCCTTAAAGAGAAATGCTAGAATATGAAAAAAGGTGCTCAGGTAACAGGAAAAAAATACAATTTATAGAGAGAAACTTTGTAGCAAGCAGTGTCACACTGCTTTAAAAAGTAAGCTAATTCATAGCCTGAAAATTAAGCATATGTTTAGTTGCAGGATCTAGACTCATAAATGTATTAGATACATGTAATCTGTACCTACATTTGTAATTCTATATCTATATCCAGATCTATATGCATATATATACACCTAAAAGCAGACATGTACAACCATATACATATGTGCATTTATAAGTATATATATAACTTTTTAATTTACCTTTACACCAGTGCAAAAGCAAAATGCTATTGTCACCCACGGATATGTATTCTTGCTTCCTGAATTGTAATAGTTGATTTCTTTGAACCATTTTACCAAATAAAACTATATTTCTCTTTCCCTTTAAAAGAAATGAAAACTTAATTCAATAATAAATGAGCTCCAGCTCGGCATAAGAGTCACTTAACTTAAATCTTTTTGTAGAGGTTCCCACTTAAGCAGCTTGAAAGACAGTAAATCACGTTGGGGAACGGACATCCCAGCTTCATTGCCACACTACGGAGCGCTGAATTAATGGCCACCTCTTTAGAATGTATGGATGTGCCTCCCAGCTGCCAGGCCTGACAGTGTTATAGCTCAATTAATGTGATTTTGATGTAATTGCAGATAGGGAACATAGCGCCTAAAAATTATATTTTGCCATAAGAATTATATTTTATCATCCAGATGTGGGGATGAATATGTTAAGTAATGGGGCTTCTATCTATTTTTATTTTCTTGGTAACTTATTTAACAAAGAATTATGTGGTTTAGTTGCTGCCAGTTGCAACTGCTCAAAGGTCTGCATGGGAGGCAAAATGTTGCTGTCGTTGCTTACCCTGCTTGTGGCCAGTATGTCAATGGATTTCGTTGTCTTAATGAAGCAGTGCTCGTGAGATGCTGTAGGAATGTCGTCTTGGCTTAGAGCACGCAGGTAGACGTTGGACATGGTTTTGTGCTAGATACAAGCATTAGTTACTGTGATCCTACTGCATTTACTTGTTGACCAAGAAAATTCTTTGCTTCCCTTTGAATCTATACAAAGGAAGGTAGGGAAGCGTTTCAGATTATTTCTTAAAGCATGCATGGCAAAGAGATGGAGAAGGAAGATGTAGACAGGGTTGCTGCAGTGAGGTTATATGGGACAAAGCATTTTAGACTGTGAGCCTTCTGGGGCAGAGGTTATCTTTTCTGTGCCTAGACAGGAAGGTTAGAGGAAGTTACAGGGGTGATAGTTGATTCCTGGATCGCCCTATTGCTCTGGAGGTAGAGAAAAGGTAAAGTAAATTAATATTCACAGAAATCTATATTTTCACACTTACTCATGTATTTTATTTAAAACAACATACATAAACACATTCATTTGCACTAAAGAGATAGAACAGAGCAAGTACAGAATAAACACATGTACAGGTAAAATCTATATACAAACAGCTAGACTGAACTGGCAGGCTTTATAACAGATTTAAAAAATGACAATAAAATTCAGGCTTCTCCCTTCAGGTGAGCTCTGAGCTGATCAGTAATGCTTCTGCCAATTGGTTATGAAGTCTGTTCAAGATGCATGTCACCCTCTCTGACCTCGGTAAAATGACTACAAAGGTCTGCTTATCCTTTTATTACAAAGTGAAATAACATGGACTCAGACAGGTATGAAAAATAATGGAAGCTGACCCATTTGGTGTTTACCCCTTTTAAATAGGTTCTCTGCTATTTGGCTGGTTTATTTGCTGTAATTTCAGTCAGTCTCATTAGCATCATACTTCAGGGCAGTCCTAGTACTTTGCTTGTCTATCAGCTACTGTTTGCTAGTCAGAGAGTGGGGATTTGCACAGCACCTACAATTTGTTGTCAGTAACAATTGTGACTGTAAATCCCTGTGCTCTGATCAGCCACTATGGTCTCTCAGCTCCTATAGGCTCCAGGACTTTGATTTCTTGTGATGCCTACAGCAAATATGTTGAAAGGGCTGGCTTCTCATCCACTTCAGCAAAGAGATCCCCTGATATACCCTTGAAACACAATTTTCAAGGTACTTAACCACCTAGTACTTTCAGAAGGTTTCATTTTAGAGTAGGTTCTCTGTTTAATCCAAGTAGAGCCTTATACAGTGTCTGATATTACACAGAGCTTTCATGGGAGATGGACCAAGGCTTCATTTTCCCCTGTTTCTTGGTACACCACAGTGGGAGCAGAGGGAAAAAGGAATTTGGGGGGGGGGGGGGGGGAGCGAGCACACAAGAGGAACGTGATTGTGAAACCTCAATGGCTGGCAGGGAGTCAAACTGTAAATCCCAAAGCCTCACTTCATATGTGTACTTTTAAGCTACTGGATTGCAACTTGACTAGATCCTTTTACTACCTGAATAGGCCACAGCAAATTAACATGGAGAAATCTTGTCTCCTAATATCCTGACTCCTGGGCAGCTATTAACGGATGGTGTCCTGTTTCCAGTGCATTTATTATGAGATTAACAATAACGTGGCAATATTGTACTTCATATTAATGCCATTACCTCACTTTATCAGCCTTTGGCCGTGTGCTGCGAGGTCTCCTGAGGCCTCGGGCTGAACGTGGGCGAGGAAGCCCATGAGTGAGTCAGTGTGTGCCCACACGGCCCACGTTTATAGTCTTTTCTCCAGAAGCACAGCAGGGCAGCACAAGCCCCTCCAGCCCCCGCCACGGCGGGTGCCTGGCGCTGGACGGGTGACACAACCGAGCTTTTCCGCGGAGATCCGGCGTGCGCGCGCAGGGCCGCGGCCCCCGCGGGAGCGGCCGGGCGCAGTGCCGGGCGGCGGCCGCCAGGTGGCAGCGCAGTGCGGCCTCGCGCCGCGCCTGCCCCATTGGCCGCGGGGACCGGAACCTTTCGCGGGGCCTGGCGGAGGCGCCATGTTGTGGCGGCCCCCTCGCCCGCTGCCAGCCCCTTCCCCTCCGTCAGCATCCGCGCCTTTCGTTGGTTTTTTGGTGTCCTGTGTCCCCCCCCCCCCCCCCCGCCGATTTGTTTTTCTGCTGTTTAGTCCACTGAAAGCAGAAATGCTCCCTACCCCCAAGCGAGCGGGCCTTTTACGTTTTCAGGGTGGCTGCTGGCCTTCTCACAAGTCCTTGAGGTCCCTGCAGGAGGTGGCTGCATCATGGTGGAGCCGTGGGGATGGTGTGCGGTGCTACTATGAAGGGAAGGAGGAGCGCAGAAATGCTAGGCGTAGCCCCGCACACACAGGCTGGGGCAAAGGAAGATGTCTGGCATAGTCAAAAGTGAGGGCAGGCAGCCAGCACACCCCTGTGCGCTGTCACCTGTTTTGGATGGTTGTGTTTAAAAGTTAATTCATAAAATTCATCAGTTGGATGAGCAGCTGATGCAGATGGGAGGAGGTATCAGGTATAAACCACAACAGTGGTGCGTTGCTATTGTTGAGTTTTGGGAGCTGGCTGGGTTGTTTTTTTTTTTTAAAAAAAAAAAATCTGGAGAGTTTACACAGCTGCTGTAAAATATGTTAAGCTGTCCTTGGCTGCTACAGGCTGTCCTGGCAAATGGGGATGGGTAACCAGGTAGAGCACCTGCCAAGGTGCTGTTGTCACCAGAGACTTCCCAGCTGACCAGATCCATGGCTTTTGGGGCATGTTTTTGTTGGCTGAGCACATGAAGTTGCCATGTTGGCACTGCAAGTTGGATCCAGCATGAGCTCTGTCACTGTGACTTTTACTGACTATTACACTCCAACAACAGTAGAGAGATCAGGTTATGCTAACACTTTGAGTAAAGAAATTGATACTAGTAGTGTTTAGTAGTGTTAGCCATGGCCATAAATCAAACCAGGGCTTACAACTTCAGGTTTGATACCCAAGCAGATTGTGTTCTCCTTTTGCCTTCCTACTTTTTAAATGTAAAAAAGGTGGTGTGAGGATTTTGGTGATTTCACTCAGTTTAGCGTGGTAAGATAGCCCAAAGAGGAAAACAGTTCATGAGGACTAAATTTTATTAAGTATAAGTTTGAGGATTAACTTGTGCAGTCATTGCTGTGACAACAGCAACAACAAAATCATTGTGTAATTGCCATTCCTTCTACCACAGACTTTTTAAAATGCCAGGCTTGCTCAAATCTGGTTGGATTTTCTTCAACCAGTTCTTTGGAGTGAGAAAAAAGCATGACATGTTTTAACCCAAGGCTGTTTTGGGACAGTTGTAACTCACCGAAAACACAGTTTTGCATGAGCATTGTTTAAGCCTAGATTACACACAGTGCTTCCAGTTATATTGTGGGCTATGTCAGATGAAATATTTAAACTGACAAAAGCCAGAAATGCCTGTTTCAAAAGTTTTCATTTCTTAGCTATTAACAATTTGCATAGAATGACAGGAAAAAAAATGATACCTATCATGAAAACAAAACTAGGTCGTCTCCAGAGACTTTGATACATTTCATGATTTACTCAGCTGCAGGTTTTCATTTTTTCCCCACCACTTTCCATAGGCACATGCAACCAAACTTCACATTTCTCAACCTTCTGCTCTGATTGGTTGTTGTACCTGGTGCAATATATGTATGTAAATCTTTTTAGCGCTTTAGTAATTTTCATAGCTTCTTCAACCCCTTATTGTTTCAAGAGCAATATTTTAGCCTGAGCCTTTCATTAAGGGATGTTGAAGCTCCTATTTGTCACTGTTTGACGATATTGGTCATTACTATACCTCTTGTGTGGTATATACTTAGAAGGCCAAACTGTGGGCTATGTATAGGTTTCTATAATACACTGAAAAGGTAATTAATCTTCTGTAAAAGTGGTTTGAAACATTTTTTGACAGGGATCTGGATGAAAACTTGTTTTTTGGGGGAATTCCAGCAAAGAGTTGATTGTGACCTCTGATGCTCTGTAGTGTCAAGGACAGATGGGAAGATGGTATGAATCAATATATGTCAACCGCACAGATGGTACAGTCATGCCGTGTCCATATCCTGATCTCCTATCCCTTTGAAACAGAAATTAATAATCCCTTCATTATAGGCAATAGCTGCCAACCAGCTGAAAGATCAGACTGACTTAGGGTGAAATTCTGTGCAAGGTTTCTTTGCAACAAGGAAGCTTGACTGAATGTTGATTTTTAAAAAGTGGGCTTGGGATTGGTATTGACCTATCTTTGGACACAGAAGGACCCTAAATGTATGTGAGGAATGTAGGGAATGCAGCACCAGCCACAGAGCATCAGTGCAGGGGGAGATTTGGGGCATGGAGGGCTGTGGGGTGACAAGCAGCCCCACCTCTGCCTCTGGAGAGATTCTTGGGCCTGAGGAGAGTGCCTCTGCCCTGTGCCAGGCTGCTGGAGACATTAGCTCATTTTTAATGCCCAGTACAAGATGACAGCAACACATGGCTTTTTGGAAATAAAATCTGGGAAACTTGGGACATTGTCCGATAACCAGATCCTCTCTGGAAAAAGCTAGTGCTGCTCTTGCAATTTTATCACGCTTTTCCAAAGGGCCCTGCTTTTGTAGACATTCACTTGAGAATTGCAGTTAATTGATGTTTATGCCTGTCTGTGTTTAAAGCTTGTAATCCCCAAAACTATGGAGAAAACCAACCAGCCAACCTAAAAAAAAAAAACCCCAACAACCCACCAAACCCAATGAGAACTACTCCTTAGGCTCAAAAGAGCAGAGGACAACTAAGCTCAGTTTCTAAAGTTTCAGCCAGTGTTCTGACTTGAGTGCAATCCAGCAATGGTGTCAGTTGTGAGAGTACTGGATGATAGTATCTGTGAAGTAGAAGCTAAACTAATAGGCTGAGGTGGGGTCTTGCATGCTCGGGGAACTGTTGACATGGAAGTTTTCTTCATTGCACTGGCCATTGGGAGAGTACCAGTTTGTCCTTGTCTTTGTGTTTAGCAACAAGCAAGGCCTGATATTAAAGGCCACAGTTTGAAGGAGAATATGTAATATAATCAGCTACTGCAACCCACCAAAACGAGTATTGGCACGCCTGCACAGGCTTCACTGGTAATGATGAATTCAGTATTCACCACATGGACTAATTAATGCACTATAACATCTCCCAGTGCAATTTGCAAGTCACAGATTGCATTAGGTGATACAAATGACTCATTTGTGAACCTGAAGGATGACCTTTGGCAGGACTAACTTCTGACCTCAGAAATATTAAAGAAAGGTTATTTCACCTTGCCATTGTCTCCAAATGCCAAAATAGCCCAATTAAAAACCTTGACATGGAACCATAGGAGCAGATGCGAGTCCTAAAGGGCATTAATTATTTTCAGTGTCAGCTGGTTGTATAACTGAGGCCAAATGAGAGTTTGGAAAGCTATTAAGCCCCTGTCTTACATGGACTGGGTCTAAGGTTTGAATTGAAAATAGTGTGTGGTTTTCACTTGGGTAAGATACATTGTGTATAAGGGCAGGTTGTCCCAGTGAGAGATGTGAGCTACCTTTCTATACAATAACTGTTAGATGAGCTTTAAAAATGTACCCCTTCAGTAATAATAATCCATCACATCTTCAATATTTATGAAGTAATCATTAGTCACCATGCTGCGAGGTCAAAATCCTGTGCATATGTTCGGCATTGTTTCCTTGTGTGCTGTTCTCACCCTCCCTCCCTGGCCACTGATCTTGTTGTGTGTGCGCTTTTTTCCAAATGCGGTGACAGATGAAGATATTGCACCAAAACTAAGTTCCCATATGGCTAATTTCTACATTTGTTTTAACAACACACAGATTTAAAACAAATGAAAACACAAAGACTTGAGTAATCTTGGCGTTCTTTCCAGTGCTCTGTAATTTCTTCCTCCAGGTGGGCTTTTATTGACACATACTGAAATGCCTTGATGTGTCTTTAAAAAGAAACTAGTCAGGCCATAATTCACTCAAAGACTTTCATTTGTTTGGGGCAAAACCTTGTATAACACTTGCCCTATTTCAGCCTTCCCTTCCCAACCTCAACAGTTTGAAAATGATTCATTTTCTTAGGTCAGCAAACAATAAAGAGAAAATTAAATATATTTCAGAAACGTGAATAAATAAGGCTGTTATTTACATCCATATCCAGAAGGGTTTATGCCACTAAAATCTGCAGTGGGAGTTGTTTGGTTTGGTTTTTTGTTTTGTTGTTTGTTCTTTTTTTTAAATTTTCTATTTCCTCTTGACATGGTTGTTTCAGCATTAATCACCAAGAAGAGCAAATGACAATGGTCCTTAGATGCCATGATAATAGGAATAAAATAAGAGTAGATAGGTCCTATTTGATAGAATGGCTACTGGTATCACCCAAGGGAAAAACTTCCAAACTTCAGTTATTTTCCCGACAGATATTTTTTCTCACCTGCTGGGAATTGATTTTTGCTATCATAATTCTGAAGCTCTACCAAGAGAATATTGTACTTATGTTTCCCATTCATGTGACAGAGAATTAAGTAGAGGCGTCTTGCACATCTCTGATGTTGTTGCTAATTGTTTAGTGGATGGTTCAGTCTTACCCCACTACAGAACCTAGAACTGTATTAAATGAAACTGTCCAATGCTATGTGAATGAATGAAATAAGAGATTTCACTAGGAACTTTTAGGTGTGCTTTAGCTGAAGTGTTTCCTCATTAAGATGGGGCTTTATTGCTCTTTTGAAATCATACAGAACTTGTGTTCATTATATGTAGTGAAAGATACCACAAACTCGGAATGGAAGATTTTCCTAATCATTTTGTGTGGTGTTGTTTAGGCTAGTGTTTACTTATCCACATTATCCTAGTTCAACCTTCACATATCCAAATGGGTAATGCTAGTTGATCTCCTCCTTTTAGAATGGTAGATTTCTAAGGGAAGGGGAAGTATGGTCTTGTGGTCTAGTCACAGGACTTCTTCACTTCACTGTTTGCATTATATTATTAGTCTTGCTGAAGTCACATGGTGAGTTAGAGGCATCTTACGGTCTCATTTATCCTGTTCCTAAACTGCGGTAATAATGGTCCCTTAGAGTTCCTAAAATGGTTGCTAGATTCTTAAAGGATATCTCTTCTTAAGAAGATTGGGGCAAATGTTTATTAAAGTCGGAAGATAGTGAAAAGGGGCATGATGGAGTTACACATAATTTCCACATCTCATTAAGGAGTGAAGTCAGTGACATAAATGTAACCTTTCTTATGTTTACATGCATGACTGATAATTTAGCGTTTTCTTATGCAAGTCTGCTGGTGTCTTACTGCTTGCAAAGGATGCTTTTCCATAGCCACAATGAAACCATCAAGGAAAAAAAAAAGGTAGTAGTTTGAAAGGGCAGTGAAGGGAAGGTAGAAACAGAGGTACAAAAAGAAGAGTATAGCTTTGTTGAAATAAGAGTTTGTTCCATGAACAGTGGAACTAACAAAACTAATGCCTGTTTTTCTACAGATTTGTATTGTTTCCTGTGCTCCTTTATCACAATAACCCCATTCATCATGTCCGCTTGTCACCATAATGCTCTTTGATCACTGACATAACCTTTATAGCCCTCACTCCAATATTCTCACTACTTTCATATGAACCTGCGTTCCGCTGCAAACTTCCAGTTCTCTCCTGCCTTCCTATATAACTGTCCCTTAACTGTGCTCCTCACATCCTGTGCTCCCTTCCAGTTGGGCTGTGCAAGGATGCGCTTGCTGCTTGTCTGGCTGAGTTGTACCTGTCTTTCCTTCCACGGGAGAACGTGCTTCTTTTTCTGCTAAGGCATGCGTTTTCATGAAAATATCAAAACTTTACTTTTTTGAGACTTAGAGAATGGACAAGGGGTTAAAACTATTAGGGGGAGGGACTCATGAGCAGACAATGTGATCTCACAGATCCTCGTTTCCTTAGGAAATGAGGCTAAAAAAAAAGCCTGATTGCCTCAGGGGAAGAAGACAGGAAACTGGCCCACTGGCCAATTATGGCATTGTTTTTTCTTTGTAATGAGGTTTATTTGCCATACTGATGAGCACTGTACCAAGATCTAAGCACAAAAGTGTTTGGGTATGTCTGATTCTGCTCAATGCTGTAGTAACTATCTTTTCTTGTTGAAACAGTCTAAAATGGCTACAGAAGAATATAGGTCAGGGTTAGTAGAGTGAACTCTTTTCTGGCTTCGCAAATTCTAATAACGTCTACCTATAACACCACCTGTGTTTTGGAGCATTTCAGTTCCAAAAAGCCTTTTCCAGATGATTGTACTTTTGACAAATGTTACCTCTTGTGTTGAAATGTCTTGCATTAGGCAAGGTCTGAACATTATCAGAAAGCTTGATTAAAAAATGCGGTATTGTTCTTGAGTATGTGAATGAATATATCATACTCAAAGTTGTGGCCTTCCTGTAGGTAGTGCTGGTGGCTTGGCAACCAGAGGGTATGAATCTGAAATTTAGCAGAGATTTAGTCCCTAGGTCACAGAAGTGACTTTCAGTGATTTGTTGAAAATCTGTTTTGAGTTCTCAGCGCTGTAATGGTTTAAAAACATACCTTGCTCATGCACACTGGCTTTTGTTATACAATAGCAGGCTTTTACAAACGATCTCCCAGAATCCACTGGCACTGTGCCTGTGCTCAGATGAAGGGTAGCCTCATTCAGCAAGTGATTTCACCATTTTCAACTTGTGTTGTCTGCAAAATATAAAAGGCTGGATTGCATTGGATTCCATTTATAATGTGTGGGTGTATCCAGGATGTGCTCTATCAGGATGTTTGGAAAGAGCTCATACTCTGAAGTTGCATTCAGAGTTGTTCCGTTGGCTGAGTGAGGGCGCTATGGAATAATTGCATACAATAACTGCCATTTGCAATATACGAAATATGACATAGTTCCATAAGAGAGGTGAATGATGCATTTGGAGTCAAGCATGTTTTTAGAAGAACATCTTCGTAAGAAGACAGACTGAGGGGAAAAAAAGTATCCTCCTGATTTCACCATATCCATTTTGTGGCAGTGTAGCATATCCAGCTGAACTCTTCATTCAAAAACTAAACTGACTGGGAAACTTAATACCCTCAGATTGCCATGGATTTGATATTTTTACTAAGGTTCACCTATATTACTCACATTTGGGCTCATTAAGTAGATTATCAGAATTACAGCCTGTGTGTGCTGATGGGTGTACTGATTTAAAATGCCATTATGGGCAACTTTTGCATTGGATTACATCCTCCCTGACCCCTGAAGTTAATGGAATTACAGAAGGAGTGGTGTATCAGCCCAGAGTCTTGGCCTACAGTCATCTTTCCCATTTGTGGCAGAATGGCATTGATGTCAGTGAACATGTGGGTTAAGGGAAATGATGGCCTCAGAGTTGGGGTTTTTCTTGGGTGTGTTGTGGCTGTTTTTTTAAATTGCTTTTCTTATAAAACTGAAACTGATGCATTAACATTCTCCTGCTTCAATTAGCAAAAGCACATTTTAAAAAAATATTGCAGGCCAATTGCATGGTAGATGATAGGAAGAAAAAGGATGGAAAACCAGGTGTAGTGAGTGCCATTTTTTAACCAATGGAAATAAAACATAAAATAAAGTCTGTGGTACATTATATAAACTGTGTTCCACCTGGCTTGCATTGTCCCTTTCTTACATTTATGGTGTGAACATTTTTTCCCTCTCTGGAAGCAGATGGAAAGTGTAAATTTCAGGTTTAAGTAGGTATGTGTTGTTGCCTGTGGATTCCCCCCACCCCACCCCCCGAGAGTGGGTAACGGCATGACTGTATTTTGGAGAAGGCTATCGTGACCAAACTAGTACTTATCACCTCACTGCACTGTCCCTTTAAATAAAGCATGCAGAGTTCACTTTCTGAAGTTCATTAGCTTGTGTTATCAATAATTTAGGATAATATTCCAGTGGTGCCTAAGTGCCTGGACCACCTTATTTTCCCTGTCAGCTTTCTCATACCCTAGCAGTCCAGTGAACTTGATAAGTGTCCCATCATCCTGTTAATCAAATTACTTATGAACCAAAATTGACAGTTTTCATTAATTATAAAGGATTATTCTAATTGCAATTCAAATTTATTCATTTAGAACAGACGGCATTCAGTAATATTTCAGGAAATTTGCATATTAAATGGAGAGGGTCGTCCATTAAGTATGGTAATGTATGCATATTTCCTTATTTTTAACTTCTGGGCCATATGCACTGCTGCTACTTCAGCAGGTGAAAAACCAGAACGTGCTTAATTTGTTCAACAAACACAGGGGCCATCGCACATCTTTTGGCACTAACCACCATTGTCCTTCTTCCTTTTTATTCCTCCCTCCCTCACTCCCAAAATAACTTGTATCCTTCGAAGAAACTTTTGATAAGCCTGTTTTTAAATAAATAGATAAATCTTTTCTTTTTTTTTTTTTTAAGTGGTAGGCACAGCTGGTTGGGGTTGATTGAAATGTTTTGCCATCGAAGCTGTGTTCATTAATTTCTTCAAGATGCTGAAGCAGGCATTAAGGATGCCTGCTGGAGTCCTTCCCAGTGTCATGTGGAACAGCGAGGGGGCTAATCGTCAGCCTTGTAACATCAACTGGTTACCCCCCTCGTGCGATATGAACCTTTCCCCTCCAGTGAAAAATGAACCTGTCTGAGACAAAAGCACAAACTATGCATGCGGTGAGACAATGTCATTATTCAAACCTATATAAGGCTGTGCTCCCAGATCATTAAAAATCATATCTTCATGGTATTAATAAGCACCTACCTTAAATCTATTGCTAAAGTTACATGCAAGTATATTTATATCTGTCCCATTATTGATGGTATTCTAGATCAGAAATATGAAAGCTAGTGCATAGGATACTCGTATGATTGACTTTCAAACTGTTAAACTGCTTCTGCACCTAATGGGAAAACTGCATTGTCATGCATCACATGATCCAGATAGCAGTAGTTTAGTTAACATACCCAGAAATTTTTGCTGTCTTGTCTTAATGATTTTAGTAAAACATCTGTCAACTCATTCATCTTAAAAAAAACAAAACAAAAAAAACTTTTCTTGGAAAAATGCATTGCTCATTTAACTTGTTTTTAAGCAGGTTTCTTTCATTTTCTAGAGTGAAATGAAAATCTTTGGTGTTTCTACTTGCAAATATTTTATTTCTGTTGGATGCATTTGCTTCAGGCTGTTTACATGTCATGTTAAATCATTTTTTAAACTGTCATACTGATTGAAAGTTACTCTAAATAGCAGTGTGGAAATTACAAGTGTGGTTTTTTGAGCAGAAAGTCAAATTCAAATGAATGGAATGTGTACTGTAAATGTTAATTATCCTGTGTTACCCTTCTTCTGCACTTCTTTTTGTAGTCAGGAAAAGCACCAGGTAGGAGTGCATCTTGAGCATGTGCATAAATGTGTTTCTAGGACAAAGTTTAAAGCACATGCTTAAATACTTTGCTGCACTGGGATCACAGGCAGGAAATGAAAATAGTATTGAAAAACTATTAACTTTGATTTTCTACATGAACTCTGAAACTCACAAGGGGGAATATTGTCTTTGTAAGAATTCTTTATTATTGGTGAGGTATCTGACAGAGGTGTTTTCAGGAATAAGGGGGGTTGCTGGATTAGAGAGAGACATGGAAAAAGTACTGCAACCCATTTGAGAGCAGGTAGCTTTTAAATTACTAGTAGGGTGTAGGGACTTGACTCTGTTTTTGGAGATGTTTGTCCATCCTGTAAAGTACTCTTCATTGCTGGCCGGTTGCCCCGTGGCAGACTTGGGGTTCTTTAAACAAAACTCAGATTTTGTTGCCACTTCTTCTGTGCTTTGGACTTTCTGTCTGTAGGGGAGGAGGCATCTTGAGCATCTTGAGCATCTTGAGGATGCAACTTGCTGGGAGAGGGGCTGGTCTGAAACACAGTGTCTTGAACTCAGGAATAGGGGTTATTTTTTGTATTGTGTACATGGGCAAGTGCCTCACCATATGCCAAGTCCATATACTGTGTAATTTTTCCTGATATATTTTTTTTTTTGTGGCTATTGTGCTGTCCTTGATAAAGGGCCCACGTTCCCTGCATTCGGTCTACCTATGTGTGGCAAGTTCAACACAGTAGGTTTACAGCATGCATGGAGAGCAACTTCACTGCAGGATCAGCAATTTCAGCCTGTTGTTACTTGTGAACTTAGACCTGTGCATGAACTGTTTGTCTGTCCCAGACTCTCTGATTGCAACATTTGCAGTCTTGGCCTTATCCACAGTTCCCTAGGCCAAATGATCTTTCTGATGAGTTTTGTCAGGCCTCATTTGCCTTTCCTAAATGCACAAAGAAGATGGCATCAGCATTGTGCAACTCTCATCTCTGCTCAAGTTTTGTGCTTGCTGGGTACGCCTTGGGTGGTAATTCCAATTTCCTGACTGTACATGTGTGTGTGGAAATACCCAGACCAAAAAAAAACCCCAAAACAACCTTTACACTGGTATGACAAATTCCCTTCAGCCAAAAAGCCTTAGAAATGTAGTGGACATCCCCAAAGTTCTCAATTTATTTGATCTGGGAATCATTGAAAAACCCTATCCCTAATTAGCATTTGTGAAACTTCAGCTATTCAGTTGTCAGTGTTGTACAGTTGACTGTGCTTTGCAAATAACAGATCTGCTGAAAATACTTCTTTCCTTTCTGTTTGTATTTTGATTTCCTTCTTTGATATTTGCTAATGTATTCACAATTATTAGAAATTAATTTAATTGAAAGTCTGCAGGTTTGGGAAGCACGTGGTCTTAGTATTTGTCCTCTGGCTGCCAGTTTCTTCTCTGCACTTATGAGGCATTTATAAGTTGTCCCTGGTCTTTACACTTTCCAGCCCAGAGGTGGATTTCTATATTCACTCAGGAAGAGGGTTGGGGGGGGGAAAATAATTTCTTAAATGTGCAGTTATCTCAAGGCAAGATGGACTTCTATTCTTGTGTTAGTTATATGTATTTTTTTTCATCCCCTGCTTCTCTATATGTAGTAGTCTCTTTTATTTGCATGGCATGTATAGAAAGCTTCTGAAAGTAGCATAAAGTAGGCATCGTGCTGCAAGTGTAGTAGGATAGATGGAATAAGCCAGAAAAATTTGGTATTCATGTTGTTTGACTTTCTTGGAAAGTGAGAATCTTGTATGTCCCACACCTCTGCATTTATGGGTGTGACTTAGGCCAAACTTTTCAGAAATATTTTTAGGTTGTGTAATTTTTTGAAAAGTCAGGAGAATATGTAGAATTTGATTGAAATGGCAAGGGTTATTTTAATTAGCTGTGTTTAGGCAACCAAAATTTGCATTCTAGAACTTCCAGGATTTACATTTACACAAGCTGGCTTAGACTTGTAATTAAAAGAGCAGATGTTTTTTTAAGAAGTATTTGTAAGCCATCGCTGATGTATACCTTTTACAGAAGCCAGGTTTGTGGCCTTGCAATCAAGATGATATTTGATTCTGTATACCCTATAAAGACCAGAAATATTCTCGATACTCCACTTTTGATGCAGTAGACTACTGCATTATGTATGACCCTGTGTGCATCTAGTGAGCAGACCATTCAGAAGAAGAGGGGCTGTGTCTCTGCTTAGTGGTGCATATAAGTTATGGTATTAGCAGTGTGTCAGGAGAGGTACAAATTATGACAGGGCTCCACAATTGTTCTGGCATGTCAGAATTCTAGAAGAGCTCAGAAAGGGCCTGCCTATGCCTCATTTTGTCTTAAGAATTAGAGTCTCTCTGATTAATGTCTGAAGAAAACTCTTGCCTGCTCAACTTTTGGTTTTCTGTACATTACAAAGAGGGGCATAAAATGAACAAGACCTGAAAAGCAAATTTGGATTCTCAGATGAGGAACAGGACCTTCTTGACAGTCATACACCTATGCACATGTTATATGCTAAGACCCAAGACCATTTGTTCTAACAAATATTTAAACATATGGGAAAATTACCAGGTATTGCTGAGATTAGTCAGAAAGTACATATTAATACATTTTTTATTATGAAAAGGAAATAATATTTAAATAAAATATATGGCTTTTAAAAAGTCATATCTGCCTCAGTGATTAAATGTATGTGTCCTTACTCCTCTAATTTCATCAAGGTAGCTCAAGCTCAGAGGACGTTTGAGACCGGTGCTAAGAAGCAGAGACAGCAAGAGTTTCTCCTTTCGCCTTTGCCTTTCCCTCACTTCCTGTTGTTCTCCTGACCCTTCCTCCTCCCTCTGTTCCTTTTCTCTTTTAATTTATTTTTTATTTCAGATTTATTTTTTGGTTAATTATTAACAAATGGGTTGTGTGCAAGACACAAATCTGAGCAAAATTTGTGTGTGGATAATATTTTGAGTTTTTACTTGCTACATATATGACATTGCAAAGCCTGTGTTCCTAATTCAGACCTTGAATCTGTATAGTCCTACATATTACTGACATCAGTGTGTATGAAAGGGGATAAAAGATTATAGATACCCACATATATGTGTGTGCTTACTTCAGATATGCTGCCAAACCAAAGGTCTGTCTGTGGGATCTGGGTAGGAAAATCCTTGCTTACCTGTGTGGCAATCTGATTATTCCCTGGAGTTAGGTTGTTTGTGCCTATTTTTAGCATGAAGCATCACAACTGATTTTACAAGTCATTAAAATTAGCCAGCCCTTTCTAAAAACTTGGTTTAGGGTTTTATGCTGTTTTGTGGGCAGCGCAGTGTCTTGAAACACAGACATTTGTTGATGAAATGGTTTTGCCTGCTCTGTCAATGTAGAGAATTTCAGTGAAGAGTCATGTGGTGTAAGGTTACTAGATGGGGTCTCAGGAGAGTCCCTTGCTCTGGCATAGATTTCTAACGCATTTTTTTGGGAAACCATTTCACATCTCTGACTTCTGACTCCTAATGCCCTGCTTGTAGGTTATGTATCTCTCAGTCTTCCACCCAACTACCTAGGTGTTACATTCTTTTGGACAAGAACTGTCTGTATTTGTCTTTTTTGCATGACAGTGAGATTTTACTATTGTTTGTAGTGACTGTAGGTTCTTCTCTATCGCCCTAGTGGTAGCAACCCCAACTGAGGCACGACAGCTGAGATTTTGACCAGTGGTTGTTGCATTGGTACAACATGGCAGTTGACACATTAGAGGGCACAACTTTTTGGGTACGTTTAACTGTTCAGTGTCATGTATGACAAGAAGCATCATGTTTCACTTTGTCATTTGGTTTGCTGCAACCGATGAGTTTTCTTTCCTAATGTGGCATAATATTAATGTTTCTGCCTGACAGCTTCCAAGCCTGGGGGTCAGAGCTCATGTTTCACCACACGAGACACCCAGCTATAAATCTTTTTAAATAATACAGAAGGCAAGATGGGGTCACTGCAGAAAAAGCCAGCCAGTCTGAACGAAGTGGCATTGATGCATGGAAGAAAATGTGTAGATTTGGTTGGCATTGGATAGGCACTGTTCTGAGGAAGTTTTTCTTGTAGAAGGATTATATGCCTGTTTTTCTGATGAAAAATTCCAAGTCTTAATTCCAATCTGTGACAAAGTTTATTAAGGCATCTCGACTGCGCCCCTTATTATTATTTTTAGCATTCAGAACACTGAAAGCGTGGTATAGGCTAGTCATGCACGTATAATGGTCGCTGTGTGTAATTGCTGTGAGCTGCTGGCAAGCAATTGATTACTGGTAGCTGAAAATATATGCGTGAAATACCTGGACGTTATGTTTTTTATAGAAAAATACAAAGGGAAAATCTGCATCCATTGCGTTAGTAAATATGGTAGAAGCTAATCCCGTACAGTGTCTATAGGTGCAAAACTGTCATAGATTGGATCTTCTGTGTGCGCAGCAGTTTCAGAATTTGAACCATGGATTGATAACAGATCTGTATTTTCTTACTTCCCACTATGTGTATTTATACTGCTTCTTATCTTTGCAAGATGGATGTAATATGTACCTGTCCTTAATACCATCTGAGCAGCACATGGCAGGTTTTTCTACATTAGGTGTTTGCTTACAGGGTCTACACAAGACCATGGGGACCAAGCAAGGCGTAAACCCACCAATGCACTTTTAATTTTTTTTTTCAGACAGTGGCTTTATGTTTTTATGTTCTTCTAGTTAGATGGAAATTGTTGGTTCCTCTTTGTAATAATAAAAATAACTGTCTTTTCATAGCATTATCATATTCCATATATGTGGAACACGATGAAAAAACCAGAACAGTGTTCTTTAGTAGAAGCCACTGTATTTGATGCTAAGGGTGTCATGGAGGCTATCTGGCTTTTGTCCTCCTTTCTTAAGGAAAGCTGTAGTACTTAGAACTAATGGCTGAGTTATGTGAGTTTTTCAGACAAATGGCAATTAAAACTTCCTAGGACAAAACTGCCTTTTTCCCTCCTGTATGCATCATTGTATTTTAATGCCATTTTGTTATATGTCCTTTTGTCCTCTGTAATTTTCTGTAAGTGACTGGGTGCATGAGTCAATCTTTCAGGCTGTCCCAAGCAGTGGCACATCTTCACAGACAATAGTCCAGGGAACATGCCCTGCCGTATCAGTTGTCTTTGTTTAGATGACCATCGGCCAGCCTGTGCCTTTTCCTGCTGGGTGCAACAAATCCCAGGTAGCTCGCACCTGTAAAAAATCTATGTTGAAGAGAGAGAAATTAATTGACAGGTGGCAGCATAGGAAGCTCATGAGGCAGCATGATAGTAAGAACATGGTAGTTTGAAGGACAATGCTTGCTTTATAAAAGGAAAATGGGGAAATAGGATGGAGCACAAATATGAGAAAAATAGATAGACTGATAGCTAACAGCTTTAGTTAATTGTTACTGTAAAGTGTTTTGGCTTGTGGATAAGGAGAGGTGCTATTCTATCATCTTCAACTGTGGCTAAGGACAGTGTGACATCCCAATTTTGGAGCAAATCAAGCAAGGAAAAAGGGCTGTCAAGCTAAAGTACAGCAGGGGAGAATGGTAGACAGCACTCAGCAGTTCTTGAGTGCTTGCTTTGCTGGCCTGGGACCAATATCACTCAGGCAGCTACACAGAGTAGGTGCTGTGAATAAAAGGGAATTGAAGCAATATCTTTGTTCGACAACTCTGAAGCACTTAGCTTTATTTTAATGTTTCTCTTCCCATAATTTCTTGCCTCTTCTCTTTCTTTTTAATGGGAGGTGACTGCCTCATTAGGAGCAGGCCCTGAGCTAGGTTGTTGGTAGTTTGGGTCTTGACCCTGTAATCTTTTCCTATGTGGAACACTGTATGCCCCAACAACATCTCTGAACAAAACCAGGTGGTGAGTCCTAAGCTGGTACATGACAGTGCACTGGATGCAGTTTGGAGAACAAGGGACACAGAGGTCTTGCCTTTGCTTTGGGTTTTTGGTCTCTTTCTGGTTATCTCTTACTTAGAATATCAATCATAATAGCTCCACGTGTAAAGAAAGTATTTGCATAATCTTTTTCATGGCAAACAACACTTAAAACCAAGGTATTTGTTATTATGATCAGCTCTTGGTCTAACATATTTTTGAAAATAAGAAACTTTCATGAAAGCAGTTCCTTTCCCCCTTACCCCATTTGCTTGAATTAATTAACATTTTGACAATGCCATTTTCTGAGTACACACTTAATAACCTCTGGAGAATAGATTAGTCTAATATTATTTACTTACAAAGATCAGTTTTGATAGGATTTTAAGTGCAAACACTCTCGTTTGTAATCAACAATTCCTGCTACTCCAAATTTTTGCATCTTCAACTAAAACATCTATTACACAGGCCACCTGTGGTGATAAGTGTATCTTGTCTGTGAAATTATTTTAAACACTCTCAATTCACTAAAAACGCGTGTGTATTCTCTGCATTTGTAAGCTGCACACATAATTCCTCCCTCCCCCATACTTGGTTGCTCTGTAATATCAAATTACTCCTAAACCATTTGTGTATAAGACATAACTGGAGGTTGCCTTTTTGCTTTTCATCTTCTCCATCTCTCTTTTCCTGCTCCTTTACAGCAGTTCATGTATTTCATAGCGCAGGTGGTGATAAACACCAGGCAGGTGTAGAGCTCCTAAGACATATGTTATAGGTGGGGTAGTGAAGATCTTGCTTAGGACGTAGTCTGAAATGAAGCATGAAAGAGCTCTTGACGGGTGGAAGTGGTCATTAGAAATGTGACTACTGAAAAGTAAAACACCAGAGTCTGTAATGATATGGGCAAATCTGGATCCATGGGTGTTAATACTGTGCATTTCTGTTGGTAGGAGAGGGAGTTTTTGCCAGAAGGTGAAGTCATTAATGCTACTGGTTTTTGCTGCGTTGGTGTTCTGGGAGTGTGTGACATGCCTCTACTTGCTGTTATTCCCAAATCAACTCTCTGAAATTAGCAGGCTCTGTGCTCACCCTGTGTCCTAACCTTCTGGAGTCAGATCTTGTTAGCTGGGCTGACAAGATGAACACTTTGCAGCAAGAGCTGTTGTATGAGCTGAGAATTTTGGGTGGGAAAAGCTGATTGTTGTGGCAATAAAGAAGTTAGCAGAGAGTTTCTCTTTGCTTTGTCACTGAGGACTTGCCACACTTATACCCAACTGCTGAAAGTGCTTGATCAGTACATAGCTTCTGGTCTTGCAGCCCTGTCCGTGTTCACACTGGTGGTGGTGGGTGCGGGCTGAACGATGACAATTCCTGTGTGCAGGCAGCCCTCCAGAAGGCCAACGTGTGTGTGACAGTGGCCTGGAGTGTCGCAGCACCAAGTAAAAAAAATGGTTTTATAGTTGTTTAATAAAGCAGGAGACAAACGTTGCCTCTGTGCAAAGAGGCTGAATTACATACTTCATGAACCAAATTAGTATCACAATGCTTTGCTTTGTTCGAGAGGTGATATGCATTTACGGGCCCATTTTTCAGCAAGATAAATATGACATACGCCAAGACTTCCCTGAAGTAAATATTGTAAATAATAAAAGACTCTGCCAAGGAAAGCTGAGAAATGACTTAATCCTCACCCATTTATACTGTAATGCCAAAATGCCACTGACCAAATTGTAGAACAAACTGCCCATTTAATCAGCTCTCCCTGATATAACAGAATACGTTGTCTTAATTTCTAATGATATTCAGTATTCTTTCATTTAGTTATTAAGCCTTTGACTTTAAACATGTATCCAGGCTGCACTGTTTGATGCTGTTGGATTACTGCTTTATTTGTAGGTGTTTTTTTACTCTTAGCTTTTTTGGGTTAAAAATGTGAACTATTTTACCCTTTAAAAGCAACAACCTTTTATTAAAGGAGTTGTTGTACCTTAGAGGTTTTTTTTCTCCTTATTTTTATTTCTGCCTTGTGAAATACTTTTGTTCTTTCTCTGGCACCCAGGGCCTGCCAGCCTGGACAGAAATGATTAAAAGACTGTGTAAACATGTAGGATGGGATTTTCAAAAGTGTTCAATATTGGCCTAACTGGGGAGCATTGCCATTGAACAGTTATGTGAATGCTGAGTGCTTTTGAAAATCCCACTCTTAAAGTATCAGTGTTTTAACAGAGAACCTCCTTTGACACGGTTCCTCATCACAGGGCACACTCTGCATGTGTGACATCTTTAGTTACTGACAGTCAAGCCTGTAACAATGAGACATGGTCTTTGTTGGAACCCCGCTGTGGTTTGCTTTTAAAATAGTCTAATAAGGGGATTGGAAAGCTGAATGTGGGGAACTTTAGATGGCAATTTGGGATTTAATCGGGAGAAGGGTGATTGCCTTTGGTTTCCAGCCACTAACTTTTGTGGCTTGAGTTAAGCCTTTAGAGGTTGGGGAAAGACAGCCAACAGAAGGCAGTCAGCTCCTTTTAGGATTGGAGCATGAGCTCTGACCAGAATAGCAATAATTTGCTTCCCAGGAAGACTTGTAATTTAAACTATGTCCAGAACATCAGGAATACCTCAGAAAAATATTTGCTCATATGCAGTGGAAATGTTCATATTGGTAAAGAGCTTACCTGGCTGAAGACTTGAGGAAATGAATTTATAATCATATCAAAGTGTTAATATAACCCATATTTTTCAACTAATCAATTATTTTATCAACGACATGAAAACGTATCATCATGCACTCACACGGCTCTGGAGAGGTCCAGTGCCAGCTGACAAAGAGAACTCAGTTCATGAAGGATGATTTAGCCATAATATAATGGCTCTCAATCTGTGTATATGCCAGTGAGGACCACACACATGAGCAAGATGATATGCTTGCTCCTAATACCTAGTGGTGTAAATGAACAGAGTGGTATGGAGGCCAGGGATGCTATGATGGTATAAATCTGTATAAGAACAGAAACGGGCTTAGTCATATATCATAGATCAAGAAAAAAAATCAGTCCGTCCGTACCCATAACTGTAAAAAAATAATTTAATGTGGGGTTGGGTTATCTTGAATCGGTTCTATTTCTGGCTTTTGGAAAGGAAGGAAAGGCCCTCTGTAATACCAGCATGTGCTGAACTGAGGGCTCAGTGCTGCTGTGAGGAGAATGGGGTTCTCAGCTTGGCACCTGATTTCTGAGATCCTCTCCAGTGAAGAGTGATTTAATTATTGTTAGTTTGTTGTTTTTTTTTAATTGATTTTTTTATCTGGAGACTGAAGTAAATAAAAATAAGAACTTACAGTATACCAGCAGAACAAGTAGTCCTAATAGATGCTTATGGTATGGAAATTTCCCTCTGAATCCTCTTATCTCCTGTTTGTAAACAGGGCTGAACATAGTTCTGTGCAAACATTTCACAGTAGGCGCCCTCTGACAACTTAGCAATTTTCCCAACCTAATGAATAAATGACTGTTCCACCTGGTATAATTCAAGAGTGTAAGTTTTGTTTGTTATTGTAGATAACGGGCTTGTGCTGGAGAAAACATGATTAAATACAGTCCTTTTCCTGGTATGTTATAACTTAGCTCCCTGTTCCTATGTTGATGCAGAAGACTTCCAATTTGAACGCAGTATCACACTGCCAGATCAGGGCCCAGGACCTGCAAGGCAAGGCCAGATGCGGGGCCCAGTGAAAAAGAGGGGAATTCTCTTGTCCCTTCAACTTCGTGTCCTCACTTTCCATAGAAACTTGGTCTGGAGTCTGGAGGAGGTGATGTAGGAAAAGTGAAGCAATGTGATATTTCCTCTCTTCCACTTCAGAAGCCATGCTTTGTGTCACAATAACATGGATGAGGCATGTTCCATGCAGTAACATCTCTGAAAAAAGGGCAAACTGCATGTGGTTGAATGTGTACCTTCAGCATTCTGTGTAACAGCATTATTTCAATCAGTGCTGGTAGCTGCAATTGGATTTTCTTCGTTCATGAAGTATCTGTAGCAGCAAGTGCAGGAGGTTCTGTTCTAGTTCTGGATTAACAAGTAGGAGAAATCCTGGAAATGCTACACAGATGAGGTGCTTTTATGTGCAGGGCACGGATTAGGACATCACAGTAAACTACAAAATCCCAGTGATTTTTGTATTGGTAGTATTTGTACAAGTCATCTGTTAAATACTTGTTGGATGTGGAGTATTTGCTTGTGTTAAAATATTTCTCTGATGCAGGGTATCTGCTTGTGTTACTGGAAAGAAACCCTACTCAGTGCATTGCGTTTTGAGGCTGGTGTCTCAGGATTGACAAAAAAATCTGTAGGCTTTGGTTCTTGTAGTCTCAGAATGCATCAGCTGTGTGAGCTCGTTATGGAAAACTAGTACACCTGCATGGCTTCTCATGGGATGCAGTGAGCTGAGCGGAACTCTGTCCCTTGCTGCTGGAAAGGGTCATGCACCACTATGCCAGGAGCATCACTGAAGAACTTTGCAGAGGGGCAGTTGTGAGGAGGTGTGTAGGGCACAGCTGTTCTCTTAAACCAGAAAGTTGAGGTGCAGAATGTGTGCTGTGCCTGTGGTAGCTTTGGTCCGTGAATACAGAAATGACCATGATTTCAGTGGACTTGCATTTGCCTGGTTTTCAGTGGAAGCAGCTAGAACCCAGTGTATATATAGATTTCTCTGAGATCTTCCTTCAAAAATGAGAGAGTCTTTCATTTGCAGTGGTGAAAAAATATTTTTTTTTTTATTGAACACACAGATGTACACGGACAGGCACATTCACACACAGATTCTTAGAAATACAGGCTAAGATAACTTTTCTGTATCATCTTGCTTCTTTCTTTCTCGTTGTACCTCTTAGGGAATTTGTAGCACTGTTTTGTTCCAACACAAAACCCAGTAAATTAAACAAGCCCCCCCTGAAAAGACAGAGACAACATAAAACATCTGTGCACTAGTTTTCTGGAAATCCAAACGTGATCATCAACATAAAATGCTAATAAGTTTCATAGACATATTTTGGTCATTTTCCTAATTCTACATCCAGATATCCTTGAGTCTATTTATAATGAACATCTTTTCTTGTAATTTTTTTTTTGTAGTGACACATGCCTGCAATCACAGGAGATGTGTTAGTGGAACTCTGAAGGACACACAATGTCTGTAACATTTCTCAGATAATGTTGTCATATACTTGGAGCAGCAGGCCCATTTTGAAACAGTAATTTGGTCCCTAAAGAGCTCTTTAGCCTCTGCCTTGCCTGCCCACCCTGGCCAAGCTGTCGAAGAGAGCAGCCCAAGATAGATGGTCTGGATTTGTGTAGAGTAATTTAAAGCATCCTGCTTTTTTTTTCTGCTTCGTTTTCTTTCCTGGTGGAGAATTTACTTGGGAATATACTTCATCTGCAGCATTGCTTGCTCATACAGGCATATACAGCTCTTTGATTTTTTTTTTTTTTTATTATTTTGTCTTACTCTTACTAAAACCTTTATTAGAATGCAGATGAACCCTGACCTCAGCCGAGGATTAAGTGAACAGATTCTTTAAGTAATAAATCTAAAGGCATATTACAAGCAAGGAAAAGGGATTTCCCTTGTGTTTTTGGATTTATAAGTGCCAGAGGCTAAACAACTTACAAGGGCTCTAAGATTGCTCCTTTTTTCTAACCTGGGACATGTTCTAATATTGTGACATAGCGAAGAATTAAGCTGGCTTACTAAGTAGAAAACATGTAGAGTAATTGAAAATGCATCATACAGACAGGAATGCTCAATGCAACAATGTCCTGTTACAAAGATTACACTGATTTATAGGGGATGTCTTAACTCCTAATCCCAGGGACACAAGATCGCATCGACCATGTATTCTTTCATAAGCAGCAAAATAAAAAAGGTGGTTAATAATATATATACTAGAGATTGAAAATGAGGGAGAGGGGGCTGGGGCAGTGTTGACTTTCATGTTAGAAGAATTTAACAGTGCCAATATTTTCGTTAGGTTTTTGTGTTTGTCTCATCAGGGAGTGCAGCTATTTTGTGTTTTGTAGCTGAGAGAAGTAACCAAATGGAGCAAGAATGAATTAGAGCTAAATATTGTTTGGTATAAGCTGTTCTGAGGAGCTCAGAGAGGAAATGGCTGGGGGTGGGGGAGGGAGAAAAGGTCAGATGGACCATAGATGTAAAGCAGGGTGTGGAAACAGCTGGGGCCGAATCACCGTGTCTTGAAATTAAAAGAGAAGATGGTGAAAACAGTTATTTTCTTTTGACCGTCCAAAGGGGAAGACTTCAGGGAGAACAATGGTAGTGCTCTGCAGAGCTAACGTCACCAATAGTGACCTCACCCTAGATAAGTTCAAGGACCACTTCTCCCCCATTAACCATATTCAAAATAATCACATGTTCTTCCCGACCCGTTCATTTTCTCCCAGCTGTTGGTTCCTGCTCTGTGTCTCAGATGAGTCTTTTACCTTCTCATTTGGTAACACCTCTTCGAAGATCTGCTGGAAACTAGAGGAACTCTCTCTTTGGAGTCAGTCCTCTCTGCTTTCCTTCCTGTTTTTTTTCTCCACTCTAATTTGGTTTGCTTCATCAAGTTCACATTTTCAGCTGCTTCAGCTTTGCCAAGAGAACACAAATCTATTATTTCAGTCTTTTCTTCTCCCCCATGTTGAAATTTTCTTCCTGCTGTGTCCCTTGTAATTGCATTACTGAGGTTGCAGAACGTCCTTTCACATTAGGGCAATTTTTGCTCGATCTATGAGTCAAGTAGTAGAGGTTTGGTTCTCAAACTGGTAGGGACAACTCTTATACCACGAGTGGGAAGGGATGCAGAGCTTTGTGCTGGAGTTTTCCAGGAGTTTGAAACAAGTTTGTGGAAGTGTATAATGTCCTAGTTAGCTTAATGGTTATCTCAAAAACCTAAAGAGGGCATCATGACTGAGAGTGTTTACGTTTCACTGCTTGTCATTTGAAAAAAGCTTCAGGTTTCATTTACACAGCTTCAAGCCATCTCCTCTGCTTTCCTACTTGTGGCCAGCTTTGCTGCATTTTCTCCTGGTACAAGCACTTTCTTCCTGTGCCAAAACCCCTGGCATATCAGGAATGGAAAATTCACAAGCAGCATAAAATACATGGAACTTCAATGGCAAAGCAGATGCTAGAAAACCTGTTATGCTACAAGTACTAGAATCCTTGCTATGCTTTTAGTTTTATCTGTGATGTTTTGTTTTGTCTGTTCTGGGGTTTTTGTTGGTGCAGATTCCCCTGCCCTCTTCCTACTTCATTACGTCACACTAAATCCTGGTGTGAGAGGAAATCAGAGAGATTAACTTCTGAATGTTGACATTATGCAGAGGATTTATTTTTAAGTGAAGGCTGTTTGGACAGTTTTGTTATCTGAAGACTAAATAGAGCGGCCATAATGCTACGTTTGAATATCTATATATTTTGGAAGAAATGGTAATTTTTGAGGATGCAATGTAGGGAGACACTTGAGTAACAGGAGTTGGTACACTGTAGACTAATCCCCTCAAAAATGTATGGCCCATTCAGGGAAGGTGTGGTGGGTTTTGTCCCCATCTTGTGGCTGTCCAGGTAAGATGTTTGTAGGTCTTAATCTTTTGAGTCAAGCTGTGCAAGGTCCCACTGTTAGCTCTGAAGAGCCTGTCTCGAAGCCCTGCTGTCAGCCAATGAGGAATTAGTTGTGCATGCTCTCATGTAATCAATACACTAAGCATAAACAAGGGCAATAGAAATAAGCAAGAAATTCAAAAACTAGTAAGGAAACACGAAGGCTGCAAAGTGGCAGCTGAGACTGCAGAACTGCATGAACTAGAGGCGAGTTCTGAACTTTTACCAGCACAGCTGGTAAAGGAACTGTCTACTTAGAAAAGCCCCTAGAGCCCCCGCAGTCAGAAACATTTCACATCCAAAAGAAGAAACTTTCAGGAGAAAGCAGGGTCCTCTGATAGATGTCATGAAATTTCTTGACAGAAGACCAAGAGGTTGCTATGAAGTATTGAAAGGCTTCTTTGCCCCTCACAGTTGACAAAAGAAAATCCTGGAGAGATGCCATTGACTGATATGCTTCTACTATACATACAATAACAAGAAACAGGAAGGACTTTTAAGAGTCATGGAGAGAGTAAGTGAAGCTTTGGACAAGTCAAATTATGTCCCAGAAGTATAAAAGGTGAAAACTCTATGAAGTTGCTCATTTATCACAATCCAGAAAAAGGAGCTGCAGGTGACTGCACCCTGCAAGCTCTGAAATCTGTAGCAGGGAAATGCTCACAATGGTCTTCACAGGAAAAAAAGGAAAACTAACTTGGAGTCTGGAGAAAGAAGCAGAGGGACATGTTAGGGGACAACTATGAATCTCACTACAAGGCTCTGGAGTGGGCCAAAGGCCTGTCACTTGGAGCCAGTACTTAGATGCTGTTCCCCATTTGCTCCAGGTGAGATGTTAGCAGTGCCAAATTTACACTTATACAAATTTAGCCTCCCCTTTCTCCTTTGTGCTGTTGGAAGAGATTAGTGATGTCTGGGCCCAAGCTGGGTAGCACCTCTGTGGACATTGTTGTCTCCCCACCTGATGAACTGCAGACTATGCAGGTCGCTCACGAAGCATTTTTCATCCCCTTATCTGCCCTGGCTGCATTATTAAGTGTAAGGAAGCAGCTAGAAGGTAATGAACGGATTTGAGCCTTCATGCGGAGGGATCCAACTCCAACAAAATGGTCAAGAACGTGTACAAAGTAGCAATTAAGAATGGAGATTATCCAAGAACTTAATGTTAACAGAGGTGAACTTTAATTAGCTCTATGTGTAAGAAACTAATCTACAGAGTAGTGCATGGGATAGCTATTGACAACATGGTCAGGAATAAATAGCTAAAAATGCTCAGTAGTAGTAGCTCAAGGCTGAGCGGAATAACTCATGGTAACTCACAGACCTCATTATCTTTATTCGTGATGCAAAACTGGGAGTAAGTGCGAGGCTGTCAAGACGGTGGGTATCAAGCAGATCAAATTCAAGTAGCGCAAGTAAATAAAGGAGCATCACTTGCTGTATTACAGCAGTGAAATGGAAAGTAACCAAGATCAGTAAAATCCCTTCCTGGATAAACTCTGGACTCCAGGGGCTATCAAACCACATTTTACAAGAACTTGTCTTCTGTGCACCTGCCTTTCACTCAGCATCTTTCTGTTCATTGGCAATTTTGTGATGGCCATAATATGTTTTTTTTTATAAATGTCTAGCAGTTAGAATGAAGTTTGAGAGAAGGAACCAAGTTTTAAGAAAACCATTTATTTGATTCTCCTGATTATTAGAAAAATAAATCTTACAGAAACAATTTAGAAAATACATAATAGAGTTGTGTGAACAAAACATTTACCAACATAATTCTTCCAGCTTCTGCTTTTTCACTTCCCAGCATCCTAATCAGAAGAACACAAACAAGTGAAGGAAGTAGGTATCTTTGGGAAGGTGTGGGGGCAGGGGAGGGAGGCGGGAAGAGGGATATTTAGGATTGTGGAATGATTCATATATGAGAAGAGCTTGTAGAGTCGGGGAATCTTTAGGATGGAAAAGAGATGAGTGAAGGAAAGTATGATCAAGACTATTAAATTATCAAAGGGATTATGGAATAAGCATTCACAATTCCCAATACAAGGAATAAAAATTTCTCGGTTAAATGATCAGATAGCAGGTTTAACACAAACAGAGGAAGTACTTTTTCACACAATGCATAATTAAATTGTGAAACCCATTGCAACAGGATGTTGTGGAGGTCAAAACTGTAAATGAGTTCAAAGAGAAACAAGTTCAAGGAGGATAGATCTGACAAAGCCTATTAAATATGAGGGCTCAGATAAAATCTCTGGGCTCAGAGAGCCCTGAAGTTTTCATTACTGGAAGCTGGGAGAGTACAGTTGGATACACTTTCCATGCTCCTATTTTCTCCTTTTACATAGCTAGTATTGGCCATTGCGGAGACAGATACTTGGCTCAGTGTCTGCCTTTATGGAAGACATTATGTTTGTAGGTATTATACTTTGGAAGACTTCAAGAAAAGCCCTGCCTTTGGAAGAAGTTTGTTCCGATCTGAAATCCTTTTTGTCTCCTTGGGACCTTGAATCTGTCAGGTTGGGAGTATGACAACCCAAGGTGCTCAAACACTAGCTCCCTCCAGAATAATGAATTCTGAATGAATAATGAATTCAATCCAGAATTTGAATATAAAATCAGAAGATTTTTAAATACAGAAGTACTAGTTTCTCTATATATGCAGTCTTGGATGGTGGTGAGTAAAGGGTTCACTTTGCAGTTTATGTATTTTCTGGTTTTCCCAACACCATATGAAATCCAGAAATCAGCCTCCTTTAAAAAATGGCATGACAAAATCATCACAAAAATCATATGGAAGGAGGTAAAAAAGCTATTATTGTGAGAATTTCAAGAACATTAGTCAGCATTAGAAGAAACGCTTTGGATGAGTGTTGGAGAACAAACTGGGGGCCAGGGCAGACTCAAATTACTCTTCCTGTGTCAGCTAATGAAAACTGTTCAGTATCTGTGAACTGTTCCCTTGAGGAGATGGCCCCCAAAATGCATGCTGTGCCAGCTGGGATTGAATGGGGGTACATAAAAAAATAGGTATATGGATAGGTATGTTGTTATTACTTAATTGTGAAGTACCGTATAATGGCTTTAGCAAAAATCGGGATGCTAAATAACGTTTTGTGTGCACAGTAGAAACCAGTCCCTGTTTTCAGACATCCTCACTGTACACGAGTAGTCAAAGATGGGCAACAGCGGGTAAGAAGAGAAGAGTGAGGCACAACCAGATAAAGTGATTAGCCCAAACTCACATAATAGATCAGTGGCAAAGCCAAAAAACAAGCACAGGGTTTCTGGGGCACAGCTGATGGGATCATATGCTGCACAAATCCATTACAGAGAGATGTAGTAGCTTTGTGGTCTGAGCTGTAAGTTCAATGTTCATCCACACCAAAAATATAATGTATGGAGAGTTGAGTGTATTTTAGGAGATGGTTCTTTATTCTCACAGCAACTGGAAAGAATGGCAACCTGCCCCAAAATAGTAACTATCAATATATGATGCCTTTTGCAGCTCTCCTTCCTGATCAAATAAATAATTTGTAAGGTTTTGATGACAAAAGGATGTATCCTCTGCTCAGCTATCACCTGCCAGCACTACTCTGTGCAATGAGATTTAGAGATTTAAGCACAGAAATCGTCCTTTCTGCTGTTTCCCCTGGAAACAAGGAGCCCAGCAGAGAGGTTAATCATTTGGGTTTGCAATTCATAGTTGGCAAAAACCAAAATAATTCCTTATCTTCTGAGTTTTAAAACATGCTGCTAAACTTTAAACTTTCAAAGGCAGTGTTATTTGGTTCCTGTTATTGTTTAAATGTAATTCTAGGCAATATTATATGCCCAGAAGAGTGTGCATTAAATATAGTGAAGCTCCGTTTGCTTTGCTGTGGTACAGTCATGTATGGGAAAGAGGGGAAATAATCCATACCTTCCCCCTGGGTTTGCGGTATGTTCTATATAGCAATAGCTGTGTCCCGACACACCACCTTCCTGGTGTAGGAAATATATCCCAGTATAAGTGAATTCATTGTGGGTGGAGAGCGAGCTGGGAACTGAGGCATCTTGGTCCAGAAATAGCTCTTAGGTATGTGGAGGCCTGGAGGAGAGGAACACACAATAGCCCATACTGTGGGCTGGTGTCAGCCTCTTCTTTGGAGTGTGGGTAGGTGCAGCGCAATCCTGATAGGGGGTGGATTGCACGTTCCTCATTGAGAATAACCACCTATACCCTGCACGCCATGCAGGGAGTATATCCTTCAAGTCTAAGGCTAGTAACTTTCCTTTGTCTCTCCACTTTTCTACCA
Source organism: Phalacrocorax carbo (assembly GCF_963921805.1). Classification (NCBI taxonomy): domain Eukaryota; kingdom Metazoa; phylum Chordata; class Aves; order Suliformes; family Phalacrocoracidae; genus Phalacrocorax; species Phalacrocorax carbo. The sequence continues at coordinate 9,913,405 of NC_087520.1, read as the reverse complement.
ACCTATTGTCGTGCATGCTATATGTGATATGCAAGGGCATGAACTTGCAGTATCCAGGCATGAGGATGAAGTCACAGCTTTATTTCAACTTTGTATGCCTTGGCTGTGTGGGATTAAGTAAACCTAGTCATAATGTACGGGGTGCTGCATGCTATGTTTCCATGTAGTTGAAAAAGCTTTTAAAAATCTTTAAAACAATAATAAAAGCAGAGGGATTAGGAGAAAAGGAAAAAAAAAAAAGGATTCCTCATGTGTCTTGACCATTGGGGTCAAAACCCAGTAGGCTGAACTGGAGACATTATAATTTCCATTATTAGGCATCTGAGGGAGCCATGACTATAAGCACATTTTCCTGGGCTTTTAGTAGTGTTCAAATATATTGTAATGTCTCCTGCAGGAAAATAGGGGTAATTGCTGTCACTGTACTCTGGGGGCTAACGTTCTCAAAAGATATAACTAGTCACTGTGAAGGGGTTGTACCTGAAATGAATTTGACCCATAATGTATTGCAAAAATACTATATGCATCTTGGGATCTCAGCACTCTGCGTGCTTTGGAGGTGGGTCAATTAAAAGGCTATAATTTAGGGTCTTCATGAAAGTCTTTGGGAATAAGGAAGTCTGAATATGGTAATGAAAATCCATAAGGGAATTTTCACTTTGTGCATGTGTATTTGTGCATTTGATCCCTAGTCTTTGTATAGATAAAGATATAATATCACATTTGTGTGAGAGGTTTAAAAGTTAAATGAAAATATGCACCTAAATACTGTCTGCGCAAACACATGCACACTCATCCAGAATATACGTGTGCACACATGCACACCCCGCCCCCCACACCTCTGTGTTAATGAGCTTTTCCTCTGGAGAGGACAAGTCGAAAGGATCCAGTCCTTCCAGCCAAAAAAATCAATTGCTTCTTCATGAATTATTGAGATGTTTGCCATCAGTTTCTCTAAAAAAAAAAAAAGAGTCATTGTTCGGTGTTTCCTCCCCCAGCACACCCTTTGCTTTTACCTTGTGATACCATGACACGAAGACACAAATTCTTACATATAAAAGTTTTCATTCTTTTAATGACATGTATATTGCAGTATTCAAGTGTCTTTTTCTTCTCTCCAGTGTTAGCTGTATTTGTGCACGTATACACTTTCCACATATAGCAACTGCCATCCTCATCCCAGGACTTCGCTAGGGAAGGGACACTGCAAGTAAAAAGAATTAATTTTATAGCAAAAATACTAATATTTCCTGTGCTGCCAACTGCAGTATTGATGTACTGATGCTCAGAAACTGAATCAAGGCTCTTATGCTGAACTGTGAGACACCGCAAGCGAACACTTTTGCCTCTTGTGTAAATAGATAGATTAATGACGTTAAGTGAAAGCCAAGCCTGCTGAAATGTTAGTTTCCTTATGGTGCTTTGAATTTCCCTTATTTTTGATAAATGAACCAATCTGGCAATAAAATCCTTGCACAGTAGGTTAATAATGTCATAGCTGTACTGTGAAATAGTAATGTTTGTACTATCTCTTTGCAAACAATAATCCTTTGAAGCCTGATGAATCTATTTTGAATCAACTTGTCTGTTTGCTGGTACACAGAGCTTCCCCTTTGAAAATACAGCTTAGAAGATATTTAAAACCCAGAGACAATAGACTAAGGAAGAGGGACAGTGGTTTAAAAGGCAGAAGTTGGGCGAATACTCGTCTTTTCCGCTTCACTTTCTTCTCTCTGTCTCCTTTAATAGCTGTGTAAGCATTTTAAGAAAGATTTCCTTCCTACTTTTTCTATCACAGACTCCTGCCTGGTTTGTTTGCTGCAACATTCAGTTATCACTTACAAAAGTAGCTTTTCCCCACAATCACTTGTGAAGAGAACTGAAAAAGCAGTGGCTGAATGTAATCAGAAACTTTGCTTGCTAAATCAGGTCTCGAAATTAAGCTGTCTTTGGAGGTCGGCTTTCTCATGGTGACACTGTTTTTGTTCTTGTACTCTGTGAGGAGCTCTTATTTGTATTTATAGGTAGTTTATCATATATCAACAAGAATATCTGCACACAGTGAACTAATTTCCCAGCAGGAGTTTTTGTTGCAGCTTTACGATAAACTTCAAATGTGGACATATCTGAATTAAACTGGGCTTCATATGCTTGCTAAGAGGGAGATTTAGGAGGTAGCAAGAAACAAAAGCTGTGAGAACAAGTGGTTCTCACACAAGTTAATCAAGTAAAATGGGGGGTGAGCTGTGCAGACAGCAGCAGATCCTCTACCTGGAGAATATTTGTCAGTGTTCATGTTCAGAGTAGGGAGCTCTCAGCGCTAACCTCAGCAAACAGAGGTGTCAGAATCAGTCCTTAAAACCCGTGTCGCCTGACCTTGCAGAGATCTAACACTTCTCGTCGCACAGAAGCACTGACCTGTATTCCATAGTGGCCAGACACCCACTTCCCATTTAAGAGTGAAAGACTGCTAGCAGGGAGGGGACCGTAGGAAAGAAACAGGTGATAATTGCAGCAGGGCACTGAGGTCCTTTCTTAAACATCCTGTGTATCTTCTGCTTACAGACCTTTTCCCCATCCTCTCTACTATCTCCTGAAAGATCAGCTTCCTACTGACTTGCATGAGTAAAGATGGTGTTCCTCAAGCAAGGAGTAGAAACAGCACCCTGCAGTTTAGGTGATCAACCACATTGGCCAATGTGTTCAGCATTGAACACTCACTGCACCTCTCAGCAGAGACAGGCAGACCTCCAAAGGCAGTCTGTTTGCAAACAAAAAGAACAACGTGACTGCAGCAAATAATTCTGTTGTCTCCGGCACTCATAAGTGCATCAGGATGAGAGCAGTGCATTTGGTGCTGTAAGGGGCGTAATGGACTGGCAGCAATTGGGAGAGGAAAGGAATCGTGAAAAACCGAAATCTCCCATCAAATGGTTAGCAAAGGGCCAATTGTTCTATTTACAAGAGCTCTCCTGCCTGGAGGAGAGGCAAAAAAAAAAAAAAAAAAGGTATCAAGACAAGCATTTCCTCCCTGTAATGATAAGGAGCTGTTGCCTGCAGCATTCAGACTACAGGGTTTCACAGATGTTTAAAAAAAAAAAAACAGCCGACAGCCTCTCTCTACCTTAACTATAGCAGCAGCACAATTGTCTGTCAGTCTTTGTACAAAGCAGAGTGGAAATATTGCCCTCCTGTTTCTTTAAGTCCCAGGGACTTAGTAAAATTAACACTAAATGTTTTAAAAGAAACCCTATCAAAAATCACTGATGATTTCAAGTTATTACTGAGCATGGGTGTCTGAGTAGCTTGGGGCAGTGCACATAAACTTGACAAACAGGGTACTTATGTGGATCTGGGCAGGCAGCACTAAATAGGGCAATGAAGCTTTTATTCATTCAAAGAAAGGTTGAGTTTGATTGGCAGGTCAGCCTGCCTGAACACCACAGTCTCTTTTCCCTAACACTTCACTGCTATCAATTACAGTTTTGAATGTGAATTGTTTCTAATGTAAAATAATGCCAACCTCTGCCTCTAACCTCAGGCCAGAAAGCTCTCTTGTGCTTTTTTTTTTAATTCATATTCACTGACTGCCTGAGGACTCTGTTCCGGCTTTGTATTTTTTCAGTATCTCAAAGTGCTGCCATCAGAAGCCAGATTCATGCACAGCACATTATTTTCATTGTATTAATGATATCATTGGTGAGCAAAATTAAATAGAGAGATATTTCCCCCTCACCCCCCCCCCCCCCCCAATCAGTTGCCACAGTAGTACTGTTTGGTTTCATACACATGCAGGTTCAGAGACATAATTCATAGTAAAGTTATAATCCATTACAAGCAAGCATGACTCTGAAATTGCTTGATTTTTATCTGGTAGTCGACTTAAATCTGTTTGCAAAACTTGCCCGATTGAAGAGAATGCAGATCTTATTTAAATCAAGTGATTTGGTTTAGCTGCCATCTGTTGGCCGGTTCATTATTATAATTCTGCGGTTACAGTAGTTACCTGTCTTCATTTATTTCAGTAAACAGAAATTACATTTAGCAAATAGTAGGGGTGTTATGTAATGTCTCTTACCCCAGGGAACTGGTTTTATGTGTGTGCACATATAATTTTAACACAAAATCTCCCTTCTATGCTGGATGACCATTTATGCTGCAAGATGCATTTCCTGTTGCTTTGTGACAATCCTCAAAAATGAGTTGCTTTGCTGACTTACAAAAACGCTACGTGTGTTGCATTGCAGTAGGTTAGAAAGGCCCTACAGGATGACATTTTTGAATGGGTTCACAGAGTGGAACACACGGGTTTAGGACCCTCTGAACGGTGGAGTCTCTTGTAGAGACTTGTTTTGTAGTATCAGATGCTGCTGTTCCTTTTATTCTGCTCCTTCATATGGTCCACATCCCCTTTGTGAGGACTTAACTGTGCCCATTTATCCCATTTCACAAAAGCTTCTATTCCAAATGAATTTCCATTTCGCTATTGTTTACTTGATTTTCATCAGCATTCTCCCTCTCTAGTGTTTGTGGCTCATCTCTCCTGCTCCATTATGGAATAACAGTGTGTGCACTCTGCCTCCAGTGACATCACTTCAGGCGTTCTCCCATCACATCCATTAATATCTTGATAGGGATATACAGGAAAGACCTACCTTTGCTCTTTCATCTCTCTTGAGACAGCCACTCTGCAGAGTAACCTAGAAACAAGCCATCCCTTTTGGATGCAATTGCTTACAAAAATACCAGTTTCAGGATGGAACTGTGCTTTCAATAATAGCTTTTTTTTTTATTATTGAATACATTCAGGCATGGTTTTAACATATATTTGATTTTATGGTGTGATGTTTTACTTGCAGTTTGTGGTGGAAAAAGGTCTCTTACTTTAGAAAAATAAGTGTATGAAAATGTTGTATGATACAGCTGGAGACACCTCCTGCTCCTGGTGGTTTTATATTTTCCTTGTGGGCTCTTTCCTGCTCTCTGAGATTTCTCCATTAGCTCCAAGGATAGGGTCATCTGAGAGCTTGAAACAGGAAAACCTGAATTCTGGGTTTTTTTTCCTGTTGTCAAGTTTCACTTCACCATGGTATACATCGCCGTGGCCAGCAGGATGTCTGAGGAAATTGCAGATTTCCCACCGTATTGCATACTTCTTTCATGCCTTGCATAAGGTGATTCTGGTATTCCAGGTACAATTTCTAGTTTTTTCACAGCATGTTGTTTTTTATTTTAATTTCAGAGGAAAATAAATTTCAAAATTTCAGACTTCTACGACAAATAAAAATGCTGAATTTTTACCAGTTTGATGTTCAGAAAAACTCATAGCCTGTTCCTGGTTGATCGGTCATTTTTATACCCACTTTGCAGCTTGGGCGGTAGAAGTAAAGTGGTGCATGGTCTGATATTTCTGTTACACCGGTTTTAGAGCAGAGTGACTCCATATTTTGCACAGGGGACTCCTGATTTACAAGCTCATGCCAACGGACCACTTTCACAGCAAATATGTTATGTAGTTTTGGTGCAAAAAAAATGTGTGCCTTGCTCTGCTCCTCAGTAACTGCCTTGTAAGGCTCAGACTGTTGGAGTCTGAATTCGGAGCGTGTGAAAAGGAAGCTATAAGAGATGCCACCTACTCCAACTCATCCTCCACTTTCCAAACAAACATATGGCACAAACACATTGTAAATAAAGATGACTTCAGACACAGCTCTTTTCATGGGTGAATGAGTTACATTGGGTGTTTTACTGGCAAGCGGAATGTTACTTGGATTGCACATTTGAATACTTGATCTGTTAGGAACGAAAGTATCCAGCAATGCTGTGTATTGATTTAAAGTCTCTACTGCAAACAAGCAGTTAGCTCACTGGAAGGCAGCGTTTGTGGGAGATGCCGACACACAGCAGCTAGCGGCTGAGGGGGTCCGAGTTTGCTTTAGCTGGGTACTGCAGCGGCAGGGTTATGTTCTCTCCTGTACGGCTCCAGGACCGTGTTTACGTAGCATCTCACTCTGCCTAACAGTCACCAGAAATCATTATTTCTGCTGCAGGCAGTGGCAATTTGGCAATGCCTGTGCTCTCGTTGCTGTAATGAAGCATTGGCATCATCCAGGATTATGAGGAGGATCATGTTTACCTTCACTGGAGTATGAAGTGGTGAAGGCCGTAATTCAAGAAAGTAATCGAGCATTTCATGTAAATCTGTCATTGTTCTGCACATACTGAAGCATGTGTTAAACTTTGACTTTTAATGAGACTTGACCAAGTGTTTGAAGGTCTATATGTATTTAAGGTCAGCTGATACCATGAAAATTGTTTAGCTGGACTTTATGCACAGTACAGATAATCACAGGTTTAATATCAGATGAAAGACACCCTCCTAATAAGGAAGTTTTTTGGCAGATCTGTCCTTTGACTTTTGTTTTCATGAAGTCTGTTGCAATTCATAGTGCATACTTCTTTCCTTTTGGAAGGAACACACAAAGAATTGAATAATTTAGCTTATAATTTTATGAGGCACCAATATTTTTGAATAGTCAGCAGAATCCTTCCTCAGTTGTTTGGAAGCTTAAGGGGTTTAGAAAGTTCTTCCTTAGAGATAAATAAGCTGTCAATTCATGACGAAGAAAATCAAACTTGTACTGTTGATTTTGGCTCTGGTATTTGCAAAAGTATGAGAGAAATTTTTGCAGTCGTAGAGCTCTCCATGTGTTAGCATTTAGCTTTCCAATGCCACATTGTGCCTCTGATAGCATTTCTAAAAGGTAAACAGAAATGTCAAAATAATGAAAATAAAAGATTAACCATTCAGATTTTTTTTGAGTTAGAAATCAAATCTTTATTGCAAATTAATAGAAAACCAGATCAAGTTCCAAAAGCTGCTTATTACACCAGTTGCCTGAGTTTTTCTCCCCTTCTTCTGAAGGCCTTTTTCAGACTTCACCAGATTTAGATTGTGAAATGTCTAAACAGAGGTTCTAAACAGAAACCTGGGAGGTATAGAAAGTATGCCAAGAGCAAATTAGTTTACTTAGTTCATGACTTTAATACACCCTTGCAATTAGCAGAGTATTTCCTTTGGACTTGTGGTCTCAAGGTATGCATTTCTGTTCATGATTTTTTTTTATTCACTGCCTTTAAATGAGAAAAACCAAACTCCACAGTTCTGCTTTGCTGGAACTGTATGTGCCAGGAGTTTGATCACGTTCAAGTTACAGTTTGACTCACAATTCAGCATCTCGAAGTGCATTGGCAGGTGAAAGGAAAAAAGGCTGAATTAGGAGGTGGTTCCAAAGTAGAATTAGGCTGTGAAATGCACTTGTGAAACCTCTCCCCCAATATACCAGTTTCTCATGGGCATACACACTGAGGGATGTGTTGTTTTCCAGGTTCTGCTGCTGGAGAAAATGCACCTATTTGCTGAGTAAGATGATATACTCATGACAATAAAGGATGCTGAAGTCACCGATCCCTTTGGAGGCTGCATCTTCCCCTACAGATATCCTAAACCATTGCAGCTCCCAGATGCTTTGTGCCTCTGCAGTGTCCCCACTTCCTTCATCTAACTTCACTTCCTTCCTTCTCAGTGCCAAACCTTCTAGATACAGCTTCAGTTCAAACTATATCTTCCAGAGCTGCCTGTACGGTCCTCTCTTCCCTCCCTGGAAAACAACTGCAACCCACCTCGTAGCTGCCAAATTGGCACCCACAATTGCAGTATCTTGACCCAGCGTGACACAACCCCTCTCCCTCAGATACCAGTCCTGCCCACAAACCCCCCACAATGGCAGCTTGACCCTGGCTGACACAATTGCCCCTTGTGTTTGCCAAACCCACAAAATTATAGGGGTCGTGCAGGAAAAGGCAGTGAGATGGGTGAGTTCGTGCTCTCTGTGCTGTCTGTGACACTGTGACCCTATTCATGGGCACATCCTTGCAGGAGGACTCGGCAGCCTGTCTGCAATGCATCGTTTTAAATTGTAGCCTTAAACGATCCTTTTTTAGATGCAAATGAAAGACCCAATTAGAGCTTAAAAAAAAAGGGCAAAAATGTATTAAGATTAGTAAGAAACATCTGATGCTCCCTCCGTAGGTCCATCACTTTTCTGTTTTCAGTCTTTATTTCTCAAGCATGTGTGTAGACTGCCGTGCGCCCAAACCCAGTCTTGTCAGTTTTATTTGCACATGTGAAATCTTCAAGCTATCGAAGATCTGTTTATATTTCACGTAGAAGAGTTATCTGATGGTCACTCAGGTTCCAGTCCAGTTTCTTTTAATAGCTTGTGGTGTTTTAACTGTGTATTTTAGTTTTACCAGTTAGAGAATGGGAGAAATTATACATCCTTATTTCAAAGAGATGATCCGTGGACTAATCAGACAGTGTTTATAACACATATGTTCTAAAATGTAAATTAGTATAAATAAATGTATGTATATTTATATGTAGTATATTTATATGTAGTATATCAATAGTGTGTATGTGTGCACATACATGTCTATAGGCATGATATGCATTTAAAAAGTCTTTTTTTATGTTTTTTTTTTTTTTTTTTTTGCTAGTGCATTATCAATTTACTCATGTGCCACTGAGCGCCCTGGCTTGGGAGCAGGATTTGGGGATCTCTGCTCCAAGTTGTATTTCGCTGCAGGCCCGTTGGCTGTGCGCTGGGGCAGGATGCAGCAGTGCCGTGCTCCTTACAGGGAGGTTTTCTCTGGGCTTGCTAATACAGGGAAATTTACTGGCATAATTATACCCGTATAATTATGCTGGAGTAGTTATACTGCTGTAACTCCCATGTGGACGCTCTTGTGCTGCAATAATAGTGCCCATATGGGAAGTTATACCAGTATATCTCTACTGGTAAATATCTCCATGTAGGCAAGTCCTTCTTTAGGGGCAGATTTTGCAGACCAATGTACATCATAGCTTGCTTTTGTCAACCACATTTTGTGCACAGGAAAAAGTTGTTTAGAATTCTTACCAGGATCTTTGGACAGAAACAAACATTTTCCCTCACCAATATAACATTTTTTTTTCCCTACAGTCACTTTATTTATTTTTTTAATATCTTTTAATATATAAAAATACAGATGTAACTTCTGACTTTTGTGTTCAGGAAATTTCTTTTTAGATGTACTGAGGATCAGATATAAACCATATCTGGAAGCAATACTTGGCCAACAGCTGAGTGTGTGTGTATGTGTGTGTGTTCATCTATCCATGATTCATTCTGAGGGCTGTTTTAGCCTTCATAAAATATTCATGCTGGTTGTGCATGGTTCTATAATTGCCATCTCAGGCCTTGAATTATTTATAGGTTGTACTGTTCACATAGTCTCATTTACTGATAGAGCAGATAACACTATACAAGAGGATCCCAAACACTCTAATGCCTGTTACTTTGCATTAAGTAGTGGAATTATATTACTGTAGGTGTAAAATGCTGGCCTTTTTCTCCTCTTGCTTTAATATATCATTTTTGTATTTATAATATGCTAATTGTTGAGATGCTGTTAAGACTCATAATTCCTGCCGAGTTTTGCAGAAATCAAGATGTGGTTGAAATGATTTAGCTCTTGATCCCAAAATGATTGTTCTAAATCCACCCCCCTCCCTTCCCCCAGTTGTAACACCCAGGATAATTTATTGAAGTGATGTATGAGTACACATGCATACCTGAGCTCCTTTGTTTTACACTATTGATCAGTTTATGTATCTTAACAGCTAACAAACATTCAGCAGTCCAGCTAATATAGACATTTGCCCAGTGCATTTTCAAGTTCATTGTACTCAATTAAACACTGACGATGAATTCATCATGAAAAGTGATCTTATTTCCATCAAATTTCCTATTCATCTTTTCTGTGATTAATTCTGTCAGCTTTTCTGACCTACTTTTCGCTTTATTTTTTTTGTTACTGAATATGTGGAATTGCATCAGGTTAGCTTGGACATACAGTGCACTTTGAGTTTTCTTCCCCTGCGCAGTTTTTGGTTTATCTACTTCATGAACCGAGCGCTCGTCCTAGGTGGAAGATGCAGCTGAGGTAGAATTTATTTTAATTTTTTTAACCCTTCTGCTTTTCTAATTAAAAGAAATAATTACTGGAGTAGAAACTCAGTCACTAGCAGAGCCAGAGTACTAGTCCATGCACTGGAATGCCTTCTCTTCCCAAAAAACTTTTGCATGGCCTTGTGAGGTCACTTATTTTCCTCCCCTATGAAAACAGAATACTGGCATGATGGCTATAGGGACTAAGTACATAAAGAATATAAATTGTCTCTCTGCTATAATAAGGAAGTGCAATAGGAACACATATGGAAGGCAGACTGCTGAAGTCTATGGGGGTACTGAAATAGCACAGGATCATGCAACACACACCTAGCCAGGGTTTTTGTAGAGATGCTGGTTCACGCAGGCAGATGGTAAGGAGAGCTGGTTAAAGCCCTTCATTTCCGTGCAGCTCATTTTGTTGCTCTTACAGAGATTAGGAAGGATGTTCCTCCAGCTGAGTTTCTGCTCGCCTGTTTCCCTCAGGGACCCAGTCCCCAAACACGAGCACCAGCCTTTGCTCCAGCTGATGTGCTTGGGCTGCTCCTCTACTCCTGGGCTGCTTGCATGTTCCCCAGCACTGATTTTGCTAGCACAGTTCAGCAAAGGAGATCCTCACTGTGGGATTCAGGCATGTGTCTGTGGTGGCAGTGGACTGAGTCTTGTATTGGCAGCGCTTTGCTCCCTTCTTGGCACTCTGGAGGTCTGAGTGATCTTTAGTGTTTCAGAAGGGAGGAGCCAGACAGGTATGGTGCAAGGAGGAAAAGGTGGTGGTTTAGCAGTGATTACAGATGCAGCATCCCTGTTCAGGGGAAGCCTGAGACAAGCAGGTAGCAGAAGAGGTGAAGATTTAAAATTTACCTCTCGCAAAGCAAAGCAAAGTATGGATTAAGGCAGCTCTAGGATGAAGCCGAAAGGAACTGCCAGAAAAAAATAGAGCAAAAAGAAATGTTTCTGCAAAACAAACCATTTTGGTGAACAATAAATTCTTGGAAAAAATATGTCTCTGCCTGAGCCCTTATTTTTCTTGATAATAAATCATTATAAAATAAACCTTGTGACATTCGCCATTCTATACAATGGGCTGAATTGAAAAGAGCTGTGTTTTTTTCTGTATGATTTTGTGAGCCCTGTGGGTCCCTCAGAGAAGGAAACACTGTTATTGTCATGCAGATTTCTCTTCTTTTCTTGGAGATTTCAGAGATTCCATGAATCCCTTGCAACAGGGTAATTCTACTTTTTTCCTTTTTAAAAGCTTTCTCCAGCAGTGCCGGTGTGGTAGCTTTATTGCAAAGGCTCCACCTCTCTCATGGAGTTTCCTAAGTTTTCAGAGCTAAGCGGGACTGCTGTGGCATGCGTACGTTACTAAGCTTTCCTGTTAGCCACTCATTTCACTTTTTGCTTTTCTTCCTGCCCATTTAAAGCTCAATGTGTATGTAGGGGGGAAAAAAATAGATTGTTCTTATATATCATGTCTTTTGCAGTAGTACCTGGAGGGCTCCGGCAGGTCAGATTTCTCTACAAATAATATAGTATTGCCACACAAAATTTATGCCTGAAAGGACTAGAGATGGTAAATGAACAACAGGACACTGAGGAGAATGGGACTGAAAAAAAAAAGTGTTGGGGGTGCCGTACAGCTGAGCTGCTCAAACAACTTGGTTTTCTTCAGGGATAATGGTCTCAACTTCTGCGTGCCAGGGGTTGTCACAGAGTTACTTGGAGGAAGGGTTTGCACTATATAATTTCTGAGTTAGGTGCTGGAAATACAATATGGCTTTTAGGGGAAAATAACACATTTTAGTAGCCAATTACCAAATAAATTTTATTTTGTGAAATTGTTAAAATATTAAATATCTTGGGGGTCTTGTTTTTCCCCCTTCTGTATTTTGTCTCATAAGAGGTCTCTGTATTGCTTAGCTGGAATGTGGTCCTGGGTTTCCAGGGTCTTTATACCCTTTAACATTGTGCAAATGGCAGGCTGCAGGGACACCAAGGCATCACTTAGCTTTAATTGGTCAGCTAGCCTTTGCTGTTATGCACTGCACGCTGCCGTGCCGTGGCTGACCTCAGGCTGTGCTTCGAAGCAGTTTCCTCCAGCACGGGGTAGTGCCCAATTACATAGAGTGTGGGAGCATTGATGCTCAAGCCTTTCAACAAAATTTTACCATATCTATTAGTCCAAAGGTATGAAGTACCAAAAAACCCTGTACCAGACCTAGAAAAACAAATTGGTAAGTGTGCTTCTTTCACTGATACTGACTGTACTGAATAATTTTCATAGACTTTTTAAAAAAAAGTTTCTGTGAAATCCTACATAGTTTCCCCCTTTACATATCAGAAGTCTTTAAAAATATCTAAGATTTTTTTAATGCCAGCAATAGATGAGACAATCCTAGATACGTGTGACACCTTTTGGAAAGTGTCTTTGTCTTTATCTATCCTTACAGTACCTGTGTGCTAGGGAAGTGTCATGATCCCTATGTTAGAGATGGGAAAAGAAGACAGAGAGAGATTTAAACCTAGATTTTTAAAGGTGTTTTGACTTCTAAAGATGCAGTAAAATGTGCAGTAGGACTTTCAAGAGGGCTTAATTGCATCTTTAGCAGCCTAAAAGCTTACAAAGTGTGCCAAGCAGACATACAAATCTAGGTCTTCTGTGTTCTGGTCTAGTATTTTAACCACTGGATGGCCCTTCCAGGGTGGACTGATTCTGGAAAATAAGTATGACTTTTTGCTGCACTGTTGTTCAGTGTTGCTGCTTCAGTAGAACACGGAAGCACTGAGTCATGGCTGCTGGCATTAAGCGAAGAGCAAACCTTTGTCAGTGGTTGAAACCTAAAGTGTTTTGAGCACTGTTTAAGTACATACATTTCTGAGACAGTATTTATAGAAAGGTTAAAATTTCCCATTCTGTAAGAAGGCATCTTTCAAGGGGGTATTTGCACAACTTAGCCCTGGTGCGCAGTGGAAAAGCCCAAACTGGGAAGCTGGCCACCCTCCACAGAGGCTATGGAAAGACAAGTTTTTTCCAAAGACAATTCGGAGCACTTGAGCTGGGCTCCTGCCCAGAACTGGCCTCTGGAGAAGCCCACCTCTGTCTGTGCTGCCTGGGCAGAAAGCTTGGGAAGGTCTCCCAGCTCCGGCTGGCAAAGGGGATCTTAGTGGTGTCAGCACCGCTCAGTGTGCCTTTGCTGTTTGTTCCTAAGAGGTGAAAATAAATCTCAGTACCTGTGACTTGTCCTAGATTCAGTGCCATGTAGCTGTGCAGGGATTCCCATGTCACAGTGTTGCTAGAAGTGTGATGCTCCCTCAGAGATGTGCTTAGCTTCTGTGGCTTGAGCCCCAGGGGGTCACAGGACAAAAGTCTGTGGGGCTTTTGCTAGACAGATGCAGGAAACCTTTCTCCAGGGCCAGAGGCCTTTCAAGAGTTTTCTGGTTTGAAACTAGGATTAAAAAAAACCAAACCCCCAAACCCACAACAAAAATCACTGCGCTATCTGTGAGTCAGTGGTCCAAGAGAAAAGGGAAATTTGTGAGTAAAAATGCTATCATTTCCATGTCAACCTTTTAAATGCTTTTCTAACTTTTTTACTTCGTTAAAATTTGCAAGCAAGATTTGTGTTTTACCAGGAAAGGATGCTTTTAGTTTATAAACTATCTAAAGCTGATGTTTTGACGCATTGGAGGTTTTTCTCTGAACGTTTTTTTTCATGCTGGCAGACCCTCAGACATGACTCTTTCCCACAAAAGTTTCTTTTTTACAGACCGTCATTTCCCAACAGAGGCTAAAAAGTACCCAGAAAATTCAGAGTCAGATCTCACTCCTGGACTGGCTGTGGGCTCATCACCAATGCATTCACATCTCAGTTAAACTTTTCAAACTATTGCATATATTTGAATATGTTTTGTTTCATAAAGAATCTGTTGCTGTAACACAGGAGATACATCACTGATGCAAAAGAGAACAGAAGGGTAAAACTGGCATTACCATCGGGAAAGCTTTGTTAAAAGCCAAAACTGCAGCCCTGGTCTGTGATTTGGTAAGATTCAGCCTTCCTAGGGACTAGGAGCCCAGTTCTCAGAGGTCCTTTCCTTATCTGTCATCTTCCTCTGCTACTGACAAACCAGTTGAGCTCTATAAAAGCTGCTTCTAGTGACAACTTCCCTCCTGGCCACAGCGTGCATTTGCAACATGCAGTTTTACTACTGCATATAGTACTTAATGCAACCGTATGTAGATCCAGATGTCTTTCATCAATCCTGAACCTGCCACAGCTGTAACCAAAGTAACCAAAAAGATGCCGACATTTTCCTTGTTACTTTCCAATGCTTACATTTCTTGCAGGAAAATAGGAAGAAGCATGTTAAACAGTATACGTATATGACATGTACTTTTTTCCTTCATGTACTGTGTGCCTTTAAGTTCTTAAGTTATGTATTATTCATACAGTTAAAAAAAAACAGTTTTGCTCAAGAAAAAGAAACTATTGGTGCTGTGCCAGTCATCTGCAGTTTAGCATCACATTTTGCAATAGAAGTCTATGGTGTTTCATTTCTGTTTCAATCTGCGGTTGGCTACGGAAGCACTAAGCATGGAAATATTACAGGTGTTCAGACTAATTGTAAATCCATCTGCCCTACCTGTATGTAGTATTGTTCTATAAACTTGGTTGGCCTAAACTAGTGCAAGTGAAATTGTAACATGATACAAACAGTAGATGTTTTTTTGCTAAGCTTGCTGAAGAGTTGTAGATACATTCCTATAATACTATGTGGTATCTAGTGTGCATATATGTGCATGTATGAATAAGTACGATATATGTTGATAAAATATAATGACTGGACTGAAAAATATTCTGCATTAAAATGTATGAATTATAGCTATAAAAGCATATGCAGGTGCACATTCTTTATATTATACTCCATTTCCGTACACAGTGTGTGTGTACATGCGTGTGCACACATGTGCCCATGTGCATATGTGTATCCATGTGTTGCTGTGGTCCCCAGTGGGTAGTTTATAGTTTGGAGAGAAATCATCTTCCATCATTTGTCACTGCTGAGCTGCAGCAGACCAGGCCAGCACATCATTTGTTAACAGCGACAAAGCCGCACTCATAAACGCCGACATGTTACATTAATTTATAGGCACTGAGTGACTTATTAAATGTGACGTGTGAAATATAACAGGGCCCGGTATGGATGATTAGGTTTTGGGCTTTGAATTGTTGACAAGGCAGGGGTAATGAATTGCGGGACACAAGCTAGTATGTTTCCCCCTCATTAGTCAGTATTAGCTGCATTAATAGTAATAATTGGATATATTCATCATTTAAAATGTTTTAATAAATGTTTGGACAGCACCTGATCTAGGCTGTCAAATATTAGACTGGAAGGTTTGTGATGGGAGAAAAATTATGCCTTTCCTTCTGCAGAGATTTATACAGCCTAAGGGGTGCCATTTGCCAATGTCCTTTAAGAAGTAATGGGTGGAGATAGTTTGGAAAAAGACAGTGCAACAAGAGAGAAACCAGCCTCTCTCACGTTTCAGGAAGACGTTTCCGTTTTATTCTAGAGTCTTTTCGGTCCTGAGGTCAGGTCTCCAAGATGGGGTCTGAACCGGTTATTTCTGGTCAGGTGCCAACCTCAGATTAGAACTTCACAAAAGGCATGCATGTTTCCATCTGAATTTCTGTTTCACTCTTTTACAACTGTGGACTGAATGTTGCCCAGAGCTCAGGAACTTTCCAATTTGGGGTTTTGGCTTTGAGTCATCAGTACTTTGAACTATTAACATATTTAAAATTCCAGAAAATTTTCTGCCTGGACATCCTAAAAGCATGATTCTCTGTGGGACAAAGGCAAGACATTTCTGGGATGTTCTGCCAGCTCTGCTTTCAGTCTTGGTTTCTGTATCTCAAATGCATTGTTGCCTCTAATTCGATATGAATATTCCTCTGATTAAAGAAAAAAATTAAATTTTTGTTTCACTATTTTGTGATCTTTAGAAGTGGAATTTAAAAAATAAGCTAAAACTGTTACCAAGGAATGCAGACTGTATTTGTCTCTTGCTTTAAAAGGGATATGTATGTGAACACTAGAATGTGCCTTCTAAGTGACTGGATGGAGATCAAGAAGATCGTGTCTGGTTGCAAAAAAGTTACATCATTTCAAAACCTGAGACGCGTCACTTGGCTGTAACCCATTATGTAATAAAACCCAGGTTTTAAAAGCAACCATCAAAACATACAAAAGCAAAAGCACATGGAGTTATTGGCACCACATCACTACACTGGCAATTTTTATTCTAAAGAAGAGTCCTCTAAGGAAAAGCCTCACTACTGTGGGAAGCAGTGTTTGGTGACTCAGTAGGAGGTACGCTTCCCTTTTAGATGCTACTGAAGAGGGATCACACTAGGGAGTGCTGCGTTGCTCGAGGTGCTGTCTTTCAGGAGAGACACAAAGTCAAGTGCCTGGCCACCTGTAGTCATAACAAGTCCCAAGACACTTACTGCAAGGATGAAAGTTTTCTCCTCAGTGTCCTTGCTAGTTCCAGCTAGCTGCTTGTACTAAGCACCAGGAATCTTTTACATGAAGGGATGGATCTTCATGCTCTCCTTTAGGAGGAGGAGGAGAAGGAGAATACAGTGAGCCAAACCTACCTCTTTATATCAGTGAACTTTGTGCAAAAAATTGGTGGAGGACTCAGAAGGTGCCAAGGCTAAATCCGGCTGTAGATAGGCAATGCTACTGCTCCAGGATGGCAGAGAAGCATCATTACAGGGGTGGGAACAGTGCAGTAATTTTGCACTTGTCATAGTTATACTGCACAATGGAAGAAAACTTTGAGGGTAGTAACTTGGTCATTCAGTTGTAATCAGAATGATTCATACCTTGAAACTTGGAGTAATGTTATTTCATTTAACAGACACTGAAATCACATACAACTTGTTTAGATAATGTACATTTAACTGTACTTTCTTCTTCATTTTGAATCAAGTCCTGAGTATTATTTTGTCAGGGTTATCTGTTGGTTGGTGGTTATTGTTGACAAGTTGATATGAGGGTATTTTAGTATGTTGTCTAACACACATCTGCTGACAAGTTTGTCATTGACACAGCACAGTATTTCTTCAAACTCCCTCTTAATGTTTAATTGGAGATTAGGCAGGGTTTTAAAACATGATATTGTAAACTCAGCAAATGAGGTTCATCAAGCCTTTGGGCATATGGCTGTGTTTTTGTTTCCTGTATTAGTTAACTCTGGAGTCTCAACTCACTGGAGAAGATGAAAATTCATATTTTCTCTAGGTGCGTATTAATCTCTCTGAGATCAGACCCTGATCTTGTCATCTAGGTTCACATTGTTTAGCCAATCATCACACAGGATTTCAGCCTTTTTGTTGGTGATATGTATGTATTATAGAAAGGATATAGTGTTTCAATGTTTAAGTTAACTATTATACAATTATACCTTTAGCAGAACTTGATCAGAGCTACAGAATTGAGTGAAAAAAGAATTATCAATATTCAGTACTCATGTAGGGTTCTTGATGATTTTAATCTACTGTCTAGTTGGAAAGATTTTGGGTGAGATTTGTTAGTTATGTTTACATTTATGAGGAGTTTTTTTTTCCAAGGAGGTGCTAGAGGGAGGCAGCTGTGAGTTTTTGCTGATCCTCTTTACTCTTTGCCAGTTGCTGGCACAATTGTTCTCAAAAGAACAATAGAACATAAAATATATAGAGAAAAGATTGTTAAGTTGCAAACACTTCCTAGTCTATTGAATTAATTTTGACTTTCATTGGTTATGAGGTAGGTGAACAAGAACCTTTCTGCTCTAACCGTCTGGCATGGTTATTTAACTGCTCATTCTAAACCTTTTTTCCATTGCTGATGCTGTCCTCACTCCTCTACAGTGATACAGAAAAATATTAATTATGCAGTACTTACATAGGACTTTGTAAGCCCTGATGGTCTGTGTTTTTGGCTATGAATCCTATTGGTCACAGCTGTCATCCCTGCTTTCACGCAGAAAGGCGTCTTGGTGACACAGCCAGACGTCCAGAAAGTCAGGAGAGGTCCCAACACTTGACTATGTTTTAAGACCCATGGTAGATGTCTATAGCTGCTAACAGAGGTCACCTTCTTTCCAAAGATGATAACACACATTGTTGCCTGCTCCTTTATGTAGGGTATCTAATGCTGTGCCTCTGTGCTTACAGTGTCTTTGGTCTGTTGAGCTCTATGCTAAATAAGCTATTTCTCATCATTCCAGCCAACGAAGTACAGAGTGGCATGAGCATAATATATTTTATTACAGTCAACTCACGTCCTTACCTTGCTCCAGTTACAACTTGTCACCAGCATCCTGATCTGAACTCTCTCCAGTTTTGGGACATTTGGTTTTGTCCTTCAGCTTGGGTACCCTCACTGGATCATTGGCTTCGTTGGGTCGTTGGCTTCAAGGGCAGAAGGAAAACACTCTTGCTAGCTGCATCACCTTTCTGGGTGGGTGCCAAAGATAACTTTGTAGCTACAGGCTTTAATGCCTTTACCACATCTCTCTGACACAGAAGAGAGCATCAGGAAAAGTATCTTTCCTACATATTCAAGCCCCATTGCTTTAAGAAAAACTCTGAAGTAATTAATCCAAAACTTGTGATATAAGCAGATATGATTTGATTCTACATGTCTGCTGCAGAGATTATTTCTAAGATTAATTCGGTTCTTTCAATGTCGTGTAAAAAGTAGTGCACGCATGCAATATTTATTTATGGCATCTCCAGCATTACATATAGCATTATCATCTTCTCCATCTCATAAAAAACTCTCTTTTTCCCCTTTCTCTTTCAATCTTCTTCTGTGGTGACTTACAATGAATTTTACAGTGTCTGGGTGCCTTGCCCATAAACACACAAAAAATTCTGCAGCATTTTGTACCTAAAGCCAGTGCAGGATCCCCTTCAAACACCCCTGGAATATCTTCTCCTGGTGAACCACCGCATGCACAGCTCAAACAAACTGCCTCTGCCTTTCTACAGAGCAGCTCTTTGCTTCCTTCCAGCACTGAAAATAGCAACTATACTCCGGATCCCATCCTCATTGCCAGAGCTCCCTGCTGCAGAGGAAGCAAAGGCTTTATTCTCTTAAATATCATGAAACAATGGGAACCCCTGGATGGAATGTCCAGCTTGTGGGCAGGAGCCCACAGCAGTGCTTTACTTTCTTCCACAGCATTTTTGTGCTTGAACTTTTCTTGTATACATTTGCATATATATGTATATAATTTTTTTCTGGGCAGCTAATTCCAGACTCACCTTTACTAGTTTCTTTAAAAGACTCATTTTAATGGATTTTTTTTTTCCCCAAGAGAACGAAAATAGGTTATTATAAAAAGTAAATTCACATCTCCCAGCAGAATCTCTGTCAGGTTGTCCTTTGTCACCAACTCCGACTGAGTTCCCAGCTTAGTTTTGTTTTTAATTTACTAAAAGTTAGCTTTTAATAACTTTTGAGTTATTGTATTTTTTCTCCCCCACATAAGGTCTTTGCTCCTACTTTACGTGAAGCAAACGCTTCATTTACTTTTTGAAGCATAAGTTGTCTTAGGAGGGGATGCAATCAATCTTTTGCCAACTGACACTTTCCGAATATTTCTCTGTAATTACTCAGATGGGTCGGGTGAGGTAACTTCCACTCATCTTCATAGCAGGACTATGCGAACAGGAGATTTACAGTCGTGTTTCTAAGCTGCCCATTGCTGTTGCAGTTCTGCTAAGGATTTAGTGATGCAAGAGATGAGACCGGGGTGTCATCGCAGCAGTAAATCCCATGGTCTTGCGATGCCTGTCTTGCTGGAGGTGATCCCGAGGCGGCGGAGCAGCTGCAGCTCGGAGGCCCTGAGCCTGCGCAGAGCCAGCATCTCGTGGGCATGCTTCAGCACGTGCGCTGAGTTTCTGTTACATTTCACTGGACCTGGAAACTCCATGGAGGGTATATTTTTAATGATTTTGAGACATGAATGAACTCAATAATCACTTTCTTCATTTCTTATGTGCTTCTGATTCGTTATTGGCATACACTACAGGTTGTTACAAATAAGAGCTCTAAGAGTGTATTTCTTTGTCGTTTCTCTCTCTTCAGGCCATTGGTCCCGCACATAAATCTGGTCAAAAATAATTTCCATGTCAGTCTAAGCAGATGTCTTGGCTTTTTTTAACATTAAGCATCTTCCACTTGAAAGAAAGAAAGTCTTGAGAACAAAATGGAGCAGGTTCTGAGGCAGGTCTCAGGAGGGAGTGCTGTTGTAACATAATGTCTGCACCGAGCGTAACCATTCAAGGATACATCTGTTCAGGCGGGTTTTGAGTAGGGCTCCACCTCTGTTTGTGTAGAAACTTTTCTCAGCGCTTTAGAGGCTCAGACTCCGGCCAGAAGGGATACTGAGCACACGTGTCCTTTAAATAGCCTGACCCTCTGGATTTTGCAGATTCAGGTGATAGCACTGCTGCGTTGATGTTATCTGAGGATATTATTGGTGTCAGGCTATTTGAGGAATCATTAATTATTGTACGCACAGGCAGATTGCACACAATTTCACATGCAGGTGATTTACATGTGCCTGATCCAGGGAAAGGTGGGAAATGTGTTTTCCACACATGAAATATTTACCATCTGAATCTTTATGATTTTCTCAGTAAGCTAATGAAAGAAATATGTCTTCAGCACCCTCAGCTCCAGGTGATGAGTTTTAGGGTCCCACGCCAGGTGTGAGAAAGACAGCTTCCAACGGCTGGATTAACACTCCTCTCCGACGTGCCTGACTCTGGTACTGCTGATGCTTTTTGGTAACCGTGCTAAAGCTGCAGTAGCTTACCTTGAGGTAGCGGGCAGCCGAACACTGATATCATGTTACAATAACAGTAATGCTGTTATCTGTCAACACTTACACTGAACAGAGGTTCTTTTAGCAAAAGTATGACTCTGGGGTGGCTGCTAATTCAATGGCATTGTGTGAACTGTGAGAGACCACAGAGCTGGTTTGTATTTTTTCCAGCGCCCAGAGTCTAACATCTTCAGTAAAAATTAAAAATAGTTAACCCGCTTTTATATCCTGTTATTTGAGGGGTGAAACAGAGTGAAATGGGGAAAGAATGAAGGGAAAAGTAGTTAAACTAAATCAAATTGATCAAATATCAATTGGGGTTTTTTTCCCTAAATAAATAAGGGTAAATCCTGTTGGTTATGTGACTGTACTCACTTGATAATAAAGCACTCTAATGCTGGAAAGCCTGTCACAATTTCAGCTAAAGCAATGGCTCATCAGCCTATGTAGAATAGTCTGTGATTTGAAGCATGCAAAGAAAGGCAGAGCTGGGAGGCTTCTGCGCTATGTAAGCTAACAGCCGGAGCTGTGTGTGGGGCACGGGCACGCGGGCACTCCGCCGCTTATCTCGCAGTGCTCTTTGTGTCAATAGAATGTAAAGGACGTGTGTATGTTCAGTTATCTTGCGTCTAGCTGTCATAAACCAAATACGCCGTGTATACTCTGTACACAGATGGCATAAACTCTTTCCAACTTTTTTTCTTTTTGTGATAGAAAGGTAGCTGCTGTTCAAATTTAATAAAAATTTTAGATAATAGAGCTGACACAAGTAAGGAAATATAAGAAAATTCAGATTTTCACTACTTTAAGAAAAAAAAATATTGAAAAGTCAGACCTCAGGGCAAAATTAAATTACAGAAAACTGAGCACTCAAACCTGCCACTGGACTATTTTTAATTCTGTTTTGTGGTGATGTTTTTTGGTTGTGTTATCTTTTTCTTTTCTTATTAAAAGTCTGGAAGAAGAAACCAAAACAGTCTCTCTGGGATTTTAACTCACTCATGGGAGAAAATGCCAAACACACTTTCCCAAACTACTCTAAATTTCTCTGATGCATTATAACTCAGTATCAGAGAGTTAGAGAAGTCCAGAAGATGCAAGATGAAAAATTGATATGCTGTGCTTCACTGTGCAGAACACACAGACCCGAGGAAGAGTGACTGGGAACACTTGCTGAAGCGAGCAATGAGTAATTTAAGGCTGGTTTGGGCAGTCCTACCTTCTGATTTAGTGATTATGTGGGTGCCTCCTCAGCTGTTTGCTGTGCTGAGCTGAATATTTACTGTATTGATAGCAGCAAAGCCTGGCAATGCTAGCTCCAGGAGTCAGAGCAAGTTCACAAAAATAATGTAGACTATTCTGTTTCTATTATTATGGCATTGCCTGAAGAATCTCAGTCAATAGACTATGACTGCTTGAGGCTTATTTTCTGTATCACATTGCCTTTCTTGGATCTTTTCTGCAGTTCAGGGGTAATATATATATTTTCTAGTAAAATAAATAATTTTCCAGCCTTTTGGTTTTGGCTTTTTGTTTGTTTGTTTGTTTTGGTTTTAACCCAGTGAATTGTTTAGCATTGCATAAATGCAAAATACAGGTCTGGTTCTGCTTCCATTTTAAATCACTGAGAACAGTGAATCCAGGGAGAGCAGATTTGGGATTTTTTTTTCTTAATTAGGATGTTTGACAACTCCAGAAGTTTATGTTTAGAAGAGAGTTAGATGGCTGTATCTGGTGTTTAATTTCTCCTCTGCAGAATAAATTTCCTGTTGTAAAAATGCCACAAAAGGTAGCTACTGCTGTTTATTGACTAAAGAGCCAAGTAAAATCCAGCTGTGAACATGTGGGTAATAGGAGGTTTTCCCCATGCTTATATTTGATTTCAATGCACAGCCTCATGTTGGTAAATATCAGAGTATGTCTCAATTTTTCTTTTGTGAATAGGGTACCTGACATGACCAGTTAGTTGTATGCGAAAAGGTCTGTGAGGGGAAAAAACCAAAACCGAGAATAAAACATTGCAACAATAGACTTGTTAGTAAATGGGAATCTTCATACCTTAAATGCTAACAAATTTTTTCCCCTCCTTTTTCTGCAGTTTTTAGTAGAGCTGGACTAAGCTCAGGTTTTCTATACTGTAGGAAATTCCATTATTTTGACATTTTTTTCTCTGGCAAAGTAGAATAAAAAAAGTGCTCCCTTCAAGTAAAGTTTAAAAATGTTGGAATATCAAATAAATTATTGTTCAAGGGAGAAAAAAAGGCTTTATTCTAGCTTAATTTTTAAAAAGTTGGGAATTTTCCATTTTAACATCGGGGTTTTGGTTAGAAGAGTCAACTTGAAAGGAAGAAAAATTAGCTTTGTCCTTCTGAAATTTCTAAAGGGACATTTCTATATTTTGATTATTTACTTTTCCAAATAAAATTGCATTAAACAATGCGTTTTCTCTATAGTTTTATTTTAGTGGCAAATTATGAACTAGATCTAGTTACGAGTAGGTGCAATAGAAGTTACTGACTGAGAAAGAGAGAAGAGTGTGAAAAGCGCATAGAAAACCCTGAAGACCCAAGTGAAAGGGCTGAAGCGCATGCGCTGTCGGCCTCTTGGTGCCCTGCGGATCACCCCTATGTTGGCTTCAGTACTTCTTGATATGCCAAGTTTTCACCAGAAATAAAATACTCATCAGATATTGTTTGAGACAACTGCATTTGTAGTATCACATCCCCAGCATCGTCTTGTGCTGGACAACCGAAGAAGGGAGGTAGGCTGACAGCAGAGCTGGTTCTGCCAGGTACTGAAGTAGTGAGTAGTACCTTTGTCTCCATTAGTACTGCTTGTGTATTTAAATTTATGCACATATTTAGTACTCTGCTGAATTGGTATGTCATACAGAATGGGCATGCAATCCTTTTATCTGATGGACGGTTGCTAATTATGGCACTGGCCCATGTATTTTGGTTTTACTAATTTTGCAAACCCACATATACTTACTGCCGTGTTTCATCCACAAGCCTAAAGTTGCCCTCTTCTATGAAATGCGCTTATACCTCAGAAAAGGTGCATTTTGTCAGTTTTGTTTGCCCTAGCCAGGTTTAAGTTGTATAACCGGCACTCACTTTCTGGATAGCCACTGGTCTGGCTGACCTTGGCAGCACGACAGCTGTCGTATTTTCACATGGATGAACTGTTCTTGAACAACTTCTCCAATGTATCGGGAACAAACAAGCTTTTCTTCAGCATCAGGAATGCAGCAGGTCGTCTTTCCAACTATTTTTTTCTCCTTCCACAGACATATTTATTGTGGCAATGGCAAGAAAATCCTACTGCTAAGCCTTCGTGTTTGAGTTCCTTTAAATTTCCTTCAGGGAAGTGACAGAAGAGCCAACCTAGATCATGTCAGATCTTGCTTTCTTTAATTTAACTCTTCATTTATTTTTAATAAACATGGGTATTAATTTGTAGTGGCACGAAAAGTAGGAGGGCAAAATCCTTTTACATCTTTACTGCTAGTATTTCTATTTCTGCTGTGTGTTTATTTAATTTAAATCACCGTGGTAGTTAGCAGTGATGAAGAGCGGGATGCTGCTAGGGAGAGTATTGCATAAACCCAAGGGTTTGCAGTGTGATGGACAAGGTGGGCCACAATGAATGGCAGGGAGTATTTTGTACAAGTGGAGTGACCTCCACTGGTGGCATGCTTGCTAGATTCTTCAGCTGAATGAGGGGAACCAGGGGATGGAAGGAGCAGGAGTGAGGAGGGGGCCAGTGCCAGGAGTCAGAAGTAACAGAATGGGAAGGCAGGTGGGGCAACCAGGGAGCGCAGGCTGGGCTGGGGTAAGAACCCCTTACTAGCAGAGAGTAGAGGGTAATGGTGAAAGCACAGCCCTGCTGACAGCAAAATCTTTTTGGGAATGTAGTAGTTTTGTTAAGAAAAAAAATAATCTTTATCTCCAAAAAGGAGTTTTCTATTCAGTTGTGAGAACCGGAGAGAACACTCCCAGAAGAACCAATAACCCATTTGTTACATCTTCTGCCTGGCAGACAGAAGTTCATGTTAATTTGGGGCCCAATTCAGACTGGAGGTTTGTATTTAACTGAAGGTTGTGTCTCTAGATTGGTCCTTGCAGTTGCTTAGATATTTGTAGTAGTACAGTCCCACAACATGGATTAACTGCTCAGCAGCTTCGCTCCTTGAGCATTTTTTGCAGCCTGCACTGTGTTGCATCTTAGCACACCTAAGTGTAATCTAAGATTAACTGCTTTTCTCCAAAACTGTACTCCCATATCCTCCAACCATGTCTCTGTGGGATAAGGGGTGAAGCATGGAGCCCTTTGATTTAAGAGCAATGTAAGTCAGTAAATGCAAGTGTTTGTAGAAATATGCATGTTTCTGGACCTGAGCTGACTTGCATGGAGCTGGCTTGTGTTTCTCTGCTCCATATGCACAAATGCTCTTCACATCAGGGACGTTAGTAGTCATGAAGGGAGTCAGAAAATATGTTTTGATTCATGCAAAAAAATAAACCTTCAACGGTAGCAGTAAGTATAATTGATGACTGAGTCTTTTGTGGCAGAAGAGCTGGTGTTCAGCAATCAAAAAAGTTTGGAGAGAGGGTTAAAGTTGCAGATTTTATTGACACTCCTGTGTTTTGCACATTTTTTTTCATCTTGGGAATGATTTTCAGCCCCCAGTGGTTAGTATTAATGCTATATATCCTCTGTGGTTAGTATTAATGCTATACAGCCTTGCCAAATGCGGAGAAAGTTAGAACTGAAAAAAATAACCCACTGTGAAGAAGTTAGATGCAAACAAATGGAGATGGAGGTTTATGCTTACAAAGAGCTCAACTCTGTTGGCACTTCTCCTGGCCCAGTCCTGTCAATCTAAATCTGAAATATTTGCAGAGTGAAGTGTTGCTAATGAGCAAGGCTGGCAGGACCGGACTCGAGGTGAAGAAGGCACCTGAACAAGCGGTTTAAAGCAGGAACCAAGAGACCAGGCTGAACCCCGTAAATCAAATTGCTCCGTTCTACCCTTGTCTTAATCTGTTCGCATCCGCCTTCCTGCCAAAGCAGGGGGAGGCCGTCAGCCGACACGTGCCGTGCCAGCTCGGGAGCCGCTCAGCTCTTGCCGAGATGAGCGTGGGATGCTTTCGCGTAGCCGGGGGGACTCCAGCTCTGGTGTGTTCCAAAACAAAGTGCAGCCTATAGTTTGTTTTGTCTTTCAGTGGAATAAAAATACGGCACTTGGCAGAATGTGTTCTGTAAACAGGCGACTTTTTACTTAAAATGCAGTGAGCGAACTTGGCTGTGTAAGCTTGGGGTCTTGAAAGTTACGCTGAAAATACTGTTATTTTTTTAAGTTAATTTTTTTCTGGAGTTGATTTAATTCAAAGGAGGTTTTGTTTGCTTGCACATTTGCCTGGGTTTTTTTGGTAGGTTTGAATAGATGAGCTTCGTTTATTCTGCAGTTTATTTTAGTGAAACTTCTGTGGGGGAGATAGCACAAATGGAGTTAGACTTCAAAACTTTGGGTTAGAGTTTGCAGACCCCAATAGGCAACTCTTGTATTTCATATGATTTTCCAAGCATTTGAGCTGACATGAGCACAGACTTTGTAAGGGAATGGAAGGCCCAGTGTTTCTCTGGAGAGCTTCACAAAGAGCTTTCCATCTCTTTTGGGGCCCTTGAGTCAACCCGCCAACCCCCATTGCCCAGTGCTTATGCACGCTGTGCAAAGCCAGACTGGCAGGGCGCTTCCCATGTTTGCATGGCTGATGCTGCCTTTCAGCACAGATATTTTTAACTATTCCATGTCCCAGCTCTGCTCTGGGCTGAGGTGTTTCTCCAGGGCTGTGGCAGACCAAGTGGGCAGCTGCTGGGCTTGGCGCTTGGCGAAGCCACCAAAAATCCCCCAGCAAACCCATGGCAGCACCATCTTCTCAAAGAGTAAGTGGCTCTGAGAGGTTTTGCCACATAAGGGCCTGATCGAGGCTGTAGGCACCAGCTGACAGGGACGTCTTTGCCTCCCAACAGATGGCTGGACTTTTTATTTCAGCAAGCAATCTTGCGCAGAGGGGTGGTCTCTGGATCCTGCCAGCATTTTACATGACAGAGCCAGCTTAGGGCAAGAGGGATCTGATGTCCGTGCCCTTCATAGCTCATGAGCTAAATGACGAGCTGTTGACAGGAAAGCCATCATCTGAAGTGTAAGATCCTGAACTCTTCCCACTTTTCGTTTTTCTTTGGCGGAATTAATGCCCTATTTGCTTGTCTCTCAAAATCCATTCTGGCACGAGTACAAACCCTCGCCTGGTGGCAAGCAGTTGTCTGGATTCGAGATGCCAAGATTTGTGCTGACAGCTCGTTCTACACAATCCGAGTCAGGCTGTCACAGCTGGCCATTAGAGGCTTAAAAAGACACGCACATGTACAACACATAGCACCAACTTCCCGTTATTGAATATCAGAACCTGCTTGATGAGAAAATGTAATGGCTTACACTGATTTTTATTTTAGTGTAAACAAACACAGTGTCTCCAAACCCCTGTTCAAGTGTGGTGGCTGTTTATTTTGTGTTGATTGTTTGCTCTTATTTAGGAGCACAGGTCTAGAAGGGACTTCCTGGGTCAGTAGATCCAGTCCTTGATAATCCCAAGCATCACATCTTATAATCCTCTCATTACCTTACTTTTCTTTAATGAAAACAC